>NC_139941.1:27384023-27521523 GCF_963454915.1 Gymnoscopelus microlampas
GGTGACTGCTGTCTTTCCCTGGGATGCGGTCTCCTGATGGGTCCAAGGGGGAGGGAAGCAGGTTGAAACAGGAGGCTAGGGACTGGCTGGAGTCTTCTCTGGATACTGTAGACACACACACACACACACACACACACACACACACACACATACACATACACATACACATACACATACACATACACATACACATACACATACACATACACATACACACACACACACACACACACACACACACACACACACACACACACACACAGTCAAAATGATTGCCATATCAGCCATTTTAGTCATCAGAAAAATGTATAACACCCATTTTCACTTGGAAACCTATTAGAGCAATGTCATAACAGTCACGTGGCGTAATGTGAAGGAGTCCCATATTTAACTTAAAATCAACTACACCCTCTGCTGTTCAAATCATTGGTCTATCTTTTCGTCACTGAACAGACAATTCGAGAGCCAAGTTCCACTATCACTTTGTAAATGTCCCCCCTCTTCCTCTCTCTCTCCCCCTCTTCCTCTCTTTATCTGATTCCAGAGGTTATGAGTCACAATTGGAGTTGAAACTTGGGGCCCTGGAGCTAAGGACTGAAGGCCGTAAATTGCTATGAAACTGCCTGCTTTTTAATAAAGGCTCCAACTAGCCACCCGAGAGAGCTAAAAGTGAGAAGTGATGAGAGTTTGTGTGTATGTGTATGTGTGTGTGTGTGTGTGTGTGTGTGTGTGTGTGTGTGTGTGTGTGTGTGTGTGTGTGTGTGTGTGTGTGTGTGTGTGTGTGTGTGTGTGTGTGTGTGTGTGTTTCGCTAACTCCGCGTGTCCTGTTTTTTTGTGCAAGTGTGTTTTTTGTGCAACTGTTTGTGGACTTGATTGCTTGTGTGTGCTTCTCTCTTTTCTCTCTTCTCTCTTGCTGTATCTGTGTGTGTATGTGCAAGCGTAGATGTGTGTTTCTCCAACCCCCTCCCTTAATTCTTGGTGTGTGGGAGAGATCCTGCTCTCCTGTCTCCTGCACAGTACAGGCTTTGTCACTCGATTTTATGAAGGCAATTTATCAATCCTTTAATTTCATGCTACAGTCTGCAAACCAGAGGTGTCAGGAGGGGGGGGCTTATATACTGTGTCAAGACCCAGATCTCTTATTACTGTTTATTTAATTATGTTACTTCTTACAATTAAAAAAGTCAAAAATCAAAATCATCTCACATTTTGCCTTCCCAGATATTGTTCAGAAAAGAGTGAAACTAAGATTAGGCCAAATATACCGGGATCATGGGTGATGTGGTATTTAGTCAGGAGACAAGAGCACAGCGGATTCATAGTCTCTGTCTTGGTTCACCCTTGTTTGTTCCCAGTGTGTACACTGATCCATCACTCACACAGCAGCTCTGAGCCGGTCCTTTGGCAGGAATCCAGGCCACACAGGCACACTTTACATTGTCTTTGTGTGATAGGAATATGGTGGGAACTGGGAACATCTGTTATTCAAATATTATTGCAAAATACAGTTTGTAACGTAGTAGGCTACTACTAATGTTAGCTAACTGGTAACTGATCAAAAATGCATGATCTTGCAGAAATAAATTACTAGGATTTCAATTCTTTAAAAAGAAGACTGATGTTGCCAGCGTCAGTCAAGATCGAGGTTGAAGGCTCAAAAGCAGTGGTCGGCAACAGGCGACCCAAGGGCCAGAACCGGCCCGCATAAATAAATATCTTACCCAGCACTTTATTTTAAATATATGTATTATTTTTCGCCTAGCCTATTTATATTAATACTAGAGTTTCGGGGGGCTACGCCCCCTCAACCCCAGCCGCGCACGGGGCCCAGCGTGGCCGTGTGTATATTGGGGGACCCAAATCGCCGGAGTGAAACTGTGGAAAAGTTTTTTTGAAAAAGGAAAAAATTTGAAGAAATAATATTTGTTATGTTTCAGGGGGTCCACAGGGGGTCCGCGGACCCCCTGATGGTCCACTGACCCCGCACTGAGGCGCTCCAACACAAACACTCTGACATTAAGCTGCTTCACACAACAAACATCAGCACCACGCTGCTGTTTGTCCAAAAGACACAATATCTCCTCTCCCACCGACGTCATGTGTTCATGTATCGACAGCCGTACAGACTCCTTTTGACACATTTTACGTCGTTTATCCAGCTCTCACTGACTCTCCACATCGGGCTGTTATTTTGCTGCGATCAAGTGAACGATGTGAGAGATTAGCTATCACAGACGGACGGACAGGGGGTGAAACATAGTCTTGCGCCATGCCTTTCGGCCTGGCGGAGACAATAAAAAAACGAAAGTAAAGGAAATGGCCATTTCTGCAACAGAAGTAGTCAATAAACTATGCTATGAAAACATGGGCCACATTGGCAAAGAATGTAAGAAAGAGGCAATCATGTATTTAATAGCCGATCTCCAAGCTTACAAAGCCTCTCAACGTGAGGCGTTTCGAGCTTGTAGATCGGCTATTTTCACAATATTTACTTGTGGAACGGAGTCAAACAGAATGGGGGGGTCCCAGATCAAGTACGTGTATTTGGGGGGGGGGGGGCGGCGTGAAAGGGTTGATAAACACTGCTCTAATCGGAGCGAAATTATCTGAAATTACTACATGACCATAATGCAGCCTAACATGCGTTGCACGGGGCGGTCCTGCCATTACGTTAGTTACTGTAGTTGCTGTGGAGCTACATAGTTCTCCAGAAGACACACACAGAAATACACCATCTACAATGGACGAACTGAGCAGCAATATAGACATTCACCACACGAACGTGCATTGTTGACAAAGTGATTGCACAGCCGCTGCAGGCATGACAACCAGGTTAGCGTTAGCGACATGGCAGCTATCACAGCGCCCTGTCCGTCGTGCTGCAACTGCCTGTGATGGCTACAGCAGTAACAGCAAGCTGTCTGCGATGCCATTGTCTGGAGACTGCTCTTAGCGTGACAGGACCAATGAGAGTGAGCGCTGTAGTTGTTGCTAAGATACGGTGGCGTCTCTGCCCCATAGCTTGTAGATCTCTCACACATGATTGGCGTAGGCTGCGTTGCCAGGTCTGACTTTGTGTCTAAGCAATGGTCGGCTTATTTTTGCGCGCCTTTGGGCTCGTTTGCATTGTGCGCACGGCAGCGCTTGTTTAGCGTACGTCAGCGCGACGTGGCAACGGACGTGGCAACGTGAAAGGTGATTGGCTGGTGAAAAGAAACACCCGACGTTACACCAGAAATGGTGCCTGGAGAAAATGGTGACCAAAAAAAAAGTTTGGAAAAAAAGGAAAAAACCCCCGCAGCGGCTGCCTGCTGTTGTGGTGATGAGGTCGTGCGCACGGTAAACGGTACGAAGCTGCCTCCCCTTCCGTTTTGTCCGACATTTGGTGAGTAGAATTAATTATGTTGCGCGGTGGAAAAGGTGTAGTGAACAGTGAGATGTCCCCTACGCGAGGCGTAAATTCAGCGCGGCCGCCGTGGCGAGTCAGTTGGCGACATGTGGTCTGGCGGTGCGTTGTTTATTCGATAACAGAGCTGTGGGGTGTGGACACCGAGGGTGCGGAAGTCGGTCGCCATTTATATAGTTAGACTATTATAGCTATAAAGTCCAAATAGAGAAGATTTGTTTTACTTTTATCCACGTTGAGACAATGGAGTGCAATGTCTCGCTGAACATCATGAAAAGAACTCGGTGGACTGCACCTGTCCTGCACCACAGTTACTTTGAAGGTACCATGTTGACACAATGGCTTTGCATTGATGAAACCACGTAGGATGAGCGCAGCATAGTTTGCTGTCCATTCCTATTTAAATGTGGAAAGCTGACAGTAAAAACACTGTCAACTTTCCTCTTTAGACTTTTGGATAGTCTTTCACTTGCTAATTAGCAGCAGGTTAAATGTTTAGTGAACTTCTCACTCAAGCAGGCTGCACACATACCGTACCGTAGCTACCCTCAACACGCAAACAATCAATCCAGTAATAATGTGACGTTGTGCGTCTAGGAGGAGGGGGTCAAATTATTATTAGAATTCTAATAATAGGCTGTGCTACATGGTTAGTCAGTACAATTATTATTCACAATAATGGAAAGGGATACAAAAAAAACAGCTCATTTAAAGTTTATTATGCCACCTATACAGCTCATTTATTTTGATCCATTTTATGCATTTCCCACAAAAGTATGTCTTACACGGCGGTCTGTCACAGAGTTCCAGCAACATTGTTTTAACAATCAATTTCTTAAATTAGCCTTTGATTAATGTTCTGGCCCGCCATCTAATGGCTTAGAAAAAGATTGGCCCGAGACCAAACTTACTTGCAGACCCCTGCTCAGAACAGAAATGCCATCTTATTACATTGTGATAAAAAACAAACTAGTCCATACCCAGTGATGTGCACAGCCAAACTAAATTATATGCAGACTTTTGCGTTATGCGCTCGGTATGCATAGTTTAACTTTTGGAGAGTGATTTAATCCTGTTGGCGTGTTGTGTGATGTGTGTAATAATCCGGTCATTTATGAGCCGACGTGGAATCCCACAACCATGAGAAGTTTATGTTTACACTGTTTCAGCTAAGCTATGTGTGCTAACACAACCTGGATTTGAACATGCGCGTTTCAATATGCGTGCTAGTGTTATGGAGATGACGCTCATAAAACGCTGTGTGTGTGTGGAGTGTGGACACAAGCCCTAAATGAAAGTCCTTTATAAGTTTGCAGTTCAGATCAATTGCTCAATCCACTGAGGAGAAAAATGCAGATTAGACCGACTGATTGACGGACATAGGTTTCCGACAGGATGCTGTATATACATTTTATAAAATGGATTTTTACTACCACTATTAATATCTACCATTATTCAGGAGTTTTCCACACACCACTATAAAGAGCAGCTTACTTTGGCTGGGGATTATGCTCACCAGAATTGTTTAGGAACAATTTGGACCACCCACCCTTCTGATAATTAATAATTATAGTAATAATTAATAGAGAATTCTAGTTAATCCCACTTGTCATAAAATAACTTGATAGTTTTCCTCCACAAAATGTAGGCATGATTATCTGCTTTAGTTACTCCCACAATGCTTCAGATTTATGTATAAATGCATGAAATTCACACAATTTTCTTCCAGGAGAGGATGCCCCCGGACACCCCTACAGGGGCTAAGCTTCTCATCTTAAACAATGCTACAAACGCCCTGCTGCAAACCATTAGGTCTAAATAAAGAAATAACTAAGCATGCAAACTATTGTGAATGTGTGTGTATTGTGCATTAATGATGGTCTCTCTCTGTCTGTAGGCCATGCCCTTGGAGCTGGTTTGTGTGTCTGTGTGTATGTTTTGCATGCTCATTTGCAACTTCCCTGCTAAAGCAGATTAACATCTGTTTATTAGATTGACGCTCCAGCTAGAGAAGGCTACATACACCACCGGTTCTCAACATGGGGTCCGGGGACCACCAAGAATCCTTAAGGGGTTTCCAGTCGGTCCCCAGCTAAACGATTGATAAAGTAGGAAACTGGACCCTTATCAGCCTGTACTGTCACTCCCAGAGTGTTCAAATGGTCCTTATGGGTTCAATTGGTTCATTTATACACTCTCAGAGTGTATAAAAATGGGTATCAAATGGGGTTCCGTAGCCTAAGGCATATCAAATTGTCGGTCCTTGAAATTAAAAAGGTCGACTATCACTGATCTACACCATTTTCGTATCTCTGACTGCTGTAATTTTCAATGAGCCCACCCACCCGAGTGTGTATCTTACATGATTTTTCTAAACTACATAAAAGGTCAGTCACATATTATGCACGAATGCATTCAATGAGAGTCAAACCTGAGGCTAAATATATCTACTCACAGTCAAACATACAATCTCCCTGCATCTGAGGGCGTTAAAATCACAGCGGTGGAAGGGACTGGGGTCGTTGGAGTTGTTTTACAGCAAATGTACAGTAAACATTATCAAATCAAACTGACTTCTAGAAGAAAAACAACCAAACTCATTATAGCAATGGACATGGGCACTTATTAATTTGTTTTGTTTATTTTCATTTAATTGAAAGAAAAATAAAGAACTGATGTACTAATCAGGACTTAAAGGAGTATTTCACCCAAAAATGACTTCTATCAATTACACACCCCATGAAGCATTGAATTCATGGAGATTCTTTAGTTGTTGTCGCATTCCTAAGCCAATAATTGATTACTGGCGGAAAGATGCTAATGTACCCGTAGGACTCAAAGGACTCTTTGAGTCTCCTACCGGAGTGAACGCCAGTCATCAAATTATTGCCTTAGGAATGTGACAAAAACAATGAAATCTCCATGAATTCAATGCTTCATGGGGTGTGTAATTGACAGAATATACTGTAAGTCATTTTTGGGGTGAACTACTCCTTTAAAACCAGTTGTATTTAAAGGTCAACCTCTTGAAACTGAAAACAGCCTCAAGTACTTGGGCACAATTCTGGATTGTAAATTGAGCTTCTGTGAATCCATGTATTGAATGTATACTCAAGAAACGTTCACAGCGCCTTTCTCTTCTCAGAAGACTCAACAGTCTTAACATGAGCCAACCAATTTTAGAAACTGTGTACAAGGCTCTGATCGAGTGTACTCAATTGGAACCTTACATCCTGGTTTGGCAACCTCAATCGCAAACTAAGGAGTTAGGGTCGTTTCAGACAGAGTGGTGGACACGGGCGTTCTCGCTCGGATCAGTGGGGATCGCGCCTCGATCATTGTTGTTTTCTCCTCCTGTGTGTAGCGGGGGGAAAAAGCTCACCACAATCCAGCGCTTGCCGCCCGCGGGCGTGTGCACAAACGAGCACGAGCGCAAGCACAAGAATTACACCGCGCCCGCTCGCCTCAGGAGTGGGAAAAAATCAGTGTTAGCGAGCTTATGCTTTGCGTGCCTGGTGGCTTTCAAGCATTAAAGCCAGGACCATAGCTCTGAGCATTCTTCACCCATGATTCTCATCCTCTTTTCAGTTTGAGATGATGAACTCAGGGAGGTGCTATAGGGCAGTGTTTCCCACTGGGTCGTGATCCATTCTTGGGTCGCGGGGCCCTTTTTGATGGGTCACGAGTAAAAAGCTCAACGCCTCGCTGCTTGCCACTCAGCATCAGGGGTCCCTGCGACATACTAGCATCACGTCCAGGGGTTGTACTTGTACATCAAGCTATAGAAACAGGAGATAGATAACAGGCTCCTGCCCTGTGGGCCTCATGGCTCGGCAAGGCTTACTTAATAACTTACGAGTAACATCCCTTGTTTCGTTTACTATAAAAAAAAGATCTAAAATATTTTCAAAAAGTAAAACATTTATAACATATTCAGAAGTTCAAAATACATTTAAAAATGTTTATGTAAAAACAAAATCTCAATTCGTTGTGAGCGTGTAGATGTGCTATTTTAACTAGTCTGGGTCCCAGGGAGACATCAAATAACCCTCGTTAGTTTGGCCACTGGCAACCAAACTGCATTATCTTCACCCCACCCTACGGCTGGGGGTGGGGATTCAATTTTTGCCCTGTGAGTCTGTGAGTTTGCAGCTAAACTCGGGCACCGCTAGACCGATTGGTGTGAAACCGTGCACACACACTGCCAGTAGGACAAGGAACAACCTCCACACAAACATTTTCAAATGAGCCTCAAGGTGATGCTATAACAGGCCATTTTACACTCTGGTCTATAACTCTTGAACCGTAGGTCGCACAATAAAAAAACAATTCCCGTGGATTCCTTGAAACACTCCCCATATACTAGGCCTACTGCTCTATTTGGTCCAAAACTCACATAAATCAGTGCATATTATCTCTGAAGTCATATTTTTCATATGCCTTTCCGATTGGCTATGACTGGATTCCAAAGTGTGCAGGAGGGATCCGTTTCAAATAAAGGCAGGGTCCAATTTGCCCCAAATTTTAAATCACACATTGAGGGCCTCTAAATGCAGAGCCAACGTCAATTTCACTTCCACCCACAGGGGGAGCCACAAATGCTACAAATGTCACTGTTGCAGAAACAGTGACACTAAATTAGGCACAAATGGTCATGTGAGTCATGGCCTTCAAGTAGGGCTTTGATACTCCATACCATTTGCCTGTAATTGCCTTAACAGATTTGTGGAAGGGGCCTATATTTCTTACAAAAAACGCCATATATCATGAATGTAACATCCACCAATCATACCCACACTGGAATCACATGTTCAGGCCAGGGGCCTCTATAGAGCACACCTCCAAACTGCTTTCATTTCTGCCCATAGGGGCCGTCACAAACGCACACAGTTGCACCATCTGTCTGTCTTCCTCATGACCTGACGGCTGCACTCCACAACTAATCTCTCAAGACAAGTCCTGCAATATACATTGAGGATATGTCAGCACAAAAAGTCCAAACACATATTTGATTGAAAGTAAAGTTTAACACAGGAGCACCCTGTTAGAGCGGACTGAGAATTTGCATAAGGGGAGGAGCGAAAACCAATTTCCTGTTATGCACGCAGTAAGACTTTTTTTTTAAACAAAGGAGTGCACTTTTCTAGTTCCAAGTGCAATCACCATTTTAACATCATTACATTCTCGGATGATACTGCCATCTTAGATGGATCACTATACCTTTTCATTAATTCTGACTATAAGTAGAGATACAAAGGTTTGTAGAATGGTGTGATGACATCTACTCTGTTTAAAATGTTAAAAAGGCTGAGGAGATGGTGTTTGACCCCAGGGGAGTTGGTGACCACAGGCCTGTGGTCACTGGTCATCCATGATCAAACCATCTCCCAGGTCTGCTCATACAAATATTTTGGTGTGCAAGGAAAACTCATTCACTTGGAACTCACATGTGGATACTGACTGGACAGTATCAGCAGCAGATTACAGCAACGACTGTACTTCCTGCATTGAATTCATGGTGTTGATCAAAAATGTGTGTTAGAGAGCAAAGTGATGTGGATTGGCCACTGAGGTCAGCTCGGAGTGAGTCTGTGTTTTTGCTTTCCCACAGTCTGGTATCGGCACCAGGGTCTGGACGTTCCATGTGCGCCCCACAGGATCCGACATGTTTGTATGTGTGAGTATTGTTGGAGAGCTTTGATTTGCTTTTTTTATTGCTTTTTGTTATTTTTTGTTTTGTTTTGTTTCTTTGTTGTGAAGGGTTAGAGTGTTTTTAAGCTCCTTGGGTGATTGAGCAGATAGTGATGGATCTCTGTTTGCCCTTATTTGTCCTCTGGACAGTGCTTGTGATGTTTTGTCCTCTGTCAAAATGAAAAATCGATAAGACATAAGTATAAAAAAAAGAAAAAAGTGTGTTAGTCCTTTATCAGGCAGTCTTAAAGAGCCTCATCAGATACGACATCACGCTCGGATTGGTAACCTCTCCATGCAACTTAAATCCAAACTGGTCCAGCTGATGCAGAATGCAGGGAAGATTATAGGGGTGAGACAGCTTCCGTCTTTTCAGTCCACTTACCAACAGGCTACCCTAAGGCAAGCCAATACAATAGTTACCAACCCATCCCATGTTCTACATCGTGAGTACCAGCTAATGCCCTCTGGGAAGAGGTTCAGGTACCCCAGCTGGATATTAATCAGATTATTTTCATATATAATATATCCCTGTGTCAGTAACACCTTTAAATAAAACTTCTAAACTTTGCCAGATAAGCAAAAGAACGAGGCCAGGATGGACACTGGTGGACCTTTGTTTTATATTAGTATGAGTTTGTGGATCTTTGCTTTTATTGATTGTTTTTATTTGCTATTAAAAAATGTTTTTTATGTATTAACATATGCGTATTTTCCCCCATATGCCGCATGGGGGAAGCCCAAACCAAATTTCACAGTTTGGTGAGGTTATGTTACTAAATATCTCACTTACTTACTCAAATTCTAAAGCAATATCAATATCACATTAGAGAGTTGTAAGAGAAGAGATCATTAGAGAGCCATTCCTGGAATACAAGACAAGCACCTGAAAGTGGAGTAGTTCACATAAATCTGACCATGCTCTACTTATTTTTTTATCAAAGTATTATTATAATGCACAAGTGAAGAAAGTGTGGTTGTGTATATCTTATGACCTGCTGTGTTGCTTACCCATGCACCTGTCCCACAGACTCATGTGTCAAACATTTCTATCCAAAATAGTGAGGATTTTACCATGTCGATGACGCTGATCGTCAGAAAGGTCCAGGTCCAACATCAGATCATCTTCATCCAGCTCTGAGGAACCCAGGTTGTTCAGAACATCCTGAGGATAGAAGCCAGAAATGTTTTCACTACACAAATGGTATTGGTACAATACTGAATATTATTGTGAGTAATGAGGCAAATCATTCACACAAACTCCAATGCCCATTGTTCAGCCCACCCTGAGAAGACAATGAAAAATATTCAATAGGGAAAAACACATTTATTAAGACATATGGGTACTAGACTTGTTTTGCTTGTCCCTAATGAGAAATTTGGTCTCTCTTCTGGAGATTCAAGCCCACGAAAACACAGTGCGACACTTGTTATGTGAGGATTGTTAGTTTAGTTTGGAAAAAGTAATAAATGGTCCAAATGAGGCTGTAGCTTTATTTCTGCCAGCAATCAATGAAACTCAAACTTCTGAATAATGTACTTTCAATATAAAATTGTTTTAGGCTTGAGCAAACTTCAAAATAATGTACATTCAATCTAAAAGTATTCAATTATTCATTATTGATCAAGTTTTCCACAATTTTTCAGGACGAGAACTTTGTAAGTAATCTTTTTTAACTTCATTTTGTATGTCATTTCAAAGTTGATAAAAAAGATTGGTAGAGATCTGTAGATAATCTTACTCCGTCTTCCTTCCATGGATTTCTTTTTGACATAATACTTAACTACTCATACTTCCACAGAGTCAGTAGATACAGAAAACATTAAATAAATATATCCCTATATAGGAATAGAAAAGATTTTTCCTCCATCACTCTCTGTGATTCAGTGTAGTGAAGATAATGCTTAGGACTTTTGATTCAACCTGATTGGGGGGATGGCATGTTTTATACGTATATGTAAAAGATAACATTGGTCAACAAATATGTCTACTACTAAAGATATGAAAATACTACATTTAAAGCTATGGAGCTTTCTGCCCAAAGCTGCAATAACAAAATAAAAAGCACTACAATTGCCTTTTAAGTCCACCAACTTCATGCTCACTACACACCATGTCTGTTCTGATATTTCTTTAAAAGCCCAAGCTGATACTTTTCAAAATTATGGATTATAACTTTGCCAAAGGTACTAAAGCTGGGCTTCATCAGCTGCATCATGTAGCTAGAGGACCACATTGAATCACGTAGAAGTGTTCAATACCTTCCAATCCGTTGTAGACATGGATTTTATTTATTCAGATTTACAAGCCACTGCCTGGAGAGCATTTAAGAAATGCACTAAACACTGTATATCCATGTTCTAAGTTACTATGAAGAGATTATAATAATGCAGTAAACTGAACCTCACTATGGTATTTCAAAGGGCAATGCTGCCATCTTATGGTCAAAGGAAAATCAACTCCCAAAGTTGGGAATCTACTTGAAGAGAAATGGGAGTACACCAAATGACTGTACAAGACAGTTGAACCGCAAAGAAGGCAGCTGTAAGGAATGACATTGAGAAATAGATTACATAGATGAATAAATAGCCAGACATGTTTGTTGAGTGATAAAAAAAAAAGTGGTGACAACAAGTCACCTTTGGAACATACTGTTGTAGTGCCAGATGCAGCATTTAACTGAGTGCAATCAAATAAGTGAAAAAGAGAAGTGAAAATCACTGAAGAATGTTTGTATTTTAATCTATTGCATTCTCTGACCACCAGTTTACCTGACACTATTGGAAATGTCCTGTTTCAGTAAACCCTGCCGCTCTTGGGGTCCAAGTGGATTAACAAAAACAGATTCTCATGCACTATTTTAAAGGCCTTGAAGGCGATGCTCAATTCTACATTTTACAAATGTGATTTTAACTGGGTTTTTTTTTAAAGGGCAAGACCACTTTGGTAGAGGTTTGGGTTGTGTAGTTACCTTGCCATGATGTAACTCGGTGGGCAAGAAATAAAAAATAATTGCTCCATTGATTAGAAATTGATAATTCAAAAAATGCTCCTCATTGACTTACATTGTACGGTAAAACAGCTCTCAAAGTCACTCTTTTAGCACATAAACGAACGCAAGCAAAGTTGATTCAGACAATATAGAACATCACCAAACCCAGTACTATTTTTTTTTTTAAATAAAAATGTCAACTTCCTGATGATTTTGCCATTTTTAATAAGTAGAAAACCTGGACTGGATCCGTGGATCCGAATCCAGATCTTCAAATAGTAAAATCAATAGGAAGTTGACATTTTTATTAAAAAAACAAACAGTACTGGGTTTGGTGATGTTCTATATTGCCTGAATCAGCTATGTTTGGGTTCATTTATGTGCTAAAAGAGTGACTTTGAGAGCTGTTTTACAGTACAATGTAAGTCAACGAGGAAAATATTTTGAATTATCAATTTCTAATCAATGGAGCAATTATTTTTGATTTCTTGTTCACCTTTGGGGTTACATCATGGCAAGGTAACTAACTACACAACCCAAACCTCTACCAAAGTGGTCTTACCCTCTAAGTTAATACAAGTGAGTGATTGATACTACTGACCTTTGATGATTGGGCTCTCAACTGAGCTATAAAACATACAGTATGGGCACTAAGAAATTAAAACGTAAAGTGATATTGTGCTTTTCTATGTGAGAGTGTGATTGGGATGGATTACAGAATGCTGCTTTCATCTCAGATGTGTTTAGACATAAATAGTCTCACAGTTCAGTACGAGGGCTGACGATCAGTATCAAGTTTCATTATTCGAAAAAGTTTCTCCTCTCCATCGTGTGTGCGTGCGTGCGTGCGTGCGTGCGTGCGTGCGTGCGTGTGTGTGATGAAACATTTTCCATAAGAACTATCAATATTCTCTGTAAAATGCCTTACACATCACATGTGAATGAATATGTGATATTGTGTTAACATATTTGCATCGGTGAAAATATAAAAAGCTGCAACACATTTCTGTGTAAAGGTCATTTCAGAAGGGACGCGGCCAACAAGCTTATGTAATTAATTTTCAATGAGAGCGGGCGATTATTTGGGACGTGCAGAGAAGTTGAGGGGCGGTGAGGCGAGCGGGCGAGGTCCCGTGAAATTCTCGCGCTCGTGCTCGTTTGTGCACGCACACACGGGCGGCAAGAGCTGGATTGTGGTGAACTTTTCTTTTCCTCGCACGGCGCAGGAGGACAAAACAACAATGATTGCGGCGCGATCCCCGCTGATCCGAGCGGTAACGCCCGCGTCCACCGCTCCCCGTCTGTTAAGACCTTAATGCAGTTGCACATAAGACATCATTAGGGGCATTAAAGCAAATAGCTGAAAGGTATTGAAAAATAAATTAAACCCATACCGTGCATACTAACGCATACTCTGATTTCATTTGAAGCTAAATTACCCATTATAATGTGGGCCCCTAGCCAAAGAAAATGTGATAATATGATTTTACAACCTAGAGATGTCACCCCTTTCCTCAGATATGTGCTGTGAGTCGGTATAAGCCTCACGTTAATAGAGATACATACGATCAGATTCAGGTCTTGTTAAAAGACGGCCCCATCTCTTTACTGCCAGGCGGATTGACATCCAAAACATTGATAAGTGGAGCCAAGACTCTCATGCCCTCTATTAAAAGACGTAGGGAACTGTGCAGGTGATGAAATTTATATGTACTCAGTTCTCTAAGGCAGTAAATGCATGAGGATCAATAGAGAAAGCTTTGGCTTTGCAGAGGAGCCAGGTATTATGACAATAGAAGGACTTACAATAGATTTTCATCCTGTACGGGTGAGACTTCCGAGCCCCTTGCATTACAAAATGAAGGTGAAAAGAATCTAATCTCACTGTCAAATCTTAAGCAATTAAATTCCTTCAAAGCAATATGCATGTACAGAGTCTGATCTATGTTTACTCTGATTTGTGTCAACTTACAATCATCTTTTCAACAAAGTCTGGTATCTTTTGATGCAAAAGTAAAGTCAACACCTATTTCAAATGCGGTTGTCAGCAAGGTTGCCATGTCTGATTATTATAAGCAACGTTGGGCTTATTTTTCTGTGAAGTCGCTTGTATATATTGATAGTTGCGGGTTGCGTTTTTTTGGGGTTGCTTATTTAGTTCAATTGCTTATTTTGGGCTTGCTGTGTAATGTTGTTTAAACCAGTGGTTCTCACATTTTCATGTCAAGGACCTCCAAAAGAATATGTATTTGTCTACAGACCCCCCATCTGAAAATATTTTATGCCAGGGACATTTTTGTTGAGTTGAAATGTTTCAAAAATATTCCACATTTTCTTTTTTTTGAAAATAGCAGATCTACAAGCTGTCATGATGCGATGCGTTGTGAGCTTGTAGTAGATCAGCTATTTTCAAATAGCTGATGTATATACATAGGTTTAAACTTGAAAGGGTTCATGTAGCCTGGTCGCTTCTTTTGGGCTTGTTTTCATACACCTGGTTGCTTATTTCTATCGCAGAATCTGGCAACACATTTGACCATGGCTATAATGACACAGCCCAATATAGCTACCATGCAGCTCACATCAACCCAGTCAACGGGAACTGCATCAAGTACACTGTGCCGCAGTTGAGGCAGACTGCGATACATCCAACTATTTGAAGTACACACTTTTTCACTGACAAAATAAAAAAAAATATATAATGTTGGCCAAGACCATGTTCCCCACTCCAGCTCATTTGTCTGTAAGACATGGCAAACATCCTTTTTCATTTCGGCGGGAACTCAACATAATCATCATTGGCATTCTGCAGTCTGGTCCCAGCTGTTATTAAGAACTTTCTGAAAGATAAACACTGGCTCTGCTGTTTAGGTAAACAGCCTGCAGTGTCCCAAGGCTACATGAAAATTACGATAACAATCAGACGGAGATTAGGAGCGATTTAAGGAAACACAAATTCCCTTCATCCAAAGTATGTCTGAAATTCAACACACTAGTTACACCTGTCATTCCACATAAAATCATCATTTACAGTACGATAATGACATGTGTGTTCATCAACTGAACAATAGCAATGAAGCAGTATATCAAGCATGCATGTTACTGTATGTTTCTAGTAACAATCTGATGCACTCTATTCTCTGTTTTGCCCCTGTCTGAACATAAGAAAACCACAAGCCTTCCATGATACAAACACACCATACTACATACACACTTGCACTGTTGAACACACAACAGTACCCTCATACATACAGTACCTACACAAAACAGTGCAGAACATTAAATAGAGAGATTATGCATTCAAAGGAAGCAAACCCTTGGAGAGTCTCATTCCAGAATGTCTCATTAACCACAAGTTCCTTCTGCCATCTAACAAAGTTCTGGGATGTAGAAAAGAGCAATGAGGAGCGGGGATTACTTAATACATGCCCCTTCAAACTTGCTTACAGAACGTTCCACAACTTAGGCCCCATAAGTGTCATTGACAAGCCCAGAGAGAGAGAAACGGAGATGGAGATTACTCTATGCTCAGTGAAGTGTAAATGTCAAGGTTCTGATGCAGTCTGAAGTACAGAGCATAAACATGCACGCTTGCCTTTTTTATCTCTTAGTATAAGCCTAGGCTCTGGGGTAAAAGTAAATGTGGGCTACTTTCACAGCCAATAAATTAGCTTTCATCCCACCGAGCTCTCTTCCTTGGACGTACTGCAGCGTTGCCAATCCAGACAGAATGGATGGATATCCATGGTAGATACGCCATGCATCAAAAATGACAGCCTAGGCTGGCAAAGAAGCCATGGCTTTAATACGTCAACAGAGCTGAAATCCTACCGTATGACTGAAGTATTTTCTGCACTTAATTTCAATCCAAGTTTTTTTTCTGTAATCCAAGTTAATGTATGTGGTCAAGTTACTAATCTTGCAGCTATAATGCTTCTTTTGCTCCTCTCTTACTAATATACTCAGGCCTGCCATAGTCAAAACGATCCTATAGGATTCTTATAGGAATGTCATAATCCTATAGATTCTATTTGGAAATTTGTAAAATCCTATAAGATTTTTTGACTAGGGTGAGGTCTCATTATATTAAGGCAATGACGTTGCCTTAATAATAATGTTGGGCAGAAACCTTGTATCTCCATATTTCTTATTTTTATTGGGGTTTTTTTTCATAAATGAATGCCCTACAGTATTTTAAACTTTACTATGACGTGTAAAACTATGAAGTGTTGTGTAAAAGTAGCAAGAATAGCTTGTAGAATAGGCCATAGCAGTGGCGGTCATTTTCTGGTTCCACTTCAAAATAGTCAATGCATTTTTCCCATTGACATTTCCAAAAATATTTATATCAATTATTTTAAGCCTAGAATCAAGCCATCCAGGGTCCTGGTGAATCATGACCATAAAATGTTTGATTCTGTGAAAAAACTTTTTGGAAAACGGCAAAACAAAGGGTATTTATTAAATATAGTATATCATATAATTAAATATAATAAGATTAAAGAAAATCACAGAAAAAAAGTTTAATGGTCATGATTCACCAGGACCCTGGATGGCTTGATTCTAGGCTTAAATGAATTGATATAAATATTTTTGGAAATGTCAATGGGAAAAATGCTTTGACTATTTTGAAGTGGAACCAGAAAATGACCGCCACTGCTATGCCCTATACTGTATGTCCACAAGCTCACAATGCATCACATCATGATGAGCAAATAGGGACACCAGAAAGCGGTTAAGTCTGTCTGTGGGTTTTATAAATATTTAAGCATTGAAAAGTATTAACAAGCACATATGACCAAATAATAACTACATTGGATCACTGGAACACAGGTTATCTTTTCCAGTTCCTGAAAAGTAACAGTTTTGAACGTACATGGTTTCCACCTGACAGCAATGACATGTAATAAGTCTATAGTCTTTAAATACATTACTTGTATCTACATAATCCTCTTAGGTACAGTATTTTGGCATTAATTGATTGCATGATTGTCAGAGTTCAAAATGAAACTCAGCTAGTGATGGAGACAGCAGGCCCCAAGGTCAACAATCACTGCTGATAGACTACTCTGCACACCTATTAATTGAGAGATAAAGTGATGTTTGTTCATCTGAGGTCAAATGAATATCACTTGAAGTCACAATAAGATAAGGAGGATGTATGGAGATAAAGGTTTTCTTGTCTCACTTTAGACACAACTTGCCTGAATACACTCTCCAAGAAACCTCATATATAATAAATAAGTAAGCTTTACCGAGCCATGTTGCCCACAGGGCAGGAACCTCCCGAATCTCCTGTTTCTGTAGCGTGAGGTCTGTGTTTTTATGTACATGTACAGTACATCCCCCAGCCATGATGCGCAAGTACACTCCCTGGACATGACACTAGTATGTCACCCCCAATCCAACACTTGATGCTGAATGCCATTTGATATTCTTTGGCATGACCCGGCCGGGGGATTGAACCCCGACCTCCCAATCTCAGGGCGACACTCTGACCACAAGGCCACTGAGCTGGGAGATAAAGTGATGTTTGTTCATCTGAGGTCAAATAAATATCACTTTAAGTCACAATAAGATAAGGAGGATGTATAGAGATAAAGGTTTTCTCCTCTCACTTTAGACACACCCTGCCTGAACACACGCCCCAATAAACCTCATGCCAGAAAATGTGCTCAATAGAATGCAGACCACCTCCAATACGACAGCCTGTACATAAAGTGTCGTGGTGCCATGCACACTACCAGGTGCCCATTTGAGAAAAGGCAACTTTTTATGAAATAATATTTCATCATGGTTTAAAATACTAAGTCGCAGATTAAGAATATTCTATTTATTAATTTACTATTATGTTAAAAGTGTAGAGTAGCATAATTCTTTTAAATTAATTTAGCCAGGTAACTACAGGACACAAAACGTCTACCAAAGTTTAATTATGTTTTAAGCTGGTCCCTTCTGATGTGGGCTTCTGTTCTGCCTGCAGTGATTGCGCTCAGTAGTAGAGCCTCCTGTTCTCGTCAGTTTGAGCCAGATGGCCTATCCAGCGTCTATTATTAGTAAAACGGACCTGAGTTACAACTGTACTGTACATGGACCGCTTTTGTCCGTCTACACCAAATCTCTTTGCCAAAAATAGCCGATATACAATCTTGTGAACTTGTAGATTTGCTATTGTTGGCAAATGTTCCCCCCAGAATAGGCATGTTCAAGTGATTAACTGTGGAAGCAGACACATTTGTTCCTAGAGCATCTTTTCTCACTTGCTTTGCTCGTCATTACATGGTCCAGTCGGCTAATGTTCACAATGGAGCAGGCCTCGTTGGTGGGAACTGGGAAAACCTAAACATCTTAAGGCATTTTCTGAAAAAGGAGCAACAGATAATCCCACTTCCACACACATGTGGGTCGTTGTTGGCAGTGGAGCAGTGAATGATTTCTCAAAAACACACTCACTAAGAGCCAGCCACACACACACACACACACACACACACACACACACACACACACACACACACACACACACACACACACACACACACACACACACACACACACACACACACACACACAAACATCCATACAGAACAAGAAACGCTGCATTCAAAGAAACATCAAGACACATACACTAAGTGATGACAGCAAAGAGCAACATTAAGGGATAGCGAAACGTATATATCCGTGAAGAAAAACAAAAAAAAATCTATTACCCCCAAAAAAGAAAATTCAACTGCCCCTAGCTAGCGGCAAACGGTAAGGCCGACGGAAATGGCAGTGGATGTGTTGGATGCAGTCCGACCTACCTAGCCTGTGTTATTAACTCATTGAGTGCTCGAATTATTTCTGGCTATTTCTGGCCAGTATGATTTATTTATTTTTTTTCAAAGTAAAAAAAAAGTGCTTAGGAAGCCAGATACAGCCATTTTCAGTTATAAGTTAAACAAGGAGTGGATGGAGCTGCAAATCTTCAGATAATGATATCTTGGGTTCTTTTCTTGAGTTGAGTATTTTTCAATTTTTTTCAAAAACACGTGAAACACGTTAATGGCACGTTGCACCATAGCGGTAAAACACGTGAAACACGTTAATGGCACTCAATGAGTTAAAGAGAAACGGGCGACAATGGTGTGTGTGTGTGTGTGTGTGTGTGTGTGTGTGTGTGTGTGTGTGTGTGTGTGTGTGTGTGTGTGTGTGTGTGTGTGTGTGTGTGTGTGTGTGTGTGTGTGTGTGTGTGTGCTCGTGCGCATGCGTGTGCATGCATACGTGCGTGCATACGTGCGTGCGTGTGTGTATATACTTGCATATGTGCATATATACAGTATATACTTGCGTACTGTATGTGCGTGCGTGTTAACCTAACAAGCTCCCCTGCACATAGTACATACAGTACCCTGTCTGTGCCATCTACGGCACTTAGCTTATTAGCTAATTATGCATCCATTATCACCGTAATTAAAATGTAAACTATTTATACACACTCCACACAATTAATCTCTGCTCAACTAGATCATAAAATCTTTATGTGAGGAAGTTTCATGAGCTTCAATTCTATAAAATTAGCAATTAGCTTAATTTTTTTCCATTATGGATGATTGAAAGATTTTTTTTATCTACAATACATAGGGCTTGGTACTAATTGACAGTTCAAAGGATGAACATTATGCACAATTCATTTTGATTAATATGACAATTTTCTCCAGAGGAAGAGGGGCAGATAAGCTAATTCACTGAAATTCTCAAATCAAAATGTATTTTGTTAGTCATTCAATGAGACAGCAATCCTACTTCTACAACTGGTTTCAAAGCTCTAATAGTAGCCAGGACTATTTCTTAACTCAACTTAAGAGAGAACCAGGCTTTCATTGGAGACAAACTATTATTAAGACAGGCCATTAAATTGAGCTCCTTTTTATGTATTACGGTTATAACTATTCATTTAATATATGATTAATAGAAAAGGCAATGCCACAAGGGTCCGAGTATGAATCCAACTCCCAAAATGTCTCATACCGGTATGTCTTCCCCGCAGGTTCCTGCTTCATTAAAAAATAAATTAACACCACAAATATCATATTGAAAACAAAAACAAAAGCCAAAAAGACATTAAAGGCACTCAACTGGTAAGCAGTGATTTAAAATATACATTTCTCCAACACGTCAGATTTGTCCTTCCGTGACTTTTTCAAAATACATGGCCTGTTATGGCCCATTATGTATGGCCTGTAATTTATGCTCTGTCGCAGGCAACGTGTTGTGTGAGCTTGTAGATCGGCTAATGTCAGCATGAGCCACTATCGTACGACTAAGAATAAATCAGGCTCTACTTAGGTTTACAAAATTAACAACTCATAGGAGAGAGACAGGAGACAGTTTCAGCAAAAATGAGTTATCGGCTGTTCTGCATTGAAATGCTTACAAACGCTACAGCACTTGCAATTCAGCAGGCTTTACCAGCCCACAAGCTGGGCTGGGAATCCAGCAAACCTTCCTCTAGTGTGAGAGTCAAATTATTATGTAACTGACTGTGGTAGTTCCCTAGCGTACTGTTTCTCAACCAGTGGTCCACGGACCACTAGTGGTCTATGGCATAATTACAGGTGGTACATGGGGAAATGTTTTAAAATGTAAAAAGAAGAAGAAAGTAAAAAACATAATATTGTAACTTTGTCTTAGTTGAATGTATCATCAAAATATATTTTAATAATAGTTCATATGTCCATCAAATTTAAGAACATTTCTGAACAAATGGGAAGAAAAGAAAACTTGAAATTAAATAAAATACACTGGCATGCAATTAAGTGTAAGAGCATTGTTCTAAATATGCTAATGTATATGCTAGTGGTATAGAGCTCAAAAGCTTGAGAACCACTGCCCTAGGAGAACTCAACAAGCATATGGCACAACAACCATGACGGATCATGTACTGTACTTTGCGTATGATTTGGCAGCGGATATTCAGCCATTGGATGGCACTGGTAAAAGAAATGCTATTCAGCCATCGGGCACTCTGCCCTACACGTTTTAATACAGAATGTCATTTCTATTGACAAGCGAACAGGACAAAAACGTTACTATTAATGTTGTTGCACATAAATAATTACTGCTGTGGAAATGTTAATTATGATGAATTGTCTGCCAGAGCCCTTTAGGTATTTTTACTTTACTTGTTTTCCTTTTACCCAGCTTTTATTGAGGACAGGCATTATTTGCATGTAACACACAACCCTGGCCACTAATTGAGAACCGGACATTATTGGAGCTTTTACAGTACACAGGTTTCACACGTACCAGGCTTCCTAGTTTGGACGATGAGGAGTTGTTTCTGTGCTTGAGCAGACCACAGCCCTCATTGCCCAGGGCATCTCTGTGGTTTCCATGGATGCGCGGCCCCCCCGCCCCCTCTGACGATGAGCGCAGGCGCCTCTCCAGCCGCATCACCCCATGGTAGGGACTGACACTGCTGCACATGGAGGCTGGGGGACAGACACACAGAGAAAAGTTAGAGAATGAGGATGAAGAGGGAAAGAAAGAAAGTCTGACCGAGACACACTAATGATTAATGAATGTTTTTCAGCCAGGTCTCTCTGTTGGTTAACAGTTATGACAACAAACACCTTTTTGATTAACTAAGCACCTACAGTACGTCAAGATCAGTGTTGCCAAGTCTGCTTATTATAAGCGACTTTGGGCTTGTTTTTCTATAAAGTAGCTTGTAAATGTTGGTAGTTGCAGGTTGTGTTTTTTTGGGCTTGTTTCTAAAGTTAAGTTGCATATTTTGGGATTGCTGTGTAATGTTGTTTAAACCAGTGGTTCTCAAACATTTTCATGTCAAGGACCCCCCAAATGAATATACATTTGTCTGCAGACCCCCCCCCTCCCCTGAAAATATTCTAAAATTATTCCAATTTCTTTTGCAAGATTTGTTGTAGCCGATGTTTATAGGTTTAAAGGTCTCATGTAGCCTAGTCGCTTCTTTTGGGCTTGTTTTCATAGACCTGGTTGATTATTTCACTCACAACATCTGGCCACACTGGTCAAGATATTTGTTTAGCAACACATCTGAAGTACAAGACATGTTCCTTTTGACAAGGAGTTAACTTGCTGAATCCCCTCTGAATTTGAATTGACAGAGAATCAACCTGCTACTCTACCTGGGATCCATAGTACAATTTCATAACAAATAGACCATAATAAATAAGTGTCCCAACACTAATAGTCTAACAGACACACACACCATTTCTTCCTCAACCAGAAAGGAAAGATGAGACCCCTACTCTGACTCATCACGTCAGGAGAAAGTCTGTCTACAATCAGCCTGTGACAACTTGAGGAATTACTGCTATATCATGTCCCTTGTCAAACGAGATGAGATCATTAAATCAGTATTACTCAGTTGTGGGCACAACAATCAAACTGACCACATTACCTGTGTAGAACCTCTGGGCTAGTGGTTTACCAACTGTAAATCAATACTCAACCACTTTACTGCAACCCTTGAGGTTAGCATATCTAAGTGATGCCAGCCAGGATTTATAGCTCCCAATACAGTGTGTGTGTGTGTGTGTGTGTGTGTGTGTGTGTGTGTGTGTGTGTGTGTGTGTGTGTGTGTGTGTGTGTGTGTGTGTGTGTGTGTGTGTGTGTGTGTGTGTGTGTGTGTGTGTGTGTGTGTGTGTGTGAGACTGGACTGCATGTGGGTGAATGGGTGTGTTCGGATGCCTGCCATGTGCATTTACATAGATGCATAGATATGTGAATGTAAAATACTACCATCAGACTTGTTTTAAAATGCACAACCATGGCCATTCCTTTACATCAGTGGTTCTCAAACTTTTCACGTCAAGGACCCCCAAAATTATATGTATTTGGTTGCGGACCCCCATCTCAAAAATATTTTGCGTCAGGGACCTCCAGAAGAAAAGATTTGAGTTAAAAATGTAAAAGAAAAAGATATATATAGATTTGCACACATTTTCAAGATTTTTGAATAGCCAAACTATAAAATATGGTTAAAGTGGTTAAAATGATTGTGACACTATATTAACTAATTTTGCTGGGGACCCCCTAGTACCCCTCTAAGGACCTCTGGGGGTCCCTGGACCCGATTTTGAGAACCAATAGTTTACATTACAGCTCCATAAGAAAGAAAGAAAGAAAAAAACCAGCATACACTACGGGAATCAATATCATCTTCTTTTAGTGGAATTATGGCATTTATTTGTGGAATGTTGTTCCATGTACAGTACTTTCGAGTAACTTATTTATGAGTTTGATTGATCTGTCTTTTGCCTGAGCACTGTTCCTAAACACAAGCAGACAGGCCTCAGTCATGCATGCACAGAACAGGATGACAAACAGTGTTTACACCTGTCAGACACAGGGACCCTTTCAGAAAAATATGCCCAGAAAAGGCATTTAAATTGTGTTGCTGTCTGGTGGAGTTTGGCAGGTGAAGTGGAGTGAAACATCTGCAGAAAACATAGCCCCAGGGCTAGAGATTAATGTAGAAAATCTATTTGTTACCTGAGAGGCTTTAGCTGAACATCCTGTAATATTTCATGGTAACTGAACAGGAAGTCAGTGTGACAGTAAAACGATTATTTAACCAATGTCACCTTACTGCTGGCTTTGATTTAGGGGATTTTTTCTTCTAATTGTCTACACAGGGACTGACATCATGTGGCAACTGAGTCATTAACATTTGATGTTTTCACAACAGTAATAAAAACATTAACAAAAGCTGCGCTAATCTCCGACAGCAGGCATGCCCCAATTCATCTCTCAATCGTTCTCTCTGACTTAAGACAGCTTGAACTGTGTTGAATGTGTGCAGACATTAAGCCTCTTGTAATTTGGGAGTTTAGGGGTATGATGTCATATTTATAAATGTATATGTTCCCATGCCATGAACCGGATAAACAGGATTGTTGTTGCTAGTTGGTAGCAGGACTTGACTACTGTAACGCCCTCCTAACTGGCCTTCCGGCATGCTCACCTAAGCCCCTCCAAATGATCCAGAATGCCGTAGGTAGCACTTCTGGTCTTCAACCAGGGAAATTTCTCACGTCTCCCCCTATTCCACTCCCTTCATTGGCCCCTGTTTGCTGTCCGCACCGAGTGCAAAACAGTGATGTTGGCCTACAAGGCAATCAAAGGCATGGTACCCCTATAACGTCAAGGCATGATCCAATCCAAAACCCTTCCCGCTTACTTAGATCAGCTAACACAGGAATGCTGTGCGAACGTTCCCTAAAACACCCTGGACAACGATCCACACAAAAGATGTGGCTGATTGGCCTAGTGGTATGTGAGTATTTGGGAACTACAAAACCAGTCTAGTGTCATGTGGTTCATGCTTCCTCTGGAAACGGAGGTGCCAGAGTGCATCAGAATGACTTCATGTGCTCAGGATGACTTATATTGACTGTGGTGCAAACGGGATCATCCAGCATGCACAGTGTGTGTGTGTGTGTGTGTGTGTGTGTGTGTGTGTGTGTGTGTGTGTGTGTGTGTGTGTGTGTGTGTGTGTGTGTGTGTGTGTGTGTGTGTGTGTGTGTGTGTGTGTGTGTGTGTGTGTGTGTGTGTGTGTGTGTGTGTGTGTGTGTGTGTGTTTAGATTTCAGTGATGCATTTGGCACAAGTCATAATGTTATGATTTATGCTCTCAATGAAATACAATTGCCACAGCTATATATAGATATAGTGAAAGATGTCTATGAAAAATCCTACTGTACACCCAGGGTTATATGTGGGAATACTCTGACTGATCCAATCCAGCTTGGTATCGGTATTAAAACAGGATGTCCGTGGAGTCCGGTTAATTTGATCCTTACAATTAAGCACTGGCTCAAATGGATGTGCCAGTGCGCAACTGAAGGAATAAGATCTCCAAATCCAGTCCAAGGATATGCCGATGACGTTCAGATCGCGTCATGTCAAGAGAGCGTAATTCTATTCATGCTCCCCCGCACTGAGGAGTTTCTAATGTGGTCTAGGCTGGAAGCAAAACAAACCAAATGTGCTGCGTTTTATGAAAGGCGCAGCAGAGGTAATCGATGGTATCCTACTATCCTACTATAATTCTAGTAACCTCTGTAGTGGTGAGTACGTGAGTGAAGATACCCGGTTCTCCTCACTGGCTGGACCAATTGCTCTGATTTTGCACACAGCCATTGACCATTACCATCTGAACGCAACTGTGAAGCCCGTTTTTCACTTTCATCAAATCTCAGCTTCTTATTAGCGTTTTTGTGTCAAACACTGTCGCCATGGTTACGGGGCTGCCCAGCTATGGGACGAACTGCCTCCCGGGTTGCCAGATCATGTGCGCATATCCCCCCACGGATGCGCTGCGCCGACCGGGTATGGTCTAGTGAGTCTAAAACAGATAAGCCCCCATCCTTTACAATAATGCAAAAACCCATCAGAGTATATTCAAGACATGAAACAAATCTATACCTGGGACATAAATTTAATGTTGCAGGCGATTGGGAAGAGCACGTCAGAGAACTGTATGATGACTACTCTGTCAGACTGGACTTAATCGATTCCTCCCCCCTACCCATCCGAATGAAACTGCAGGCAATTACAGAATTGGCACTTGCAAAAATTATTTTCTCAAAAATACATTTGCCACAGAACACTCTTACAGAATTTAATAACAAGGCAGTGTGTTTGGTGAGGGGCTGGTTCTGTCTTAATACCCACTCCACCCGTGCCATCATCTTTCAGCCCATCAGAGACGGTGGTTTGCGCGTACCAAACATAGAATGGGTTTACACCGCCACCAGAACCAGCCACCTTATCAATATGCTTAACAACGATGATTCTACGGTCAGGGAAATGTCCAGCGAGTCACTCATTCAGCATATGCAACGACGTAAGGTACCAGGGCGTCTGAATGCGTGTTCAAAGAGCATGTGCTTACCCGCTAGTGGCTTCCTCAGTGCGAGTGTGTGCGTGTGTATGCATGCACATGTGCGTGTTGTTGACAACGGCCCACTTACCAGTGTGCGGCTTCCTCAGGTGTGAGGACCTGGGTTCATGGCGTCCGCAGCAGCCTCCCCTCCCTCCTTCCTGGAAGGACAGCGTGTGTCTCACCCTGCGGTCAGTATGGTCTGGGTTGGAGTGACAGCCCTCACTGCGTACCTAGGGTTGTCACGATCATGACATTTTACTTGACACACATAATTGAGATTGAATTGTGTTCTTGGCATTGAACGCTGGAACATATAAATGAAAATGACATTTCTGTTTGGCTTTTAGGCTTTGTAAACAAAATTGCACAGGGCAGATATGACAAATAACAAACCTACGAAGGAATGACTGACAATGACTGTTACCCATAATCAAAATAGGCCAGGACAGGCCAGGACAGGCCATGCATTTAACATATTTTTTGCATTTTTTCTGAGCAGATGAATGTGTACATATGAATGGAAACAATTGTGACAATTATGCAAAATAATTGCGATTATCTCAAATAATTGCAATTATCTCAATAATTGCGATCAGGCGATTATATAATAACAATAATAATGATAATAATAATAATAATAATGTAATAATGCTTACCACACATGCCTCGCTCTCGCTGGTGGTCTCTGTGTGGTAGCCCACCGTCCTCTCGCCCGCTGAACCCTTCTTCTTCTCCTCCTCCTCCTCTGACACCGCTTGCCTGGCTTCCTTCCTCTCCTCTTCCCTCTCCTTCCTCTCTTCCGCTGATTGTTGCTGCGGGGGAAGGCAGGGCACAGCTGTCTCGGGCTCTGAGAGGGAAACGGCCGTTTCGTAGTCGGTGTTGTTGGCTGTGCTGGTGTCGGGGGGTAATGGCTTCTCCGCACTGGACTGAGCCGGTGTCACGAACACCTGAGAAGCAGACGTTTGATGAAATATTGTGAATAATACAGTACTGTATGTCCCACTCAAAACATCTAACATCTTCCCTTAACGCATTCAATCCAGGAACGCATCTGTGTCATTTTAAGATTTCTTTTGGTATTCAAAAATAGCATATCTACAAGCTCATAGCGCAGTGCCGCGCTATGAGCTTGTAGATCTGCTATTTTTTATTAGCCAAAGTATGAAATAATGGTTTAAGTGGTTACACAGATGCGTTCCCGGTTTTAAAGGGTTATGGCCTGCCTAACTGAATTGTCCACTGTTGGATTTCCTGAAACCTCCTTCAATTTAATGCATAGAAATCCAAGATTCTCCTATTTTGCCCTCCTCGTTCCAGAATCCTGTTATGGGATAATCTCGGTAGTCTGTTCACCAACGTCCAAATGTGTGTATTATTTGATTCTGACCTCTGTATTAACTCTAAAGTAAAGAGGCTTGCTCAATATTGTTTCCTTCGCCCAAGACACATTTCTAAAATTAGGTCATTTTTATCCAGTCATGATCTAAATAGAATTGTTACTGTCCATGTATCCTCTCCTTTAGATTATTGCAATTCTCTTTACACTCTTGCCTCAGCCAAAGTACTTTACATCGGCAGCAGTTGCAAAAATGCATTTGTAAGGCTTATAACAGCTAGGTTCAAAGAGATGAGCATAACACTCCAGTTCTAGCTGCGCTTCACTGACCGCCAGTCCATTTTAGAACTGATTGAACGATTTTATTGTTCAAACTTTCAAAGGTCTGGCAGCTAGCTACATCACTGAGCATCTTACCCCCTATGTGCTGACACAGAACCTGAGATCCACAGATACAGTTTTATTGGTTGTACCTATAGGTCCAGATTAACGCCTAAAGGTGACCGGGCGTTTGCACTCTGGAATAGCCTGTCTGTGGTGCTCAGGTAAGCCAGCTCAGTAGCATGTTTAATCTCTTAACATAGCTAGGTTATCATCTGCTTACTGCGTATATAATGTTTTGAGTTCTCATTATTGTTTTAGTGCTTGTTTCACCTGTTTCCACTTGTTTTTTGTTTGCATTTTCTTTTACGTTGTTTTTTTTAGAGCACTTTAGAACACTCCCACAGACACAGTGTAAGAGCAGGCACACAAAACAAGCATCCCTACCTGGGAGGTAGAGACAGCCGTGCTATTGCTCTCTGGTGCAGGAGGAGGGTTAGGGGGATCTGGATCAGCAGTTTGCCCAGCGATAGGGGTAGGTGCTGGGGAAGAGCCTGGGGCTAGGCCTCCTGCGCCAGGGCTGGGGGCTGGCAGGGCATCCACCTCCGACACCGAGTCCTCTGTGATGGGGACGAACTCTGAAGGGGTGATCGCTGTGGTTCGATCCTCCGATATCATGGGGGATTGAAGGGAGCTCTCACCCCCGGCACCGAGCAGCTCCCCGGGCCACGACCCCGGAGTGAGACCCCCTCCTCCCGGAGTGAGACCCCCTCCTCCCGGAGTGAGACCCCCTCCTCCCGGAGTGATGGTCGTTGAGCTAGGGGCGTCCAAACTTACCTCCGGGGGTCTGTGGTGATCTGAGTTGCGGGAGAAGCGGTGGTGAGCTGAGAAAGACTTGGGCAACAGCTGCTTCTTCTGGCGCGAAGAGCGCTTGTTGTTGCTGCTGCTCCCAGCACTGTAATCGTCAAGGAAACCGGAATCATCGCCCTCATTGGTCCCTGAGCTGCTGATGCAATTGATAAACACGTTTCGGTTGGCCGAGGAGGATGACGAAGAGGGCACCTTTTCAAAATCCTCCGTCTGGGAGCGCGTGATCTTCTTCTGCTTGTGGCTGCCAAACCCAAACGAGTGACGCATCTTGGAGCGGCCCTCGCTGAATCCCGTCGTCGAGGACGATGACGTTGTTACCGCCTGCTCGCTGTTCCCATTGGAGTCCATGCCCTGCGGCAGCGGCGGCGTGAGGTTGAGATTGATGGGCTGGACACGTGGCTCGCTGTTTCGCTTGAAGACGAGCGATGGAGCACGGAACAGGCTCCGGCGTTTGCCCGTACTGCCAGAGCTGGAGTTAGTGCTGGAGGGGGAGGAGGTGTGGACGCCATTTCCCACACCGCCTGAGGAAGGAGAAGAGGGAAGAGAGTCCTGCCTCTTGCTGCTGCTGCGGCGGAAGATGGGCAGGCGGGAGACGAGCGTGGAGCGACGAGAACCCGATTCACCCATCTAGGAAGTGAGACAGAGGAGCAAACATTAACATTAAACCACTGAAAAACTAATTATATCAAACACAAAAGACAAAACACCAACCAAAATCTAAGATCTAGGATATATCAATAACAACAGTATTCTTGGAGAAACTGATGAGTTTCAATTCAGAGTGACAAAGTAGTTGGTTACGTAATGTGTTGTTACCTACAGTATGTGACATGGAAGGATCTTGCTGGAGGGACAATCAGAAACAGCCCTTAATATAATACCACAATTTTGTTTTGTGGTATTATATTATTGTAGGGGGACAATACACTGGGGACAATACAAACACACAGAGATAGATATCATATTGACCATTGTTTTCTTTTTTCAGGATACTGTTAAAATCGTTATAATGGGGGAATCTCAAAGAAGGTTGTAACCGTTTCTCAACTAACTAGAGTCGGTTTTAGAATATAGTTAAATACATTTGCCTCAGATCTTCAATATTTTAATAAAATCAATGTTAAGATTTGTACGAGTAAAGCGCATTGTATTGTAGGCTTTGGAAACGGTGTAGCAAGCAGAGACTTCTCGGTGGTCCATATATGCTAGAAAAGCTATGCTGTTTTCAAGAGCATGGGTCCTAGGATGAGAGAATGATTTTTTTGCATATATTCAAATTGTGTTCTGCATTGCAATGGTTTAGGAGCATCTTGTATAGCCACTAATAAAGAAGTTACCTTTCCATTTCTATGTTCTACAGAAGTGAGACAACACTTCTAATCAAACTCAAAATCAATAGGAGGAGATGGTAAAAATGAAGTTGGACACATAAGACTGATGTCACAGCGTTAGGACAATCAAGATCAATGTGAAACTACTGTAATGTCCTTGTGTGTGATTATTTTAGAAAGAAAGATAGAGGCCTGGCATCTCTTTGATATGCCACATTCCACTGCAGCTCACACTCGGCCCACAGAGAAACTCATAAGAGACTGACCAGACGAGGGAGATAGAATGTCAGAGCGTAATCAAAGACAGAGACAAAAAGAGACAGAGAGATAGAGAGAGAGAGACGGAGGGAGAAGCTGTTAATATCTCACTAATTGTAAGAGCAGGCCAAAGTTCCACATGTCAAGTCAGTCAGTAAAGGAAGAATGAATACTGTGAGTGATTCCAATTCTTTCAATTACTTCATAATCTTTCCTGCAGACAATTGAGTGTTCTGTCCACTGTTGTATTTATACACTTCTTCAAAAGATCCTGTATTACCGCAATGGCCTAGCCTCTTTCAAAATAAATAATGATAAAGTCCTACGGTAAGTCAATAGCCATGCAGTTCCTTTAGAACCGGCACTGTACAACATATACAATGATAGCTCCTTCAATAATAAATAGTGACAGTGAAAGATAACAAACCCTCTAGAAAATGTTGTAAACACTGGATTACGCCATAGAAGATACACTTCTGTCTTGGGACTGTTACCTGTCTGTGTTTTGTCCTAAACGACTGTTACTTGTCTGTGCTGATCACTAAGATAAGTGCAGTCCAGCGTGATCTAATATGAGAGTGACGACACTAGCGTTGACTCCAATTGTAAGAATGGAATGCAGAAATGCTCGTTCTATCTCAATGAGGAAGTTCCAATGTTTGGAACTACAGCCCATAGCGGCCCGCTTTGCAGCGAGATCAAAGCGTGTCATAACTCTCTCTCTCTCTCTCTATGGGTCTGGTGCAGTCCAGCCAACATATCACATACATTCTCAGGTATAATGAGTTTCCTGTTTAGAAGAACCCTGAGCATAACCATCTCATGTGACCATTGACCAGTTCACATGATTAATATACCTGTACCGTACTACCATGCTGCATAGAGACAAACATCCTCAAACTAAACAGACTGTTGATTTAAAAAAGGCCTCTCTTGACTAATGTTGCACGAATATCATCGGAGTCGGATAACTTCTTTGAATGCAATTAAAATCATTTATTTTCCTATAAGTTTAACAATACTAATAAAATCAGGGGAAAGGGGAGGTGGAACAATATGTTGGCATTTCATTCTCCAAACAATTCAAATCAGTCCATGAAGCCTCTGTCTACCTAATAAGCAGGTAGCCTGGTCTCTCTGGCACAGATGGGCTCAATCCCACTAATTAGGGATGACACTAGGATGACAATGGGCACTGTCCTGTTGTTTTAAAGTGTCCTATAGTGCTTTAAACATTACATAAACATTTTCCACAATATATCTTCAACAACTAACGTGCCTTAAAGTAAGCCACTCTTTTTGATTTTCAATGAATTGACATGCACTAATAAATGATATAGGCTGCACCATGGCAGTACACATCGTACTGGCCTTGGATACATGACTGAAAAACATTGCAGACAGTGTTACCAGATAGCTTAATCTGTTTCTACACAATGACAGGAGAGCAGAGCAGACAACAACTACTTCCCCATGCTCTGTCACTGCAGTACTGTTAAGTTGACAACTGACCCTACCTGTGTTACTAAAAGTCTACACCACCACTTCACCTCTCAGTTTCACTTCCCCATGCTGTGCTCAGTTATTCATGTTCCTAGTACTGTCTTGAATAACAAAACACACTTTGCTAAGTAACACCATTTGAATATGCATTATTTCGACATACTGGAATACATTTAGTTTACTCTCAAGTGGGGTAGGTAAATATTCTGTTCAAAAGGATTTGTAGGTGCTTGCAAGATCATGGGCTCTTCATTTTAGAAAGGTTTCAGCTTAGACATATTGCTGACTATATTTATATCCACAAGGTGCAAAGCCCCTATAGAATGGTTACTGTACTGACATAGCAGCTCCAGTATAGAAAAGCTGAGCAGGCATAAACCTAAAAGCGGCAACAAATGGCCATCTCTCTTTATGAAATGAAGACTTCACACAGTCATTTCCTAACACATAATAATACTGAATCATTTTCCTAGGGAAATAAATCAACTACTTCACCACTTTTGTATCCAATGATATTGTATCCAAAATGCATTTACATTTTTTTATTTCCTCATGAAGTAAGTTATTGCCTGTGTCTATTTCCATGATACAGGGAATAACATTTAGACTTCCTTTAAACAACCTTTTGTGCAACTTTTTTTTTATGTAAGTTCCAAAGTTCCTAAAACCAAATCACTGTCACATGGTTGGCTACTGTCTGAGTCTGTACTGTACACATTACTGTAGAAATTACTTTATTCAGCTCTAAATGACGGTGCACCTCAGCTTAGTGATGAGTCTTTTACTCCTGCACTGCTGTGTGGTTTGACATAATATATGAACCCACCTGCAGCCTGAGCCTATGCTGCTTATATAACTTCACAACATAATGTCCACTTTCACACCTCTAGGCAATTTTACATTCCTATGCAATCCTACCCGGTTTTAAGAGCAAAAGAATAAAAGGTGTGTGGGGGGTGCGGTTCTGTGGGTGTTTCCTGTAAAACAGATCCACAGATGCCACAATACACACACAAATATATTGATGTAGACCTACTGTAGCAGACTGGCCAATACTTGAACCCATACACCTAAATAATGTACTTCAGTCTGTGGTTGGGGGGAATGGATCCAGGTCCCAACTGTGAATCTCTAGGCTATATTCTCCCTCTGTTTATATCAGATGTGTTCAGTTCAATGGCTCTAATACAAAAGTTATAAATTACAGGTCTATATGCCTGTCATACTACAGGTAGTGTCCCTTGTGCACCCTAACCTGTGGTGTTGGACGGAGCACATGCAGTGTACAACAGTAGTCCCTACATGGTAATGCTTATTATGCATCCCATGTCTATAATGCTTTATAAACATGCTTATAATGCATTATAATCTGCTTATAACACTGTATAATTATAGTTGTAAGAACTCATAAATACTCATAATGCTTTATAACAATAATCGTAACACAAAGCATTTTATAGTTACTAATAAGATCAGACATAAAAGCATTGTAATCGTTTGTAAACACTGTATAATTAGTTATAAGCACTGATAAATATTCATAATGCAATCATGACAAATTATAAGGACTTATACAGTACTTTTAAGTCACTTACAGTGACTTATAATCACACTATAACACATTATAACAGTGATTATAATACATTGTAATATAATTATAATGTATTATAATATGCCAATTATAAGGTATGATCCTTACAAAAACAAATGTCTGCGAGCGTCCAGCAATTATTAAATATTAATATACTTGACCTTTAAAGGTCAACTATGGCTAAAGGCTAACTATTATTATACAGTGTTATAAGCAGATTATACTACATTAGAAGTATGTTTATAATGCATTATAGACATGGGATTCATAGCAAGTGTAACACTAAACAATGCTCAGTTAACAGAGAGTTGGAATCTGGAGGGGCAAAATAAGGGTTTACACTCAGGCCAACCAAGTCTATAAATAAAAAGGCCTCTATAGTTTTGCCACTTCAGCTTTTTAATACCATGCAAATCTCTTCCATACAGGCCAGGGCATGTGGACTGTCTGGAGCTCTTACTGCACTTCAACCACAATGAATTACTTACAAAATGACCAAAAGGGCACACACCCACCCACCCTCCCAAGCACCCAAAGTTACAGAAGGCAACACCCCAGCATAATCCCAGACCTGTTTTAAGAACAAACGCAAACATTAAGAAACTATTATCTAAAATCCTGCAACAAATTAAAAGTACACACCCAATAACACAAATAGAACACTGCAATCTCATGTTGCATGGCACTATGTGGATCACATCCAGCTTGAGGAAGCCTAATAAAGTATATAGAATAACTCTTTGGAAGCCTGAGTAAAATAATCATAATCATGACCCTGCTGCACTTTAGTTTAATCAGTTATTTTGTCATTAAACAATTTTTCAAAAAAGCGTTAACACTAAGCCACCTCAGGCTAACCGTACTTGTTCCTGTTACTAATAACATCCTACAAGATGAATACAGATAATGACCAATAATAATAAAGCATTATAACCTTATAGTGTAGCCTACAGTAGATACAGTAGCCATGCAGGATAATTGTGGGATAAATAAGACCACAAAATATAAATTGGAGGCTTACACCTTTGTCCCAAGTGTTTTATCTATGTATAGTACTATATAGCATTGGTCCTCAAACTTTTTCATGTCAAGGACCCCCAAATTGACACTTATTAGCCCGCGGACCACCATTTGAAAAGATAAGCCAGGGACTCCCATAAGAGAAGATTTTTTTACGGCTCTAGCAGTGATTCTCAACCATTTTCATTTCAAGGACCCCCAGTTTGACATGCATTAGGCTACGGACCCCCATTTAATGGCACTTCTATCTCTGGGACCCCAATTTATATTGTAAAATCAATGTTATTATAACTCTGAGAGGGTACAAATGGACCCGTTAGGGTCCATTTGGTTCCATTTGTACACTCTCAGAGTTACAGACCCATTTGGTTCCTAATCTATCATTTAGCTGGGGACCCCCTGGAACTCCCTCAAGGACCCCTGGGGGTCCCCGGACCCCACTTTGAGAACCAATGCTATATAGCATTCATCATGATTTGTGTGCATGGGGATCTCATCTTAAACAAGCTAAGTGCTTAATGAGCTATCCAGTTTAGTAGACCTTGTATTGTGAATTTGTACTTCCATGTACTGTTATGTACTGTCATGTACTGTTCACATGTCTAAATACTAAATAAAGTACATCAATCAATCAATCAATCAATCGATTCACTATAAATGTAGCCAAACATGTTCATGACTGGGCCCTATATCCTACTGTTGTTCTACTGTACTAGAGTGATACTAAACTATTCACATCAATGTAGCTAAAGAGTGACAGGCCTAGTGTTGCCCTATGCTCAGACTGAGCATAGGGCTCAGTGTGTGGTCTTGGTAACTCGTTACAATGTATCATTTAGTTCAGTGGTTCCCAAACTTTTTTGCTCAAGACCCAAAGAAATTTGATGTCTCCCATACAGGTGTGAAAATATATCAGCTGATCTACAAGCTCACAGTGGGCTTGTGGATCGGCTATTTTCACTACTTCTTAAACATTTGTTTTCTAATTTATGTTTTTTTTTTAAATATATATATACATGAAATCCTTTTGAAAAAGCCTTGCATTTGTTTTTAATTCACGACCCACAAATGGGTCCCGACCCACTGTTTGGGAAACAGTGTTTTTTTGTTTCTGGCCTCTATCTTTCTATTTAGAAATATTCACACACAAGGACATTACATCCTTTTACAGTGGTTTCAGATCTGAACGTATAGCCATTCTATTTAATCTATAGCCTCATCGTGGGGCAACGAGCTGAGCTGTCAGAGACAGAAACGTCAACAACGTCCAGCGACAGGCTCTCTCTCTCACACACAGTGAGCAGTGCAGTGATACGGTATGAATCATGGCGAGGAGAGCGGCTTTAGCTCTGCTGCAATAATCTCTCTGAGATGAGGAGTACCACTGCAAACAACATGTCGTGCTCTCTCTATCTCTCTCTCTCTCTCTCTCTCTCACTCACTAAGCAACAACATCCTCAGAGGTCACGGTGCTCAGAATGATAGCAATGCACCCGGTGTGTCGGCTAGCGAGCGAGACATGAACGTTCTCTCTTACACACACACACACACACACACACACACACACACACACACACACACACACACACACACACACACACACACACACACACACACACACACAAACCCACACACCTACCTTCAGCACAACTCCAATGTCTTCACCGCCACAACGCAACTGCGTACAGAAACGGGTCGATACGTTTTACGGTTTTACGAGCATGTAAACGTGTGTTCCATTATTACGGGTTTTTAAATCCGAATTGTACAACAAGCATATCTTTTAAAAAATAGCGTTGAGAAATATTCTAGCACCTTGTTGTGCCGCACTGACGCCAACGACGTTACACCTCTGTGACGTGGAATGTCTTTCCCTCGCCGTCTCCAGTGTTGCCAGGTTTTGCGAAAGAAACAAGCAACAGGGTATAGGAAAACAAGCCCAAAAGAAGCAAACTACTGGGCCATAATATGGGCACTTTAAATCTAATATGCGTCGCCTATTTGAAAATAGCAGATCTACAAGCTCGTACGACGTGTTGTGAGCTTGTAGATCTGCTATTTTCAAAAGAAACTTGGAAAATATTTGAACATTTTTGAATATTTTAACACCACAAATCTGGTACACGGGTCCCTCCCAATATGGCACAGAATAATTTCAGTCCGCAGACAATATGTACAATTTGTGAGTCCTTGACATGAAAATGTTTAAGATCCACTGGTTTAAACGACATTTAGAAAACAAGCCCAAATAAGCAACTACAAGTTAGAAACATGCCCCAAAAAAACGCAACCACCAATACAAGCAGCAGGAAAAACAAGCCCAAAGTCACTTATAATAAGCAGACATGGCAACACTGCGTCTCTTCCGCGTGCAGCGAACAGGCCACGAGTCTGACTGTGACGTCTGTCCTCCTCCTCCTCCTCCTCCTCCTCATCCTCCAGCCTGCCAAGCATCCTTAGCAGGTGGATGGATGCAGTGGTGGAAAAAGCATTCACATTTTTTTTACTTAAGTAGAAGTATTGATACTGCAATGTAGAAATACTCTGTTACAAATATTAGTCCGGATTTCAAAATGTATTTGGTACTTTAAGTGCATTTTGATACCAATTTTTTATTGGTATCAAAATGCACTTAAACTACCAAAAGTAGAACGTACTCATTATGCAGACTGTCCCGTTTCACAAGTTTTCAAATGTATAAAAGGTATGAAAAATCCTTTGAAAATAGCACGCTTTGAGAGCTTTAGATCGGCTATTTTCAAAAGGCCAATAGGGCTGAAGTGGTTCATGTATGTTTTGTAATAATAATCAGAATCTACAAAGTAACTAGTTACTAAAGTTTTCAAATCATTGTAGTAAAAGTATAATATTTGCCTCTGAGATGTAGTGGAGTAGAAGTAAAAGTACTGAAAACTGGAAATACTCAAAGTAAAAAATACCTCAAAATTGTTCTTAAGGGTTGCAAAACATCATGCAAATCGCAGACTTGGCAGAATAGCAGAGGTCATGCTGCTGTTTGGGATGCTTACCTCAAGTGGTTCTCAAAAGTCTCAATGTCAAGGACCCCCAAATCAAGCATGTGTTTGGTCGCAGACCCTCAGCTAAAAATGTGATTTGTGGTGTTAAAATCTTTCCAAAATGTATTTTATTTTAAAGCCCACAATGCATCATATGTGAGGCATTGTGTGCTTTTAGATCGGCTATTTTCAAATAGCCAATGTATATAGGGTTAAAGTGGTTTAACTGATTTTTATGCTATATATCAACTAATCTCACTGCATGGGGAACTCCTCAAGATGGGGACCACACTTTGAGAACCCCTGGCATACCTAATAAAATGTACCCTATACCCGTTTTGTTTGCTTTAGTATTTTTCTGCATCTCCAACATGGGCTATGCTAAATCAATCCCAAACAAATCTGACTGGATCTATAAACACAGGGATTATTGAAGATTAGAGAAATTCTACAAGGGAAATGATTTTGATTAACGGAATAGCCTCATAGGGTACTTGGGTTTAAAACATTTTATCTACCAATTACTGATTTACTGTATAATACTCACTGTAAAGTCAGAATCACACACTTTGTTATAAAACTAAAATGTTTTGAAATGCAAAAATGTATAGTTTGGGTATGATAGAATGGTGTGGTGGAAAAGGCATAGTTTAACATAATTGTCTCGTCAATAAATGGGCAACACAGCTGCATTTTAAAAACACTACAGTTTTATTGGTAAAATCCCCAGACAGCACATTTAAAAAGCACAGCTTTTCCAGGAATCAAGATAAATTGTCATACCTTTAGATCCATTTAAAGCATACTACACTTACAGAAAGCCACCATACTGTTGAACACACCACATCCCAAACCTCTGGAGAACAACCACACTGTCACCATTTTAGAGTTTAAACAAGTTACATTTTATGCAAGCATAAAATGCACCTCAATTTAAAAAAGGTGCAGCTCATATTCCTATCAATTAAATGCAAGAGCTACTGTATAACAAACTCTAAAGTACTCACAGTGAAAATTGCCCCAATAGGCCTACACAATTTTTCCTGCTCTGTTCCACAGCCCAGCTAATATTGCACACCGATTTAACATACACGCCTGCAGAGCCAAACCTTTTTCTGACATGCTACAGACTTTAAAGTGCTAGCTTGAAATTAGATTGGGAGCAAGCCTGCATGATATTTGGTTTTAAATGCACTATTAAAAAGCATGTCTCTGATGCATTATTTTCCTATATAGTCAGTCGTGTTGCTAAGATTACAAGGCTTTTAATTAACTTCTATATCTAGTTATAATGATGCTGTGATTCCCAGTGAAAAATTAGAGCAGAAAAAAAAAAATCTACAAAAAACAAGACATTCAGTTTGTTCTGTAAATTACAAGAATACATTCTGTGATGAAAAGAAAGCCCTGAACCTGCCATTTTGTAACTGCATAGACTTAGGTGTTGAAACAGTCATTTTAAAAACACAGGTGTAGCGGTTCAGGCCTGTAACTTAGAGTTAAAGTTAGAGTTCAAACTTCAAACTGAATAATACGGCATGTAAAAGATTCACATAAAATAAATATATACACATAAGACTTTAAAGTTCTGTTAAAGTAAAATATTAAATAATGTAATGTATAATATGTTTCCACAAAATAAGGAAAAGGGAAAGAATCTTAGAAGATGCATGATACCAACATTCAAATAAAATTGACTAAACAAACAAACACCACAAATGAGGAAGAAATGTTACTGCCATTTGAAAATGCCCTTGATGAAGACAAACAGGGACACATCTACTAGCTTAACTACAATAAATTTTAACCAATAGCGACACATTTCTGTCAAACTTACTTTAAGCATTTAGGGTTAACAAACTACACAGCAAATACCAACAGAATAGCATGAACAATTTGCAGCTGTACTTACAGCAGTTTAATGTTTAATTTCACTTCAAATAATAATAATCATCTGTATCAGTATGTACATGGAAGTTGAAAATCAAATGTTTAAATGTAGCTTATTATCAAACATGAGAAAAGGCTGATAATGGACACTAACAAAGCTGCAAAAAACAAACCAACCTCGTTTCTGAGAGGAAAGGTATAGTAGTAGTTAAGGTTTTCCAGGTCTGATAGAGGTAGGTAGCATTTGGCCTAACTGTGGCCAGAAACCTGAGAAAACACACACACACTCCAATTACCCTAAACCTCCCGGAACAAGAACATATCAATGAAAGTACAACCAATGTACTAGAGGAGCCACCGAGTAGAATTACGGCCAATTTATACTTTGTCGTATAACCACGTCATGTGCGGAAAATAATCGATATTCAGCAAAGTGATGCGGCCATACGACAATGTTTAAATTGGGCTTAAATGTTGTCCTCCTGTGTAATCTGAATGAATACATGAGACTGACAACCAGCCTGAATGAGGGAGTGAACAGGAACTGCCTGTGATGACCAAAAAAAAAGATAAAAGCAAAAAGGCTGACACAATGACATTAGGAAAAAAAACGCCATGTGCCAAACATGCTGCAGTAAAAATACCTCAAGCCAGGTTACCAATGCAAAAGCATCTCTTAAAATCTGAATTTCTCTCATAGGATACGATACTCCAAAATACCCAGTACCGACAAGCAGGCACGCATGCAGACCCAACACAGAAATCCAGAAGGGTTAGCCAGTTTAACAGTTTCTTGTCTGCCACGTTAGATTGAAATGTCTGAGTGGATTTAACCAAAGCCAATCAACACCTTACATGATGTCTAGCTCTGATGGCCAACCCCACCACAGGACCTCATGTTAGATCTGCTAGTCAAAGAGATCCCAATGTTATGTCTATCTGCACTGCAAGCAACAGTATCTTTAACTGCGATTTGTATGACAGCACTTGCATTGTGAGGACGTGATCATCTACAACAGTTAGCTTTTGTATGTCCATGACTTGCTAGCATACACAATTGTGCTGCTTAAGCCAACTAGGTCAGACACGATTATTGTACCTGATTCACAGCATTGACAGCTAGTGTCAAAGAAAATGTCTGTAGACAATGCTGATATTGAATACAGGTAAACACTGTTCTTGCATTTTGTTTTAGACAACATTCAATGCTGTGGACCATCTGTATAAGAGAGGTGCCTTTAAAACTGGGTAAATATTCCATGACACATATTTAGTGACAGTCAAAGCATATTTTGTGTAATTGGGTGATTGTTACAGTGGGAGATCAATGTGCTTATTATGTCTATAAAGTTCAACTACAGTAACATGTGCAAGTGTCTTTTTTTGTGTGCAAAGATAGCTAAATAAACATTTGTGAAAAGGTGTGCCATTATTAAACAGAATGGCAAACCAAAATTGAATAATGTAAACTAAAATTGTGAGATTACGTTTCTTTGTAATCAGATAGGCCTACAGTAAAATCCCAAACGTGTACATATTTTTGGTGATAATCTTACGCTATTATGCATGTGTATTGACACACCACACGTGCTTGCTAGAGCTAGCTTAACTAAGTGACTAACTTCCCAAACAAAAGAAAAAAAAGGCACCAAGGTGCTAGCTTTAATGCACTACAAGGCTCTCCGGGTCAAACTAAGATTACAACTGGACCCGTGCTGCTACAGTACATAAAGACAAATAGTTAGGCTACTTTAGAAATTACAAGAAAAACAACCGTGGTGGTGAATATCATCAAAACAATGTGAATTCCAATTACACACAAACGTGATGAATATCAACCAAAACAAAAATGTGAACCTGAATTATTTCAAACTATATAGAAAAAATAAACCTGGCAAATGAACGTTTTAACTCTGAACTAGAAGGCATTTCAAGATTTAAAAAATTAAGATTGACTTTAGTTGACAGCAGACTAGCTTTGCAGCCAACTAACTGTTGACCATTGCTGTATGTCTTGTCAATTAGAACCTAGTCAAGTATGTTTATGAGATACAGAGACTTTGGTATGTAGAGAAGTCCAATCGTATCTACACCGATTGTCTTTGTATCTGGGATCAAATCCCAAATCTACCATTTAGTGTCTTGCTATGTGCAGATTATACATTATGCACACACAAGCCGGCTCATAATAGACCAGACTCTTTTAGAGGAAACCACCATTTAGGAACTATGCCTCTTAACAAGAAGCAGCCTTTGATCTTTCGACCCATCTCTTGGATCATACCCTGTTACCCTCTCAGAGAAACCCCATCTCTCATTTAGTACACGACACTCACAAGCGTAATCGCAGATTATACATTATTATTATTACACATCCAGGATAAACCCAGACACAAGGGGTTCCTGACACATTGATTATTCCCATCCCAATATCTCTGCCTAGAAGGTCAGTCTTTTGGTGGTGATGAAATCTTCCAGTTGGATTTTGCCACTACCCATGAGGCCAAAGGCAGGATACATGATTCCAGAGCAATCCACCTGCCTCTCGTAAATGCACCTCATGGTGTCTGCATCGAAGAAATACACCCGACCCGCGTCGTAATCCAGACACACACCGATGCGCTGTGGCATGGGTAGCACACGGCTCCCAGGGTCACTGGAAGAGGCAGTTGCCGTTGAAACGGAGGATGAGGAAGAAGCCTTGGGGATGAAGATTTTACCCATGCCAACTGTGAGAAGGGTGAAGGGCTGGGAGAGCTCATAGCACGTGTCCTCACTGCCACTGTCATGGCCACTGTCGTGGTCATAACTGGAGATGGAAGAGAAACCAAGGCGGGGTGACAGGGAATCAGGAACAGGGAATGGGTCAGATTGAATTACTTTCTAACATTAAACGAAAGCTATGAATTATGGATGCATTATAATGAAATTCGGGCCAGTAAGCAATTTTGTCTTGCTCCTTCCTTTTGAGGGACTGCAATGGCAATTTAGTCGAGTTTGAAATATTTCCACACCGCAGACAGTGACTCCAGTGTGGGTAGATTAACACAAGCCGTTTGTGTCCACCAAAACCATTAATGTGGTTGGCAGATAATTAACTTCCTTAGAAATGCTGAATATGTTAGCTGAATGTTACACGGCATTTGGGAGTCAGTCACCTGCCATGATTTACATTGCATGATTATGACAGAATAAACAGTTATTTTGCTCAAATGCATTCCTTTACATCCCTTTGCACGAGCTGATCCAGTGAGAAAGGCAGGCTTTGTCAATGACTAAGCTGTTTACAAGTTAATACTGGGTCTCTTACATCACAGGATTAGGTAAGATTCAACAACATACAGTGAGACCAAGTGCATACAGTATATATGTGTGCGCGTGCACATGTGGTGTACCGTTTGTTATAGTCAGGTGCCCATATACAGTAGTATTTTAGTAATTCAATTGGAGTATTTAAACCGTTTTTACTCCGTTCAATTAAGAAGGTAAATTAAAGAGCACCCGTGTTTACATTGACAGTAGCATTATCTGTATAGACATCATAGACTTCAACTTACCGAGGACTGCTCGTATCTCGGGGATTGTGGAACCATTCAATCAGTTTGGAGTCTGACACCACACCGACTTTGGCCAGGTAGCACTGAGGGTCCACACTGAAGGCCCAGAAGTGCCTGCAAAACAGAGGTTGTGTGTGTTTCACTTTTAATCTTTATGATTATGGCACAACGCACAAATAAAGATGAAGCATTTTTAATAAACCAGCCTTTCCTGGTTTGGAGGCCTATATCATATCTAAAAAGTAAGCTACAAATTGCTCAGAATGTGTTGATTCAAGTGGAATTGAAACTGTGAAACTGTGTACCCACAGACAAGAGCACACTCAGCAGTTACTTTGGCTGCATGTGAAGGCAAGAGTGTCTCAGATAAAGCGTAGCTTTATCTGAGACACCTTATAAAACTAAATCTATTAGAACTTTTTTGTGTCAATTTGTTGAATGTGAGATTTTTGTTTTATCATTACTTCTCCATTATTCTTTTAACCTACATGAGCAAGATTAAGTTGGTTATTGGTTCTAAATATCATTAGATTAGATTTTCGGTTAATTGCCCAGCCCTACTCAGTGCAACTTCCACCTACTGTCGTTCAAAAGGCTCACCTGCCCTGAGAGATGCCCGTGTCCCCGACGATGTAGTCCAAGCAGATGTAGCTGCCCGTCTGCACTCGCTCTGCAGCGAGGAGGAAGGCCATGCCCGCCACGCTCTCCACACTGTCGCGCCGCTTGCTTAGTAGCAGACGCTCCGTGCAGAAACCACATTTGTCGTTGAAGAGGAAATTAAAGGCTGCAAGTGAGCATGGTGTGGTGTTGGTGGGGTTGGGGGGCAGAGAAAGAATGAGAACAGAGCAATTGGTAAATTAATCTAAAAAGATTTGACAAGCGTACAAGCAAAACATGAATGAATGTAAATGTAAGGAGTTACATGCTGCTGACACAAGAGGGTGCTATACCACAGCTGTTCAAACAGGCTAAGTCAAAGAGCAATTTGTAATCTATCAGTATGTAGAACAGCCCCCTCTGATACAGAGACAGCAACTCTTATTTCTCACACAAATCTGGTAATTATAGGCCTCATCAGTCTATGATTAAATGTACAACTCTATAAATAGTTAATGGGCCAGCGGTGGCCTAGTGGTTAGAGGGGCGGCCTTTATACCGGAAGGTCCCTAGTTCGATTCCCCAATTCATCACATCGATCATGAATCACCGCTGAATAGCCCTTGAGCAAGGCTTCCATGCAGGGTCCGGCTGGAAACAAGTTTCGTACTTAGTCCGACACCCTGGGTAAACAACAAACTTTGCTTTGCTTTTGGCCAAAGGCCATGATTAGCATAATATAGGCTACATAAAGTCTGACATAATTATGCCTGTTCACTCAACCATCTTATGCAGCTTACATGGGGAAGCCCAATTCATTAGCACGTGTCCCGGGGAATTCTCATAATAACAACTAGGGCATGATAATAAAAACATATCCACCACAGTACTGCTCAAGCTATTATAGGCTATAATATCGCTGTAGAGCAGAAATGTTAAATATCCATATTTCATCTGGGTTTTTTTTTACATACTGTATATTAATGCCCTAGATTACACTTATTCTAACAGTGTGGTACAAAAGTACTTGATCTACAAGCTCCCTACGTGTCGCAAATGTGACATGTTATGAGGAAGAATGATAACAGAGCAATTGTTAAAAAAACATCTGAAAAGATTCGACAAGCGTACGAGCAAAACAAGAAAAACAGAGCAAAACATGAAGAAAAACATAAATGTAAGTATACACGAATCCACGGAGCGCTGCCCTGTAGGTGGCGCCGCCATTGCTGCGGTGTCAGACTCGATCAGCTGCTGCTGCGCGGTGTCAGTCAGCTGCAGTCACTGACTGCTCACGTTTACTCTTTTACCTGCTTTTTACTAACTTTTACTAACACTAACTTTACAAAGATGTACAGAAAATCGGGACGAACCTGCGTAGTTTATGGCTGCTCCCAACAGCCAAGCAGGTAAAGAGTAACGTGAACAGACGGACAGGACCGCAGCAGCAGCTGACTGAGTTTGACACCGCAGCGATGGCGGCGCCACCTACAGGGCAGCGCTCCGTGGATTCGTGTATAGGGAGTTACATGCTGCCGAACACAAGAGGGTGCTATACCACAGCTGTTCAAACAGGCTAAGTCAAAGAGCAATTTGTAATCTATCAGTATGTAGAACAGCCCCCTCTGATACAGAGACAGCAACCCTTATTTCTCACACCAATCTGGTAATTATAGGCCTCATCAGTCTATAATTAAATGTACAACTCTATAAATAGTTAATGGGCCAAAGGCCATCATTAGCATAATATAGGCTACATAAAGTCTGACATAATTATGCCTGTTCACTCAACCACCTTATGCAGCTTACATGGGGAAGCCCAAGCCATTAGCATGTGTCCAGGGGAATTCTCATAACTAGGGCATGATAAACATATAAAACACACCACAGTACTACTCAAGCTATTATAGGCTATAATATCGCTGTAGAGCAACAGAAGTACTCGATCTACGAGCTCCCTACGTGTCGCAATGTGGCGTGTTATGGGCTTATAGATCTGCATTTTTTTTTTAAGATTTAACATTTTCACCTATAAGGACATGCCCAAAATTGGGACACCAGGTTGAAAGTGTCTGAGGGTTTTATAAATATTTAACCAATGAAAATTATTCACAAGAGCTTGTGACTAAATAATAAATACATTTCCTGAAAAGCAACGGCTGGACATACATACAAGGTTTCTACCCGACAACAACGATATCTACAGTATAGTGTGAACAAAGTACTACTCAGCCTAGGTAATAAATTATAATTGAATGTGCCGTTGTACTGGGATGTTTGTTTTAACCCATTTAGACCTGGAACACCAATACGTAACTACACGTTTCAATCCGGTAACCCCTTTTGGTGTAGTTGTTGCTGTATACAGCATATAGCAACATTCATTTTTGTAATTTATTTGAATACGAATTTAAGTTTTTCAGAAAACTTAGGTCAGATTTAGAAGGCGTTTTTAGAATCGGCCTCAGGTCTTAATGGGTTAAGACAGTTTGATAAGATCTTTATTTTCCACTGTATTGAATACAAAACTCTCAATGTTCATTGACAGTCCTTGATTGCAGCAAAGTCTAATAAGCTTGTAGATGCTATTTTTGTGCGACACTGTTCAACAACAAACTATAACATAGGGCTTTAGCAGTTAAACAGACTAACTGGTTTAGTGGATTACAGAAAAATCTATTTGAAAATGTTAATCCATGTTCATTTGTTGACATCTAAAGAAATTACTTAAAAAATGCACTTCGATTACTTGATCATTAATCAGAAAAGTAATAGATAAAATAATCGCTAATAAAAACAGACAGGTCAGGTGCTTTCAAGAGTTGGCTCTATGTATCCAATTGATATGAACCAATTTATTTCATCAGCTAAATTAATTATTTTTGCATGACACTACTGTGCGACAAAGAAAAGAAAATAAGTGTTTATAACGGGTTAATAGATTTGTTGATATATAATCGAGATGTAGGTTTATATTTTTTTATGATTAATCAAAAAAGCAATCGATAGAATAATCGTAAGAAATAATAATCAATAGTTCTAATCCACAACATTACTGAACGTGATATCATAGGAAGTAGTTTGGAGTGTGTGTGTGTGTGTGTGTGTGTGCGCGACTGCGTGTGTCGTAAGCCACTACTGAGCGTCCCGTCCCTCCTGCTGTGTGTGTTGTTGTCCTTTGTCCTGGCCCAAAATTCCACCTCATTACTGACGCGCAGTGAGTCCATCCGTTCCCTCTTACACGAACCACAGAACACAGGAATGTGAACCTCGGAACATGACACTAACAACAAGCCTTGCTCAGAGCATATATCATAGTAGTACAGCCCAATAGAGCAGAGGTATAGCATACATGGCAGTAAGATAACCTCATTAATGCAGTTTTTTTGGATGATGCTAAAATACTTGTGCAACAACACTGATGATACAAATCATTAAGAAGGTTTTCTGGTGTAAACATCAGGAAAAATGTCACTAAATGTCAAAATGCTATGGTATGGATAACCATAACCCCAATGTTTCTTAAATGGCCCTGGTCTAGCGATTCAAATGCAATGGCTTAGACTCCACATTTTGAATAGGAGCTAAATAAATAGGCTGGCCTGGCAGGCAATAGAGGAGATAGAATTAATGAAATACCACTTCATCAATTGTGAACACACACACACGTGCTTAGACACACACATGTTTTATGGTCCCTTACTGGGAGAAGAATGAGATTTAAACTGAAGCTCAACAGATGGTTGGTGAACAGAACATGATAGATATTTTAGAGGAGCTTTGAATGAAATCGAATGAAAGAGTTTTTCTGGCAAGCTTTAAAAAGTCAACGGCAGATGCAGAATAAACTGCACAACTCCAGGGCTCCTCTCCAAGCTGTCACAATAGACAAATAAATCCCTAAGATGTATTCAACAAGTATGGCGGTTTCAACTGCCTGAAATACAAAAAGGAGTTACCATGGTGATGAAGTGGAAAAAAGAAAGCCTGGAGGTTGTGCTTCACTAACTGCCATGCATTCTACGACAAAATTCAAATTTCCACCAGCATATAGCATCTGCCTCACTTGATAATCTTCCTCAAATCTGGCACGGTTCTAAATACCGTTAAGCCGCAGCATTGACAAAATGAGGCCCGATAAGGGGCTAGTTCAATAATACCCAGCAGCCTAATGCTCAAAATAACAACACTTTGTCTGTGGTAATAAATGCAATTAGCATCAATCTAGACAACAAATTTACCTTAGAAATTATTTAAGCTTGATGAGTAATGAGGCATGACAACACACACACAATCTCACTAACTTGCTTAGTTCAGTTATGTACATTTGTGTGTGTGTGTGTGTGTGTGTGTGTGTGTGTGTGTGTGTGTGTGTGTGTGTGTGTGTGTGTGTGTGTGTGTGTGTGTGTGTGTGTGTGTGTGTGTGTGTGTGTGTGTGTGTGTGTGTGTGTGTGTGTGTTAACGTCTCCCCTTTTGGGAAACAACTCTTAAATAAATAAATAATAACCACCTATAATTAATAACAATCACCTATAATTACATGACCAAAATAGGGAAGCCAGCCAGGTTTTAGGGCATATAATTTGCTTCTGTTGGTTCTCATGCTTACCGGTAGCGGGTGGTGTGTGGAAGGTGACCTCAGGGCTGTAGGGACTGTACATGGAGTTACGACAGCTTCGGACCCTGAAGGCATACAGGCTGTTGGCCTCCAGGTCAGAGACTACAGTGCTTGTACCGTAAACCCTCTCTAAGGCCCTCCAGACCCCACTGTCCTCACTATCTTCCTGGGATGGGGACTGGCTAGGGTCCCCGAGTCTGCACATAGAGAAAAAGAGAGATTCATGTAAATTGGTTCATTCGGATATCTCACACTATACACATCATATATGGCTGACCAGGCCCCTTATCCCACTGTCCAGTGCACATTCCTACATGAAGTCAAAGATGTCACATACACAGCAAAATCCTGACTGTTAATGTAACTCTGAGTGTAAAAATTAACCTATAACAATGAATTCACTACAACAATATCCACTGTCCGGAATCCTGTTAAATGGACATGTCAACAGTATGAGTGAGTGACACCCTCCGAAATAAGCATGTTGTGCTCCAGTGAGGCCGGCAGCAGAGCAGGGAGGAGAACTATAGACCCTCGGTTCTCGTCTCTGGTACCTTGTTAAACAGTCTACACATTTTAGGTAAGAAATAGGCCATGCAGTTGCTCAATCTTGATTCATTTCTCATCTACAACTGCTATTTTAAAACGTAATCAATATTTGCAATATAGCATGAACCCACCGGCGATACTCTAAGACTTGATGATCAGTAGGTAGGTGGTCTTCAGACAGCCTCCAGCAGATGGTACCCTCATTGTAAACTCTGCTACGGGACAGGTCAATCAGAGGTGGGTCTGGGACTGGAACAGATAGAAAACAGAGCAAATAATTATTAAATGCAGAGATCATATCAGCTCCATCTGAATAAACTGTCCCTTTCTCAGTGTCAGTCAGTGACAGATGCATGGATTAAAGAAAAAAAGCAAAAATAAAATAAACTAGAAAAAGTGCTCCTCGGAGCACAACTCTCCGCCAGAAGACTTGTGTTGGGAATGTTCTATCTGTATAAGTGTCCTATCCGTCCTGTCTGTATAAGTGTCCTATCCCTCCTGTCTGTATAAGTGTCCTATCCGTCCTGTCTATGTAAGTGTCCTATCCCTCCTGTCTGTGTAAGTGTCCTATCCCTCCTGTCTGTGTAAGTGTCCTATCTGTCCATTTCTCAGCCATGTCAACTCGAAATCATGCTCGCTGGCTTGGGCGCTTAGCTGTTAACTAAGCATTTGTAGGATCGAGGCCTTCCCATCTAGAGAGGCTTTAGCTTAATTAAAGTATCTGCTTTGCATGCAGGATTGTTGGAACTGTCTTACCTCACTTTGAAAGTGGCACAGACACTTTCAAAGTGACACATATATTTTATAGGCCGCTATACGTCACTAGCCAATCGGATCACACTATTTCACCGTATTGTCACGTGTCACGTGAGGCTTGACCAATGTTAGTCCCAGTTTCAGACGGCGGAGAGAAAAAAACGAAGACTGAAAGTCCCAATCTGCGATTTGTCAAACAGTGCGAAAGGAGCCCCCCACACTAGTGCTCCATTTCCTAAACAATGTTATGGTATCATCAATCTGACACATGTATTTTATAGGCCGCTATACGTCACTAGCCAATCGGATCACACTATTTCACCGTATTGTCACGTGTGGCTTGACCAATGTTAGTCCCAGTTTCAGAAAGTGAAAACAAACTCTCCTGGCGGAGAGAAAAAAACGAAGACTGAAAGTCCCAATCTGCGATTTGTCAAACAGTGCGAAAGGAGCCCCCCACACTAGTGCTCCATTTCCTAAACAATGTTATGGTATCATCAATCTAAACCTATGTTCCTGCTGTTCTACATAAGTCAACCAGTTAAAGATATGGCAGATTGAGGCTTTAACCTCAACTTTACCAGCTTTATGGAGAAGAGCAGCCGTGTCAAAGTTGCAAGCCAGGAGAAAGACATGTTGGATTCTATGGAATCAAAATGACCGAAATCATTGGCGACTGATGATCGTGAAGCTAAAAACAGGAGGCAGGAGTTCAACTTCTTGTGTATTGATCATGCCATTAGCCCAAAAACACATCCCAAGATTAGATTGGCCTGGTTCAGGACCATCCACTTAGGACAATGGACAAGATTTTCTTGCATAAATGGAGCCTGCTAAGAGGTTCCCATACTGATCTACTGCCAGGAAATGCACTTTGCAAATCCCTTCCATCACTTCTCCCCCGCCACACCACCCCCGCCTTCGTTTGCCCCCTTTCACCTCCTCTTGCTTTATCCTACCCTTCGCATTCACTGTCCCGCTCATCCTCCATTCTATCCTTTATCCTACCATTCTCATTCACTGTCCCACTCATACTCCATTCTATCATTCCATTCGCCTTTGTCCCCATTATGTCCTTGTTCTTTTCACAAACTCTCAGGCTCCAGTTTGGTTTTGAATCAAGGTAATACTTCCATCTATCCTCTGTTCTCCTTCTGTTCCACCTCCACCACAATACTCCATCTTCCCTAATCATCCGTTATTCTCTCCTCCCTCATTCTCTGCCTTTCCCCCTGAGACAGATAATCACATTACCACAACCATGGAGGTCCTTGTCCTCATTCTTTAAGGTCTAGGATCATTATGGTTAAGTTCTTACAGTTTTCCTCCAATATTTTCCATTTCCTTTGTTGTTCAATCCTTTGCCCATTTTCTTTCCCTTTCCTACATTCCCAATTCTTGTCTAAATCCTAATCCTAGCCTTACTGACAAGGGACAGAAGGGGGTGCACAACATTTTCTGTCTCTCCACTTATTCAATCTGGTCGTCAATAGATGGTTGTATAGATAGAATACACAAATATATGTGTCACCGCCGTGGCTTAAAGACTATCAAATCTGGGCAGGGGGGCAATAGACAAATCTTAAAAAGTCTCCTCATGTCAATGCTTGTAGCCTGAGGCCATCCACTGTCGGCGATTCTTCTCTCTCACTGCCCGCTCTCTTACAAGTCCAATTTGCCACATTTGTACAGTCTTCAGAGCTAAACCAACACTGAGGCTTTGACGGTGAACTTTGTGACCCCACGCTTTGTATTCCAATCCAGCGCCCATGACAAGGTATTCCGCTTTGCCAAAGAGCAGCATTAGTATCTCCGACCTTCCTGGGCCTCCAAAGACACATTGCTAAAGAGTACAAACTCTTTTCCCCTTCCTCCACCTCATACCTTCCCTCATCACATTTGTTCCATGGAATGAGAAACCACTTTAACTGTCATGTTCAGTATGTCCTAGAAATTTACCTGGGCAAATAGTTACATAATAGGATACACAATTATGTCTGCAATATGTGTTATTAACCTACTAAGTATATAAGAGATGAGCAAAAATAGATGACAAGAGGCCGAAGTTCAAAGTGAGATCTCCCTCCTTTCGCCTCACTCTTTTTATTTCTCTCCCTGTAGCCTGATTTGCAGAAACATGCTAGCACAGCTAGAATTGCGGAGTGTGGTCACCAGTGAGCACAATCGTCAGGGAATTTCTTTCATACAATGCACAATTTTCATAGAGTACACTGGGTACACTGAATAAAAGCCACCCATGATACCAAAGATAATAAAACTGCCCTCTCAAAACGGACAAAAGTGTTGACACCTTCTTAAAACATGTTGTCAAGCAACATGTCGTACAACACCTTTTCACCTATGCATAGTTTTCAGATGTTGTTGTATTACAGAGTGCACTGGAGTTCTGGTACCCTTGGATGATGGTGCACTAAACGTGAAAGAGAGCACCAGTCATCAGTCATTCCAGAAGCTCAGCTATTCTGAGTAAAATAGCTCTATTGATTACATACAGGCTGCTGGCAAGCATAAAGAGGCATGGATAAGTTACACTACAGGGAGCGGCTTTCTTTCTCGTATCCTTATTCATTCCACAAGGCCTTTTAGCCCTTATCGTTTCTCTCCATGTTCTCACTTTGTTCTCACTCGACTATGAAGGAAAGTTTCTAAGAACATGGGAGTGCATTGTGGGGGGTAAATGTTGAGATGGTTCAAAGTTGACTTTCCATGGAAACAGAAGAGAGAGAAGAGTACTGTTGTCAAGCGGACTTTGTCAAAGTGCCCCTTGTTCAAGGTCTCCTCACACACACACACACATGAGAATCGTGGTTTGAAATGGGCCACTTTGGCAGTGAAATGAAACGACACATGCTTCTGCAGCCTCTTCAGCAGTGAAGCATGGGGTGAAACCCCACAGCGGGGCTAAGCCAGGGTTGGCAGGGCAGAGCACAAACGTACCCTTATGTTTGAGAGTGGAAAAGATGCCTCCAAAACATGGCCAAGATAGGCCCGGTGGGAACAAATCCAACACATACAGCATTATGTAGTGATGAGGCTGTGTGATCTCATAGGGCAGCCGACAATGGAAACTTACTGATCTAAATAGTGTTTGTCAGTGACACTTGAGCATGGTTCAAGACATGCTCTTCTGGGATAAATGACAGAAATGACTTCATTATTCATTTCAGACACGGATAAAAATCTAGAGGAGTTGTGTTCTAACCAAAAACAACAGATCTGCAATGCGTTGCGAACTTGTAGATCGGCTATTTTTAGTGCGCAACACCTGAACTAAGTTTAATTCAGGCTTTAAAGTCTGTTTGAGTTACCTCCCTTTTAGCACAAATACATGTGCCTAAAGGCAATTTATCCTTAAATCCATTCTAGTGCAAAAACACACAGCTGCATCATCTGCCAAAGAACTGATTAAATTACTGCGGTGTATAGATGCCTCTACAGTTTCCCCAGCTGAGAGCAAACATTACCTTAAAGTAACCAGAGGCATCTAGCAACTGAACTGCATACAGTGCTTTCCAGAAAAGGACACTGGTGAGTTTAGGGCACGTCCCCCAATTTATAAGATGTATTTTGCAATATAAAGAATATTGATTAGTGGGGGACGGGGTCTTAAAATTCAATCATGACTGACATACCCGTTTCTGGGTCAGAATAAAGCCATCCAAATATGCCTCATGCTGATAAGACCGAGTTGGCATATCCCCAATGTGGCCATCTTAATCTTCATCCACGAAGTCTAAACATAGCCAACTGTAACCTTTAGAACATACCTCACTAGCTAAATGTTATTAACTCTAAAAGCCTCTAATAGGACGGCTCTCTCTGCTAGAACTAAACCTGCCCAACTGCTATAGATAGCTAGGATTGTCAAGATTGGATGTTGATAATGTTATGATCCAGATCAGACTATGATTTTAAAGATTGTCAAAACCTATGCATTATGCACAAGGTTTGGAATAAAGAAAAAACTAATCCGTTTCTGTGTTGGATTCCATCACAATGAATATCATTAACATCCTGTTATGTGGTTTGCGTTTGATCTTGGTGACCTTGATTGACCAATATTTTTGTATCTTTGAATTCAATTATATTTTTGAGCCTGGAGGAGTCCTTTCTCCAGATAATATATAGCTGTATGCGGCAAAACCCAGTGATGCTGACTGATTCAAACTATATGTGACTGGAATTAATAAAACAGTGAGTCTGACCATGTATGACTACTAGCAACAGCTACCTGAGCAGAGGCATACAGAATGGGCCTACACAGCTTACAAAGCACTGAACCAGGGGATACTGTAGCTTCACAACACAACTCTAAAGTCCTCTGCGAGTAGATCATGGGCTGTAATCTGTAATCCAATTTAGCTGCAGATGAACTATACACACAGCAGAGCACAGTTCACAGGCCAGTGAAAGTGATGGGCACTAGGCAATGAATATTGGATGAGAATTGAGATTAAGCAATCCCAACACCCAGCTCTATAAAACTGAATGTGACGCCAGGGAGAGAATTGAATTCTCTCCATGAAATTGCATTTCTTTGCTCTATATACCACATACTGTTTATCTAAAATGGGCATCAGGTGTATCTAAATAAGTATTTTAATTAACCACATTAACCCTGGCATTTCTTTAGGTCAAAAGATTATAAACATTGTATCCCCCTAAAATAGCAGATCTACAAGCTCACAATAGATGCATCACAATGTGCAATACTGTGAGCTTGTAGATCACCTCCTATCCAATGTATAAAACGGGGCTTAAGTGGTTAATTGGTCCTCCTACCTCCACCAAAGCACATCTCCTTGAGCAAGTTCTCTTCTCTGGATGTGTCCAGCGCAAACTCATCAAAGCAGGGGTCGGCTGAAGGGTGGAAAGTCCTCAGTGACTCTGTGGCCTTCTGGATTCTGTACAGAGAAACCGCAAAAAGGAAGTAATTTTCACAAAATAAGCTGAGATTTTTCATCCATAATCATAAAAATTACAATTCTAGATTTTTGACCAGTGTTTCTTAAGCTGTGTTTCAAACACTTTGTCAGACAACGATGATTAAATATTGGTGAAGAACGGGCTTAAAACTGTGTGGTGAGAACTGTAGAAACAATACATTGAAAGAAAAAGCCCTCTGACATGTCCAAAGCTGCTAAAGGAGATCAATTAGCAGGCTTAGAGCGAAGGCCACAGAACTGGATACTGGTTGTCTGTTTTCACTGTCCTCAAGACTTTCCTTAACTACCAAGCACATGGCCCTGCACACTCCAGTCATCCAAACACATAATCAGATTGACGACTTTAGCACTAAAATAACAGACCAAATCCCCATTATATACACTGAGGCAGGGAACACAAAGGCAAGGTAGTGTATGTGGACATTACACCATTTCTCATAGTGACATCGCTGAATGCAGCCCTTAATATTAACTTGCAGCCAGCCAGTTCTCGCCCCAACTTGTCATATTGTGTGATCAGTTAGGTGCCTTTGGTGTCCAATGCTGACATCACATTTTTCAATGTTGAGTCTACATAGTCCTCATTATGCTTGAGACGTTCCCTTCTCACCCCAACTAGTCAAATTTGACCTCAAACACTTGACAAGTTAGGACACAATCAGGACACAATCTACATTCTAAATAGCTGCCATGCTAATCGTTTTGAGACAAATTAATTTAACTCTACTCCAATTAATAGTAATAATCAATATTTATAACGTAATACAATGTGGTGGTGCATATCAGATAAGATCCTGTATAAGTTTATAGGCTTATTTAAAAGTTGATACAGCATTGACGTGGATTGTTCTATGTAAGTTATCTTTTTATTGTAATGCCAGAGTACACCAGGGTGATACAGTACAGTTGAAGGCCTTAAGATGGCCTTAAGATGATTGCACCTACTTGGGCCATGTTCCTTTTATGCTTAGAGCTTGTTGGGACTTTGACCCTGGGAGATGGAGTGATGTTAATATTTAGATGTAATCAAAATGACTTGGCAGTGGTAATGCTTTTGCATTATACCACACCCCAATTGGTTTTACTTTCCATCTGAGCCTCAAGTAAACAAGGTGATGATTCTCTGCCATATGCACATACGGTACACTACAAATACATATCTGGGAGGCATTTTCATGTCAACTTGCAAAATAACCCAATATTTGCAATGTATACTGTATTCTAGGGGTGGAAAATAACATCGATTCATAGATTAATCGAGATTCTGACATGGACGATTATGAATCGATTCACAAATGACAAAAATCTATGTTATATATTGCCAATTGCACAGAGCAGCAGCCAGATTTGGTTGGTTATCAGAATATTGAGAAGTCTTTGTTATAAGTCAGTATTATTTTACAAAAAAGGACTTGTTTATTTTCTTGTTGTTTTTTTGCAGTTGTTGATGTTGGCAAATATAACCTTCCAGTTGACAGTGACACATCTCTTCCATTTGTCTTTATTATTAATAAAAGATAATGGAAGTAAATTGATCGCAATGCATCGCGAATGGCAATAATCGGAATATAATCGAATCGTAGCCCTCTGAATCGTAGCGATTTCCGCCCTTACTGTATTCCCTTGTGTTAGCTAATATTAGCTGTCTGTCAATATTAGCTCTTCCAGTCGCCCTCGGTAATGCCTCCCTCTTCCTTTCATTTATACTTCCGTTAGGCTGGATATTACACTTCAAAAAACATGAACCCTTCAAACACATAGCATAGGTGAATACCAACAGTTTGCATTTTTCAACAACAAATCTTGCCCGTCTGCAATTATTAGTTCTGTCTGAATGAAGCCCCTAGCCACTCACAAGTCATGTTGCAAGTCATGTGGAGTTAATAGGGCAGAAAGAAGAACTCATAAACCTCCTTTTATGTTTTCTGGTTAGGGTAGATGGAACATAAATCTTACCTAATGTGCAACTGCTTTGCAGTCTGTACAAAGCATGACTGGTCTGTCTCTTTCAGAACCTCCTGAGCGTAGCCCACCAGACCACTGTTCTCCAGCATGCCCTGGTACTCGTCCACCTGAGAAAGAAAAATAAATGATTGATTTCATTGCTAAAAATTACTCTCAAATACACAGAGTACAGTAAATATTTCATAGAAAGCCATTAAATAAGGCTTGATTTAATATGAGGTTTTATAGTTCCATAAAGTTTTATAGTGCCATCAAGACCGTCAGTGATCCAAAATATTTTGGTCAACAGAGTAAGCGTGGCACCTTTATGTGCCAATGGACATCTATGGCAGGGGTGGGCAGCACTTATTTCCAGAGGGCCATACTGACTTCGATTAAGTGAGTGAAGGGCCACACTTAGTACAACTGAATTGAAATTTGAACTGCATGAATTTGGTAGACATGCCATACTACTAAGGTCCTTGCTTTCAAGAATTTTCAGTTACAAAATGTTTTTTTTTTTTTTTACAGCTGTAGGCCTACTGTAGCATTCTGGTGTACTCTGGCATTACGATAAAAAGATGACTTGCATAAAACAATCCATGTCAATGCCACATCAAGTTTTAAATGAGCCTATACATTTATACAGAATCTTAGCTTATCTGAAATGCACCACTCCATAGGTCACTGATAAAACACATTGCATTGTGTTATAAATATTAATTATTACCATTAATTGGAGTCAAGTTAAATTAATTAGTCTCAAAACCATTAACATGGTAGCCTTTTAAAATGTAGGATGGGGGGGGGGGGGGTAATTTTGTTTTTCTTTGAGGACTTGGCTGGCCGGAATGAGATCTGGCCCCCGGGCCGTATGTTGCCCATGTGTGATCTATGGGGTTGTCCATATTTATAATGCATTTTAAAACAAGGTGTCACTGTATTTATTAAGGTCGATGCCAATTGGGAACAATGCCCGTTGGGAACACAAGCCACTCCGGTTATGCAGTACCTGTTGTCATGGTACCCATTGCTTAGTGCAGTACCCATTCTTAGAGTACTTGGAAGCCAGCTTGCAGCCCAGTCTATGACGTCAGTACTATGACTTCATATTGATGACATCAGGGATCTCCATACTGGTATATGGGCATATACTTTGAGAGTAGTCTATGACGTCAAATTGATCTATGAGATCCATATATGGGGATTTGTGGTTTATAGATATTTTTGGAGATCCGCTAACACGACTGACTTCACAGTTCACACCGAGCACGGCATTCCCATCGGTCTAAAGCCGGCCGGTTATCGAGATATGTAGGGGGGGACAAGGTCACGCGCGCATACACAGAGATTATGTGCATTTATTGTTAAATTACATTAACAATATGCAGTCCAGTCAAATTAATTCACCACTATACAGTACCTGTCCCTTGAGTTGATCCAGGCGTCGGGTGCGAGATTGCTCGATGGACCTCAACATCTCAGTCTTCCTCTCCTGCAGGGTCTCGAACAGACGCTCAAAATGCTCATTGGCTCGACGTTCTGCTAGCTGACCATTCTCCTGTAAAATGACATTGAGACAATGATTAATTCTAGGACATCAATATGGTTACATGCTGCCATGTTACATGATCATCTTTTTTTTAGCTTAAAGGGATATGTAGAGAGAGTGATTAAGTGCTGGTGCTATGCAAAACTGACCATTACAGTCAATAAAAGCTGGCATTGTAATAAAGAAATTTGAGAATAGATGTTACCTTCATTTGTAGGGAACAGTCAGTGAGGTAGAACACAGGTAAATATGATAACCTGCATGTTACTATAAATGTCATGTGAGCACCATTTAAACACGACACAACAAGCAAGTGATCAGGACAAGGTCAGAAATTTGAGACAAAGCCACATTAGGGGATGCAAATCTGTATATTTCCATGTTTGTGTGCTTTGCATGGTGTTTGTTTAAATTACCTTCCCTATTGCAACAGAGACAATGACCTACTGGTTGAGAACAGTAGACCACAGTATAAAACACTGACTCATGTGGAATAAAAAATACATTTAACAAATACAGCAGTACATGTTCCTCTTGTGGTGGAGGGATACTTCCTTTAAAAAAAGAATATGTTTTAACTATGACAGCTAAACTATCCGGGAAGTAGAACAAAGCAGGTTGCTAGAATCCACGTCATACATTTATAGCAACCAGTTTAAGTGAGAGAGACAAAACATAGATGGTAGGTGGCTGAAACCTAGTCAGTCTTACCTGGTAACTAAGGAATAAGGGGTCACTGTATGGAGTATACTGTAGGAGGTTGCACGTGGGTACTATGTGTAGGTAGGGGTGTTTTTAACCCATTCAATCCAGGAACGCGTCTGTAATTTTAGATTTTTTTTTACTATTTTTGGAAAATAAATCGTGAAAATGTGTGCAAATCTTTGAATATGTATTTTTTAAAGTGAACATTTGTAATAAAAAATCTTTGCTTCTGGGGGGTCCCTGGAACAAACTATTTTACAATTGTTCGCTTAAAAAAACAAAACAAAAAAAAAAACACGATTATTCAACCATAACAGATCTACAAGCTCGTGGCATGCTATGAGCTTGTATATCTGCTATTTTTGAATAGCCAAAGAAATCTAAAATGACAGATGCGTTCCCGGATTGAATGGGTTAAACACCAATCAAAATCCAATCAAAAGCAACACGAGTTGCCACGAGAGAAGAACATTTCTATATATAGTGAGATTTTGGAGAACAGCGCAATAAAATAAATATTCTTGTGGCAGTGCAGAGGTAGTACAATGTGAATAGTAAGTATCAATACAGCTAAATCTATAGTATGTGAAATCAACAACACATTATGAGGGGAAGAAGCTGGAAGGATGAAAATGTACAAAGAACTCATTGTAAAAAAGGTCAAGAGAAAGAGAAGAGACACAGTAAAATTCTCAAGTGTAGATTTAAATCAGGGGTCTTCAACAGGGGGTCCCTGTTGTACAGGGACACCCTGTTGAAGACTATGTTAATACAGGGGATCTGCCAAATCTTTGTGTGATGGGGAACATTAGCCCAAAATAACAGATCTGCAAACTCATGACTCGTGCTGCGAGGCGTTGTGAGCTTGTAGATTGGCTATTTTCTGAGAGTTTGGGTGGAGGGAGAAAGTAACTGACCAAGTACAGAGCCAATGGTCAAGTTGACTAAATATTGAGGGTTTAAAAGGTTAACTATCTGAAAATACACATTATATAATACACACAAATCACACTAGCTATGAAATCTATGAAAAAGTTTGATTTGCAACACAGTTTTATACAATATGTAGTGGTGGGGGGTCCCTGCTTCATCCCTCTCTCAGCCAGGGGGTCCTTGGCCTGAAAAACGTTGGAAGACCCCTGATTTAAATGGATACCAAATGGACCAACCAATGACCCCCCCCCCCCCTCCTTGCACAAATGGCCCCGTAAAGGGTCCATTTGGTTGAGGTGTGAACAGAGTTTTGGGGGGTTTGCAGGGAGCAGCATGCGAGCCAGCAATTTATTACCTCAGTCTGATGGATGAGCACCTCCAGATCAGTAATCTGAGTCCTGACCTGGTCCTCTTTGCTGATGAGGAAATGGATACTCTTGGCCAGCTTCTCCTGGAGACCAAAATATATCAGATGGTAAGAGAGTGTGTTTCATTACTTCCAACAAAACACATATACACGCACGTGAGACTGTCAACCCATTCAATACGGGAACGCAGATGTGTCATTTTAGATTTTAGCTATGACTATTATTTTATACTTTGGCTATTCCAAAATAGCAGATATACAAGCTCATAGCTTGAGCATGAGCTTGTAGATCTGCCATTTTTGAAAAATCTTGAAAATTTGTGCAAATCTCTCAATATATATATATTTTGAAAACAAACATTTTATCTCAAATCTTTGCTTCTGGGGGTCCCTGGAACAAAATATTTTGAGATAGGGCTCTGCGGCCAATTACATAACATTTTGGGTGGTCCTTGACAAGAAAAGGTTTGAGAACCACTGATATAGCAACATATAGCAATCAAAAAACTGTTAGGATTTAGAAGACATTAGTAGATGCTTTCCCGGATTGAATGGGTTAACAAATATGACGGGCCGGGTACAGTCTAGTCTAATAACGCACATGCTGGCAACTGCTTCTGAAAGAGCAAACAACTGTATTATATCAGTGATGAAAAGTTTTCTGATTGTGCAGAACAACCAATATGGCCAAAATGAGAGTTTAAATATGTATTGTGCAGGTCATGTTCACACACACACAAACCCAAACTACTTTCAGACAGATGAAAGATTCCAGGCTTGTGTGGGCCACCTAATATGGCCTCAAGCAGTCCGAGAATACAAAACGCACACAGATAATATTGCGTACAAATGATCACATTAAATATTGATAAGCCCAGTGCCTGTGTTGACAAGGCCTAGCTTATCAGATTTCACAGAGGGAACAATCAGTCCATGCACCCTGTTCTGATTGGATGAGTGACCCCCCCGCCGTCACTAGGTTGATTAGGTTATCATGTTCATGAACACCAGATGAGATTATTTAACTTGTTTTGCTCCAACACCTAATTAGCCAAAGGAAGTGGAGAGTTGGAATGTTTACTGGCATTGATTGATCATGCCTAGCACAATAGAACCACCTGTCCATGACATTGTACCCCCCCAAAACTCATAATTAACTCCTTCAACTGATTGAACAGAATATCCTCACGAGTGCCAAGTCTGATGACCACACATGCAGCAAGTTGGCAACTGTCTAGTTTACTAGACTGGTTTTCGATGTCCAAACAAAGGGAATCTGATACATTTGGATTAGAGCCAGGCAGCAGGGCTACAGGTCAGTCATGAATATTACAACAGGAGATGAGCGAAGGAAGCAGTGGTCAGTAAAAAAAAAAAGAGAACTTTACAGCGGCTCTGTGACAGCCGTTTTTGTTCCAACATAGCATAATCGATAACATCTTATTCCATTTCGCCAAAGATTTTCTTAGAGAATGAATGGCTTGAACCACTGAGAAAGTCTCTCCCCATTATCAGATGTACAGTAGCGATGACATATCATTTTGACCATTTCACTCCAAGGTCATGACTTAGTACAGTGGTTCTCAACCTTTTTACAACAAGTATCACCTCAGATTTTATCTGTCATTCCAAGTACCATTACCGCCAAACGTGCACGCGCGCGCAGCGCGCGTGCACGTTTGGCATCGTGCGCGCGCGAAGCGCGCGTGCGATATTTTGCGCGCGCACAGCGCGCGCGATTTTTTTGGGCAGTTATTAGCGGTTATTGATGCTTTTTGGGCGGGTTTAGGATGGATTTAGGGCAATGGTTTTCAACCTTTATCATGCCAAGGACCCCTAAATTGTTTTGTGCCAGGGACCCCCAGAAGCAAAGATATCAGTTCATTTTCGCTTTAAAAAAAAATAAATATTCAAAGATATGCAACACTTTTTCAAGGTTTTTCCAAAAATAGCAGATCTACAAGCTCATAGCGTGGTGCCGTGCCTGCTATTTTTGAATAGCCAAAGCTAAGTGGTTAAAAATGATTGTGACGCTATTAACTCATGTCCAACTTGACCATACTGTACAATACCAAGTACATTTTCAAAAAGCCAAAGTTTAAATGGGGCTGAAGCGGTTTATGTATGTTTTGTCATAATAATTAAAATCCACAAAGTTACTAGTAGTAACTAAAGTTTTCAAATAATTGAGGTGGAGTAAAAGTATAATATTTGCCTCTGAGATGTATTGGAATAGAAATAAAAATATTGCAAATTGGAAATACTCCAGTCAAGTAAAATTACCTTAAAATTATACTCAAGTACAGTATTTGAGTACATGTACTTAGTTACTTTCCACCACTGTCAGCATTAGATAAGATGAATTACTCACCTTCTGAAAAGATGAAAGAAAACACACTTTTGTTCCATAGCCCCACATTGTCTTGGTTTCAGAGATCATGGTTGTAAATATGAACTTTTGCCACAAAGTCTTTATATTCCATAATGTCCCATGACCCACGTCCGTGTTATTTACATTTTGACGATGCACGTTAGTCAAGTGGAGCTGTGTTCCGTGAGCAGAAAGCTGTCAAGTGGCCTCCAGAAAATAAATCTGGTTTCCTTTCAAAACGATGTGCATTTCAGAATAAGAGGTTTTTTAAAACTCTATCCTTGTAATGTTACAATTCAACACACGTTTTATTTTGAAATCATACTACTAGAAGTAGAAGTACCCAGGTAGCCTAGTTGAAACTACTTAACTTCACGCGAAAGCAGCTGTTTATGCGGAACGGGGGGAGAAAAAAAAAAGTCAGACAAACAGTGGGGGGAAATCACGGATTTGTGAGAGTGTCCCGTCGTACGCACAAATGAATGAATGGTTGTGACGCCCTGTATGTTAATCTGACGTTAGTAGATTATGTTTTATTCTTGAACATGGCCATGGGTCTGTGGCAGGTTATTTAGGGATTTTCACAGCTGCCTTTGACTTTTTCTTAACGGAACGGCGTTCCGCCACCGAATCTTTTACCGGAACGCCGTTCCGGACCGTGCCGGCCCACTTTCACCCCTGCCCTTCACCGTGTTTGTTTTGATCGTGGCTACCAGTACCGGCGCATTCAAAGCTGCGTTCGAAAATACAGCACTGAGCGCACTGGCCAATACAAACTAATAGGCGAGTGTGCTCCGGTGCGTAATTTTCGAACGCACAGTGTGTAACAGCCACGAAATGCGCTGTTCCCACGCTGACAAAGTGTTCAACAAAACCTTTTTTAAATTAAATTTGAGTGATATTATGGTAATGTTATTTCCATTCAAAGTAGTATTTCGATAGTTTTATTATGTTTTCATATATATAATTTTTTTTTCCCCCCACTTTTTTCATTTTTGGGAAGATTCTTCCGCGTACCACCAGGGGGGGGCTCAAGTACCACCGGTGGTACGCGTACCACAGGTTGAGAACCACTGACTTAGTATGTAGACACATGGATATTTGATAATATGAAAGTATAAGATTATTTACTTAAGAGTCCCCCTCAACCGACCCAGGGGTAGACTAGTGTCATAGTACCTTGAGGATCTTGTAGGCACTGCTCATGGAGGTGACTTTGTGGTTGGCGTGGGACCCTCCCAGCTTGCAGAGATGACAGACCGGGCGCCTGCACACCTCACAGTACATGTTGACCTTTTCCATTTCATGCTCTGGACACATGAGCACCTGGACATCACACACACAGATTTAAGTGGGGTATTAACTTGCAGTGTGACAGACCACTGTGATATACACTGTGATGTTATTACCTAGATGTCTCAACTTCCAAACGTATCCAAAATCACCACACTCATTTCAAAAACAAAATGGATATTATGAATATATATTTAATAAAACAATTAAACGCACTGATCTGCAACAACTGATACCAGCTAGGTCAGGGATCGGATGGGCAGCATTTATTTCCAGAGGGCCATACTGACTTCGATAAAGTGAGTGAAGGGACACACATAGCACAATTGAATTGAAACAGTACTGAATCATGTTAAAACTGCATGAATTTAGTAGACATGCCAGACTACTTTACAATAAGGTCCTTGCTTTCAAGAGTTTTCAGTAACAAAATGTTGATCTTTTTTTTCAGCTGTACTGTATCACCCTGGTGTACTCTGGCATTACGAAAAAAAAAGATCACTTACATAAAACGATCCACGTCAATGCCATATCAACTTTTAAATGAGCCTATACAGTTATACAGGATCTTATCTCATCGGATATGCACCACTCCATAGGTCACTGATAAAACACATTGCATAATGTTATAAATATGAATTAGTATTAATTGGAGTCGAGTTAAATTAACTTGTCTCAAAACCATTAACATGGTAGCCTTTTAGAATGTAGAAATGGGGGGGGGGTCATTTTGTTTTTCTTTGAGGACTTGGCGGGCCGGATTGAGATGTTCAAAGGGCCGGGTCCGTATGTTGCCAATGTGTGAGCTAGGTCATATCGGCTATTTTCATTGTTGACCACCAGAGAGTTAAGGATCAGTAAATGCTAAATCTAGAAATATCCAAAGTCACCATTTATTGTCCTTTTCAAAAGAAAATTGACCATGGAGAAAGTAGAGCTTGATTTGTTCTTAGTTGCACGCCAGTGTCGCATGCAAAAATAGACCTACAATGCGAAGCGAGCTTGCAGATCTTTGCTGTGACAATGGCACACAACTAAATCTAAAATCAGCTCAAGGATTCATAAAGTTCTGTATCTTGAGAATAATCAGAGTCCCTGAAGCCATAATGTTGCTTACCTTGGGCCTGAAGTTGGTGGTGGGGCCAACATACTCGTGCTGAGCTTTGGGGGTTCCCCAGGGGTGATGCAGCTTAAAACACTCGTTGCAGTAGCTAGCCTTGCAATCCATGCAGCTCTTAGTAGCTTCTTGCACTAGGGGAGGCTTGCAGATGTTACACATGATAGCGACGGCCGCACGTGCCGCCTGGCGGTAGCGCTCCACAATGCTCTCCAAGGTAACGTTCCGGAACAGCATGCTGATGCCCCGCTCGCCGAGGTCAATGTCATGCTGGCACCCAGGGCACGGGATGGCGGTGATGCGTGGCGTCACAGAACCCCTTCGCCAACCCGGAGACGAGATGGAGCCTGGTGTGAGAGGCATGGATGACAGAAATAAGTTCACATAAGACAGGTTCTGATCTTGGTCCGATCTTTTTCAGATCTCAACTTGGGTATCATTTTCACAGGTATGACGTGGCCACTTTTGCGCTGTGCTCAACAGCTCTTGGGATAAAACCAGGACCAGCTTTGTTTCATTGACTTGTCATTTAACTAGGATCTCTGTGCCAAGAGTCTTTAGGGAATCAGAATGATCACTGGCAATGACAGCACCAGTTGAGCAAAGCGTGGACACGACGTACTCTCATAGACAACAGTATGAAAATGCACCCATTTAGTTTCCTTCCTTTCTTTCCTTAATGACCGTTTATCTAAATCCATATGGCTATTTTTACAACAGCAAACTGCTGTCTAAAGATTTGGTCCATCAGTTGTCATTCAGGAAAGACAAGGAAAGGGAAACCATACTCCAAGAGTATCGGGTAAAGATCTGGGAATGGGGAAGACATACAAAAAGGAGAGACACTATTCTCTAACATTTTCTTCCAGGAAGACATTTTAAATTCACCAGTTTAAATAGGATTACAATATGTTACAAGTGTTCACAATGATCTGGACAGAGATACAAATTCAACTGATGGCTGATCAAAAAGAAAAGAATAAAGTGAGGGAAACTGTAATGGCTAAAGCAACACAAGAGATCTAACTCAGATTAAAAGTTGAGTAAGAAAAAGTAACCAATTTCCAGTAAAAACGTTCTTTTAATTATTATTAATTGTCCAGGTCAACGCATCAACACTCATTTACACAAAACAAGCCTCTTAAAAGCAACTCTGCTTTAAGAGTCTCAGTGAGAGTAATTCTGACCTTGTTACTAATGCAGCTGCATAGTAACAAGACATGGAAACTTAAACATCACCACATGACAGCTACAAACCACTACAAACTCAAATACTGTGAATACTCAAAAAAAGTGGAAAAAGATGGAAAGCAATGGCAACTTTCTAAACGCAAAAAATATATTATGCAAGCCAGACTTGTACAAAAAAAGAATTGAGGGTAAACAAACAGTGAGCAGTGCTGGATTTATTTAACCACTTAATGACGCAGTGTGACCTTGTAGATCTGCCACTTTCAAAACATCTTGAAACATTATTTGAAGGATTTTGGAGAAAAGAAAATATAAGAATATAATATAAGAAAATATAAGAAATATGGATGCCGGTGTAAATGGTTAGATTTATAAGCCTTTTTTCCAAACTTGTTTCAAGACACCCCAGCACCCCGAACTGAAAAAATGTTATAAAATCAAGCACTCCTCAAACACATCAAATATTTGAAATAGAAAATTCAAGATTTTGTTCAAAGAACTAGCTGAGGGGAGAAGCAGTGGCAGCAAAGCAAGCATGTGGAAACTAACATGCTGTGAACATGTGGAATGTGTAGTGCTAGAAGGCGTTTTAACCATTCATAACTGAAAATCAGGTCCCCTTGTATTACCCAAACTCTATGGCAGTGTATTGTGGCGAGGATCTGATGATGATGATGAAGATGAAGTACGGTAACCTAGTGAACACGCTTGATGTCACCAGATGAAAGGAGAGATCAAACACTGAAACCTAATTGAAGATTCAGGAGGACTAACATGGACCTGAAGGGTGGGGAAACTGTGTGTGTGTGTGCGCGCGTGTGTGTATGTGCACGTCTTTACTTAAGGTACACTGCACATAGGCTGTTTTCTTGTTGGGACAGGTCATTGCAGAGAAGGTGGAAGATCAACAGAGAGGCAGGGGATGCCTGCAGCAAACTAGCCATAAGTGTCTGTGTGTGCGTGCCTGTGGGAGGGAGACAGGTTTTCTGCCGCAGTGTTTGTGGTGATCTGTAGACCTGCAGAGGTCGGGCGTGCCGGGGACAGAAGCTGACGAGTCATTGCAGAGCACCTTCTGGCCAGGCTACAGAACCGCATCAGTCAGAATGTCTGAGTCATCAAAACGCAAAAGGCCATTCAGCCAACCCTAAGACCGCAGGATATAAACGAGTCTACCAAACACAGACTGTGATCAATCAGAATGAATATCTTTAGACATAACATTCTGAGCGAGTGAAAACAACCCCAATTTAGAATATTCCTCTTCCTCAGTCATGAAAAGAAGAATATAGAACGGTGAAATCTATTTTGTGAGCCTTTGGATATTGGATAATATCTTTTCAACATATGGCTGAATCATAAGACATAAGAACTAAAAGAACATTTATTGTAACTAGTGCAAGTTTTCTTCTTTTTATTTTGTTTTTAAGTTCTTTGACAGATCTCCCTTGGAAAATATATTACAAACCACAAGGTGACTGGTTCCATAAGGCCAAACATTTTTATGAATGAATACAGTTGTTTTGGCCTACTTTCTGAGACGTCATTTTAATAAATTGAAATGTAAAGCAGGTGTGCTTTCTCTGACTGCCTTCCCTGGCTGTCGGTGCTCACTAAATAAGTAGCCACACTTCAGATTCACATTTTTTATTAGCTAGATGGGGGCGGAGGGACAAACATATTAGCAGCCTGATACAACAAATAATAAAATGTGAATCTGAGCTTAAGTCTTGCTTTTTTTATCTTGTGAATAAATCTTTGTATTTTAAGGTTGCAGGACTTTCTCAAAGACCTGAAGAGATCATACAGGATTTCTTATTAAAATGTCAATGGAGTGCTTCAAAAAAAGAGAAAAGGCCCCCTACCCCTTAATCTGGCAAACAAAAGCAGTATTTATTCCTTTGTTGTGTTTAGTCAGAGTTCCGTTAAGGTTCCTACTTCAACTAGCACAAAATGTCTCATCTGGCATGAGCCACGTCTCAAAACTTTAGCAGTTTAAATTACAGATGAAGCATAAACTAGGCTAAGATCTCTGCCTAAAGGCACAGACAAACCGATTTAAGAATTTTAACAAGTCCAAACATATTGTAGGTATTCCCCCTGTGTTTTTGGCATCTATGTGTGTGTGTTTGTTTTACATAAGAATTAGCTCCTACACTACCTCCCCCCTGAAGAAAGCTGCTTTAGTTGCCTGCATAGACTACTAAATGAAAGCAAGGCTTAGCTAGCATACAGGGACAAACACACAAATTCCATTTCTCTTCCAACGCCTAGGCAACATCGTTACCCCTTCCCTTCCTTGCCAATTCTTCTCGGCTCAGCTCTTTTCAATTCCTCTTTTTCACTCAGGTCCCAAGGCTTGCTCTCTCTTAACTATACTACATTGCTCTATTTTTTTTTCAAATATCATCCATTTCTATGATTGATGTCTCCCTCAACTCTAAGATCTTCTCCGTGTTCCTTCTACGTTGCTTCTCAGCTGATCTAATCTCACCACTCGTTCAAGGCTGTGACTGTTCTTCTTTCCTTCACTTTTACGCTGTCCTCTTCTAAAGGCAACAAAAGTGTAAACAAAGCCACTTTCTGGAAGAAAAAATATATACTGTATATACACTGTATGTGTATATACACAGACTCACATAATTGGAAAAGACAAGGACCATTCTGCCTCTGGACAGAAGCATTTTAGAATATTTTAACAGTTCCTGATCAGTGGACATTTGAAAAACACAAAAAAAAGCCATATACCATTCTGTCTCTGACACGACCAACTACGTACAGTATATGATCCAGACAAGCAGTGGGAAAAGCACTTGCATGTTATTGTATGTATGTTGTGCATGTTATTTTATGTATGTTGTGTGTGTTGTTAAAAGTGTAAATGCTGTTAACCTTCCCAACAACCTTTTCGATTATGCCCCGTCATTGGTGTGTGCTTGTGATGGTAGCATTGGTACAACTAAAAGAAGAGTCTGAGTAGAGTAGGAGCAGAATCCAACTAGGGATCATAGGGGTTTCTAATAACGCCGTACTCACTACTATAGCTACTCAATACATGGACCCCACGTCTACCTCGACTTCCAAATGACCTTCGTACTGTGGCTGCAAGCAATGGACAGAGAAGTGAGGTGAGCAACAATAGAAAAACAAAAACAAATATGCATGTGTCATCATGATGAAAATGGAATAGGAGGGAAACCTGTATGACACAGTTTAATCATGACAGTTGGAAGAAAAAGAAAAGAGTTAACATAATTGATGAAAAGTTCATTGTGCTTAATAAAAGAAAATCTGATTATGTAATGATTTGCAAAATGAAGTTACTATACGTTAAGTAAGCAAACTGAATAAAATGGTTAAATTACAGCTGATGCTTGTTTTGTGCATTGCTTAAGACGTGTGGCACTATGTGTAAACCATAAATAAAAAGCCAAAGGAAGTCAAAGAGACCGTAATTTAACCAGGAATAGACTGAATCATTTTAACAAACAGCATTTGTGCTGTAGGGATCCAACTTGTCAACTCTCAAGCCATTAAAATTCAAAAATACAAAATACACAGGGATTAAGTGAAATAACCACTACCATCCTATGTTTTTATGCTTAGAAAACACGTTATTCTCTTAAGTGCACTTGTCAAGAATCAGCTGTTCACACAATAAATGCAATTGTGCTGGGTTTGAGTGCAACATAAAACAGTTGTGTGCTTGCTTGGTTTGAAGCCCAGGCATTAACACAAAATGTGCAGAGAAAAGAAAACATTGATGGAAGTTCCAGTAACTGCCTGTGTGTGTCCTTGACTGGTCTGTCTGGACTACAGAATGATAAATATAGCCTTGAGTCTTTCCTCTCTCTCCGTTCACCTAGGCCTAATCCCTCATTCATTCCCCACAGGCAGGTTACGTCACCATGGCTGCCAATGATCTGATCAGCCAATCAGGTTTATCTTTTTGGTGTTTCATGAGAACAGTGGGAACTAGACGCGTCGCAATTTTTGGAAATTGAATACGCCTGGAGGAATACCATCGGAGGCCAAGCAATTCAAATTCGGTGCCGATCGGATCCCGCGTTCGTGACACGTGCCGTTTCTATTTGAGGAAATAGGCCCCTCCCACTAAAGAAACAGGCCCCTCCCACAAATGTAGCGGGCCAATGACATTGTCATGCCCATTTGGGCAACCACACTAATTAGTGATTCTGTTGAAAGCTAATATGATCATAAATGTCCCTCAAGATTTACTGAATATACTTACGGCAAAGATATACTTAAGGCACAGATAAACATGTTTGTTAATCTGCTGGTGTAACGCAATTACATGGAAACTACTGAATAATCCCATATGGAATTCAAGTTGTACATGACCCTTGAATGTTCATGTTATGTCAAAGAACTCGCATTCCATTACAGATGCTACAGTATTGGTCCATGAGCTACTGTGCAATTTTGAGCGAAAAGCTTTAACATCCATTAATTCACCGTCTGTCAAACAATATAATAAAATAATTCTTCGTAGACTCTAGAATGTTCATTTTGCTCAAATGGTTCTGAAGTCCCAATATAGGCCAAGACTTGTTTACTTTTTCAAAAGTAGCATTTTACATTTTCTCTGTCAACAGATGTATTCCTGCCATAATGAATGAACTCATTGAGGCTGGAGCGAGCCTGAACAGGGTGCTGTGTTCTGGAGACCAAATCCAGTGGTTTTGGACCACGGTTGTATACCGTTCTAAAGAAGCCGCTAATTTCCATATGCTTGAGAAGTTCTCAGCTCTGGTTCTATATTCAATAGGCTTCTTATACTAGATGTACTGGTCGGAGTCAAGTTTACATCTCACAGTATGTCATGGTTATGTCTGTGTGGTATTTATTAATCTATAGTTGAAAAGTGCTGTACAATGTTCATCCGCAGTTTCCACATAGATGTTCAGTTAAATTGAATTAAGGCTATGATATCCAATTCAAAATCCCACTGAAATGCTTAATTCTGAAAACGTATCATTTAAAGTAAGAATTGAAAAGTTAAAGTCAATTACAATAATGAGGTTATTATTAAACTGCTTAATGTCCTGTGGTGTTAAGAGAAGTGGATGAGGGTATAAATGAGTGAACATTGAACAACTATAATGGAAATGGCATACAGCCCAGCCCTCTTGGCCAGCAGAAAGGCAGCCTTGTCCCACTACCACCCTGTTTACTGAGCTTAGACATTGACCTGCTCAGTCGTTGCCTTAGCAATGCCATACGTTATGCAGGGGAAATTAGGAAGAAATACTGTGACTAGTTAATATCCCCTCCAGCTACTGTACATCCCACTCCTCCTGGTCTTTACTGCCAGCTCAGGGGTATTTTCTACAAGTTTTAAATTACTCAGGAAGCTTATATGTTGCTTTGATATGTAAAACAATGAAACATACAGTACAAGGCAAGCTGATGCTCATCCTACATGGGAGGAAAATTATAGCTATTTTTCCACTCTACACGTTTACTCAGAACATTCTAAGCTGAATAATCCCTAGCATTATTGAAGGGGATGTGAAGCTGATGTCTTGGGGCTATTGCAGACAGACAGACAGTGAACACATTAAGGACCCAAGAGAGCTTCTCATTCTCAAAGCTTCTTTTCTCTTGTTAAGACATAATTTAGAGCTTGTCATTTTCCATTACCCTGTTGTGAATACCGCACTTAAGTCAGGAAAAGCAAGCCGGGTATGAATGAAGAGCAAGTGTTGACTGACAATGTCTGGGCAGAGCTGCAATATATTTTTTTCAGTATTTCATATCAACTAGGTCATGAAAGCCCCTTTCTGATCATGGCAATGCTCTTGATTGTTTGCAATGAAGAATTCAGTTCATAATAATGAATAAATACGTACTTCCTCTTCGTCTATGTTCCCTTTTGTAAGGTCTTGTTCTGACGGTGGCCTCCTGGCTTTCTGCATTTAGATAATGGGTTTCAGCAATCCACATTTGTCAATTGCAGCCACTGAGTTGATGGCAAGACTAAAATTGAAGATAGGCGAATCGGCAGGCAGATAATATAACAGGAAATTGGCAATAACTATGACACAAGAACTCATCATCTCTTCACTGGGAAAAGCCAGAGATAAATCTGATACTTTAATTCTCTGTAATACAAACTGTGGTATTTTAAAGTGTTCTTCAAAACTCGTAATGAGACTATCTGGAAAACCTGATGACAACAGAGACACTGGTAACCTAGAAGAAATGTGGGGATGATAGTTCCGTGTAAACACTACGTGCTATCTGACAACATGGAAATCTTGGAATTTGGCAACAGTCTATAGCGAAATTTGTATTTGTGTCTTGTGATGTTTCCTTACCCCGAGACCCACCTGATCGAACTAGCCTGTCCAGCCTCTCCATGGAAGGCGAGGGCACCCTGGACCTAGGGCTTCCCGGCATGGAGCACTCAGAACCAGCATCAAAGGAGTCCTCATGGTTCAGCATCAACAGTTCCCTGACACACTTGTGGCAGACACTGTGCTGGCATGGCAGGATCAAAGGGTGCGTGAACAGCTCCTTACAGATAGGGCAGATCAGCTCCCGCTCAATGTTCTTGATTGGAACCTGGTGAAGGACACAGACTCATTTTCATTGGAGAATGGCTTCAACAGGTAACCAACGGTCGGCCATTCAACCCATTTAAGACCTGAGGCCGATTCTACATCAGTAGTACTCACACTTTCAAGATTTTTCAAAAATAGCGTATGTACAAGATCGCTTGTATATGTGCTATTTTTTGAATAGCCAACGCAAAAATCTAAAATGACACAGATGTATTCCCAGTTTTAATGTGTTAAAATCAGCACTTTCATTCTTTGCAACATTCTATGCATATAAAGATGTCTTTTGGGCTGAAGTTTCACATTGCACCCCAGAGGTGCAATAAATTCACTGCAAAATAAATCAATCAAGCTCTAATATTGTAAGTGATTTGACAACTTCACATTTTGGTCCCTGACCAATTGTCTGCATCTCTAGATTTTGCTCAGAATTCTGTTGTGTCATTTTAGGACAACATAAGTCAGTGCCAGTTTAGTTGAGTGGCCATTAGGAGACTATGGGTCCTAGTACTATAAATCCAAAAGAAGAGGCAGGGTATTATTTTGTATGCTCTCTACAAGACTAAAGCAACTCATGGTGAAAAACATGGCATGGTCGCTATGGTGCTTGGCTATCTTTACCATGACTTATTATGCAACTGCTCAGGATTAAGTCTGGTCTAAAAATAGACAAACGGGCAATATGGTAAAAGAAGACCAATGCTACACTATTATCTAGTATGGTTGTAGATACATTTATGCCAGATATTCCAGATATTCTTCAACTTTCTTTCTGGGGGGAAAATCCCATGAACTGGAAAGGAAACATCAAGAATAGCCGAGCAGAGGATTTGATTGACTGATTGATTGATTCCAGGCTGTCTGACAAGGAGACACTGGTCACATTCCAACAGCTTACTAGTCTGTGAGAGGAAATAGATCAATTCTCACTCAACACGTTTCAGAAACTGCAGTGTGCACAATGCACACGGAATAGGGGAAGTTTAAACGATAACAGAGGCCACTGTTGTCTGGGAGATAGCCGAACTCGGTGGTTCTCAAACTTTTACATGTCAAGGACCCCCTTTAACTCTGACAGTATACAAAATGATATGTTCCATGTGTATACTGTCAGAGTTACAGACCTGTAAGGATCCATTTTAGAACCCCTTCAAGGAACCCTAAGTGAGAGTCCCTGGACCGCACTTTGAGAACCACTGATCCACCGTCTAACTGACTGATTCCCAAGCAATTGAAGTATGTCCTAAACCACTTTCCCAAGCAATTCGTTTTAAAGTATTATCTCAAAACATTTCCCCAAAAGAAAAAAAAAAGAAAAAACATGCAAAACTTTATGAAATAAAAATAATTTCATGAATAAATACAAAAAAGAAAAATAAATTCTGTAAATTTGAAAACAAGAAGTAGTGAAAATAGTCGATCTACACAATGTGAGCTTGTAGATCAGCTATTTTCACTAGTTTGGTCCCGGGGCAAACGTCTAATTTCTCATGAGTCTTGAGCTAAAAAGTTTGGGAACCACTGGCCTAACTGATTCCCAAGCAAGTATGCCGTAAAAAGCTATACACCGATTCTAATTCATGAAGTCATACAGGTTGCAAATTGTGAACATAATTGTGTAAATTATGACTTAGAGTAATAATATATAGCCTACAGCAGAAACTGCTCATTGTTGACGAATAGCCGCGGGGGATCGATACTATCGACAGCCGATCAAAATGTTTGCTTATCTTCTAGGAAACCTTCATCATTCATGTTATCTTCTTATTATCTGCCACACTTACCGCAAAGGAATTGCGTCGCATCTCTGCAGACATGCGGGTTGAGTATTAAACAGCTTTGTTTGTATCTCTATAACCAACAACTTGTTCAACACGAGCTAAGAAGAAGATGCCGACACAATGAATTAAAAGTGTGTGACGTTGCAGAGAACAACGGGTGAATCAGCAGACGGTTCAGTCACTCAGTGCTGCTGCTGCAGACAGAGTGCAGAGCATGTAATGTAATGCAATCCCGGGCTCACGCTCTCCCACTGGGAGAAGTGTTGCCAGGTTCTGAGAGAGAAACAAGACATCCGGGTCTATGAGTGACAACAAGCCCAAAAGAAGCTCGCCCTTTAAAGTTTAAAGGGCAAAGAAGGGCGAGCTTCTTTTAAAGTTTTAAAGTTTAAAGTTTAAACATAATGCATTGGCTATAGGGCAGAGCAATGGCGGCCATTTTCTGGTTCCACTTCAAAATACTCAATGCATTTTTTCCCATTGACATTTCCAGAAATATTTATATCAATTAATTTAAGCCTAGAATCAAGCCATCCAGGGTCCTGGTGAATCATGACCATAAAACGTTTGATTCTGTGAAAAAACGTTTTTGAAAACGGCAAAACAAAGGGTATTTACTAAATATAGTATATCATATAATTATATATAAAATAAAATAAAATCACAGAAAAAAATGTTTTATGGTCATGATTCACCAAAACCCTGGATGGCTTGATTCTAGGCTTAAATTAATTTATATAAATATTTTTTGAAATGTCAATGGGAAAAATGATTGAGTATTTTGAAGTGGAACCAGAAAATGGCCGCCACTGCTATGCCCTATTGGAAAATAGCCGATCTACAGGCTGGCAACGCGTCACGATGCAACGCATTGTGAGCTTGTAGATCTGCTATTTTCAAAAACAAATCTTGAAGAAAATTAGAAAAATGTGGAATCTTTTTTTAAACATTTTAACAACAAGAATGTTGTATGGGGGTCCCTGGCATAAAATGTTTTCAGATGGAGGTCCGGCGGTCCGCAGACAAATACATATTAATTTGGGGGTCTTTGACATGACGTTTTAGAGCCACTGGTTTAAACAACATTAGCAAACAAGTCCAAATAAGCAACTACACTTTTGAAACAAGCCCCCAAAAAAACGCAACCTGCATCTACCAATATTTACAAGCAACTTTACAGAAAAACAAGCCCAAAGTCGCTTATAATAAAAGGACATGGCAACACTGGCAGCTGAATGGGCGGAGTAGAGGGAGAGGGGGGGTCATGGGAACAATGTTACAGCCATTTGTATTCAAATGAGGAGGCGGGGCTTGTCGCAGCTCGAGGCGTCATGTTTCACCGACGTCAAACCAACAGGTGCCATCAGTATCCAACATCCAGTTCTGACAAGTTAACAACATTATTATTATTATTCAGTGATGGAAGAAGTACTCACATGGTTTACTTAAAGGTAGGGTAAGTGATTTACTTAGGTTAAAATAAGTGTTAAATAGCTCTATATTCTGATTGCTATAGAGTGTTTGTTCAGTAAAAAGAGTCTCCCATGTGTCTCCAGCTCTTTATTAAACAGAAAATGCAATTTCAGTGCTCTCTCCGGATTGGCTTAAATGTTGTCACCTACCTGAAAATGTACTATATTCTGTTTACTATAGAGCTGGAGAGACCCCTGTGACCAAACAAACGCTGTAGCAATGATTACCATCAGAATATAGCACTTTAACCTTTTTGACAAAAAAAATGTGATTAAGTACAGTACTTAAGCAAATGTACTTAGTTACTAAAATTGGTAAGTCTACATGAACAACCATGGGTTAACGAAGGGTAGGCCTATACCTATTTGCAGTTTGTTAAAGTCCTAGGGCTGCACGATTATTACTATAATAATCCTGTTTATTTTGCTGAATAGTGAAATCACAGTTATTGATTATGATGATGACAGTGGGAAAAGGAGTTTTTAGATCCTTTTAGGGGTGCTCAATCACCCCTACATTTCATGACAGCACCCCTAAAATAAAATAAAATAAATAAATAAAAACATTATTTTCTGAAATAATGTTTTAAACGATTTCTTATTTTGTGAACTTGGCTGACAGGGGACAGGGTTCAAATTGATTTATTTATAGGTTTAATATTTACACACTGGACACTACAGTACAGTATACTGTACTGTAGTGTCCAGTGTGTAAATATTAAACATTTGGTGCATGGCCACACCTCGCCTATAGGCGAGGTGTGGCCATGCACCAAATGTCAATTCATGGCACAGATCAATAAATAAATGTAAAGTACATTTAAACATTAGCAAATAAAATTGCTGAATGTTCTGTATTCTGACAGAGAACATTGGATCAAATGGTTTTGTTAAAGAACATTATTAGATGATCACAATTCTTATTCTGATAGAATTGGACATTTTTGCAGTACAAATATGAACAATGAAGAGAAGCATAATTTGGAACAAACCCTCACTCATTTGAAATGTCAGTGTCAGGGGTTCAGGGTTGTGTGTGTGGGTGGAGGGGGGAGGCTTTCGGGTAGGAAGGGACCAAACACCCCAAGTGTGCTTTTTCTAGTTCTAATCCTGAGGCAACTTCTGTATTGCCCACATTCATTGCAGTGGACTCCACAATGATTTCACATAACTAAGAAGTATATTGTTACACTGTTATCACATATTTTTCCCCCACCCGATCCTCTTAATTGTTTTTACATGAATACTTATTATCAAATTACATATCACTTTCTAGCTGAATACAATATGTTTGTGTGTGAATGAGCTTTGACAATGCTTTGCTATACCATTTATATTTGACTTATTTTGGAAAGTTCTGGTCATTATAATTGCATCTTTGACACAGCTTTATTGACCTTTATTGAGCCAGCAGGGGGAATTCAGTTCTCATTGTTGGCAGTACAACAGTAAGAAACACAGGGCAAATACAGAAAAGAGGCACAAAGGCACAATACTAACAATGATGATGAAGATACAAAAGATACAAAAAGGGTCAGTGTTGTTTCATTAACTAACCGAGGGTCCTCTCTAAAACAGACTGTGTAATATTTTAAAATCTGTGATTGTTCATTCTGATGAACCATTGTTAATGTACAGTACAATAGACCACCCTACTAATTAGGTTGCTTCTGAAGGTCACATTGTGTGTATACCTAATTGAATTGAGGTTTGCCGAAGTGAAAGGGGTTGAATATTTCTGCAAACAGCTTAGTCAGGGTACATATAGGCCTGATAACTGATGACGATGGGAAAGACAACAGAAGGGGAGGTGGAGAAAGGGACACAAATTGTGTCAGTTTCTGGCCACAAGTAACACCCTGGCTCTCACCGTCGATAAAACCAAAGAGCTGGTCGTGGACTATACTGGAAGATGGGCAGAGATCCCCATCAACTGTATGTACATCGCTGATGCCGCAGAGGGTCAGCAACTTCTAATTCCTTGGTGCCCATATCGCTAAGAAACTCACCTGGGACCTACACACTGACAAAGATGAAGGCACAGCAACGCCTCCATTATGTCAGGCGACTGACTTTGCATGGGCCCCAAGGTCCTGGTCCTTCTACAGAGTCAGACGTACCAGGAGAGCATCCTGAGCAGTGCATGCAGAAGGTTGTGCGGACAGCCGAGCACATGACCGGATGTGAGCTTCTCTCCATCCAGGACATCCATGTACAATGGATGTTGTGTCAGCAAAGCTTGCATAGCTTATCAAAGATTCTGCCCCACCCCAACCACAGATGCTACCAAGGGCCAAGTGGTCTTGCAGCCTCAGAGCCACTGGCATTAGATTGCTAAAAATATTCTTCACCTGCACAATCAGGCATATGAATTATCTGGCCAGAGAAGAAAAGGCTTGGGAAACGCTACTTTACAACCCCACCAGACCCACCAGATGCTCTGTTTAAACCTGACCATTTGGCTTGCTGTGTAGCAAAATAAGTTGTAAAAGGGTAATAATTGAGGGGCACCAAACGGTTTGGTTCATGACCCCATCATGCGGTTCATTGATTGATTGAATACTTTATTAACAGTTTGAAAAAAGTACACCGGTACGATTAATGATGCTAAAAAGATAACACAAAAAGCCCTGAGGGCTTGTTTCTATTGTGGTCCTATGTATTCAATTAATCAATACATTTCAATACATACAATAACATAAAATAAATCATCAACACTATGTACAGAAAAAATGGGGGGGGGGGGTCATTTCTGGTGTCAAACTTAGAAGACTTGTCTAGTTGCAAATTGCAGACAAGTGCTCTTTTATGGCGGTTTGAAGGAGGGAGTCACACTTTTTGATGGCTGTTGGTAGGGCATTCCACATTGTGGTGGCATAACAGTAAAACATATTTAGCCATGTTTGTGCCAAATCTGGGTTGAACAAGATTAGTGGAGCTCCCTCTGGTGTTGTGCCTGTGTGTGTCTCTCTCACGTTATTGAAGTAGTTTGACAGGTATATGGGCACTGGTCCCTTGAGTATCTTAAAGACCAGGCCCATTGCCAGTGGCTGTACTCTGTCCTCTACCCTGAGCCATCCGATCCCACCCTAGCATAATGAGCAGGGGTTAGGTGAGTGCTAGGTGTGAGGTTTAGTAGTAACCTGATTAGTTTGTTTTGAGAGGTCTGAGTTTTGCTTTTAATGCCTTTGAGGTGCTAGAGTACCATGAGGTGCATGCATAGTCAAAGTGACATTGGATGAGTGCTCCAGCTAGTGTCCTCGGTGCATAATGACCAACAAAGAGATCCTGCCCAAAAATCGTGTTCTTTGGTTGACTTTCTTGATGACTTTTGTTGCCATTTTTTCACTGGAAAAATAGTTCTCTAAAATACAACCCAGGTATGTAATGTATTCTTTCCTTGTGATAACATTGTCACAAGCTCTGACAGTGAAGTCTTTGGCCTTACTGAGGTTAATTTTGGACCCAAAAAGAAAGGATTCAGTTTAGCCCAGGTGTAATGACAGTTTGTTATCAGTGAGCCATGTGCACATTTTACCGAGCTCGGAGCTAAGGGCTTCAACCTGCAATTTGTCCTTGTCCTAGACCAGGAGTGCAGAGTCATCCGCAAACAAGAACAAATTGCAGTCACATGCTGATGTCATGTTGGTAACATGAATTGGGAACAGTAAAGTCCCTAGTATGCTTCCTTGAGGAACGCCACAGCTCACTGGGAGGGAGGACAGGGTTCTGTTCCCATCCACCACCTGTTCTCTCCCCTCCAGATAGAATTTCATCCAGTTCACGGATGATCAAAATATTACGATAGGTGGCCAAACCATTCAAAGGTGCTGCTTCAGAGGAAAAAATGTTGTATCATTTGATTTAAATCAGTGTTAAGTATCATAGCCGCCTACATAAAACCATACATTTCCTCCAGAACAGATCATCAATTGTGCTCTAATGTGCAAGATAATTTTGTACATGATGCAAAATCTGCTTCCTGAAACTTTGACTCAGCTATGCCTTCAAGGCATGTAGCAATAACGCTCTCTCTTTCTCTTTCTCTTCTCTCTCTCTCTCTCTCTCACACACACACACACACACACACACACACATGCACACGCACACGCACACGCACACGCACACGCACACGCACACGCACACACACACACACACACACACACACACACACACACACACATTTTGTCAGGCAGTCAAGCAAATAGGATGCACATCTGCTAATTATTCTCCTCCCTGATATCTTCCACCTCACCACATTAAACAGTCTCATTTCTCACATGACAAGGGTCCTTCAAACTGAGAGCAGCCTAGAATGTCCTCCTGCATTTAGGTCAGACTTACTTTAGGCCTAAAGTAATGGTTTTCTGTAAAATACATGATAGAACATAATAAATAGAATAGAGTACAGGCTAGAATAGAATGCTTACTGCTTAAGAATAAAGGAAATAAAATAACAGGTCACTTATAATTCATATATATATATTTTTTTAAATAGAATAGGGAAGAATAGAATAAAAAAGCTAGCTTTAAACCAGTGGTTCTCAACCAGTGGTCCAGGGACCACCAGTGGTCCTTGAGGGGGTAGGTGGTCCCCTGCAGCCCAGCTAAATGATGGAAGAGGTGGTAACCAAATGGACCCTTATTGGGTAGATCTTTAACTCTTGAGAGTGTAAAATGAAACCAAATGGACTCTTATGGGTCCATTTGGTTTCATTTCACACTCTCAAGAGTTAAATTATTGTTAAAAATCTGCATTACTTAATTTGCAATAAGTCTACACAATTAGAGAATATAGATTATTATTTACTTAACATCAATATACAGCATGGAATTGTGGACAAAATCGACAACGAAATATTCGTTCTAAGTCTGAGTCTGAGTGGCTAAATCTCATCCGTGGCTCAAATGCCGAATAAAGAATGGACCTTGATATGAAAAGGGTTGAAAACCACTGGTTTAAACGATGCTTGTGTTATGTTCAATGTTCCAGCCATGTACGCAGGCCGGGCTGTTGGTTTTCACACCTTCCTCTAAATGACAGCGCAGGACCGGCACTCCAGGCGACAGGCCAGCTGCTGCACCGGCTCCCCGACAGACCATTATCTGTCAAGACCATAAATCATCCTAATCTGATGCTCAACTAGTAGAGGCTATACTACTACTACTAGCCTACTACTACTCACCTCTCCTCGTTCGATCCGCTCCACGATACTGGCGAACTCTGTCATATCCTCGTTATCATCCGACATGATGGCTACAGATTATGTCAGTGCAAACAAAGGTAGAAAATATAAGATATAGGCTATACTCAATAAATAAACACGATACAAATATCAAAAACACCCTTTAAAGCACCAGGGCTAAAAATTAAAAAAAAAGAAGACAAAAAACACAGATGAGAGGAAGGTAGACGAGATGACATCCAAATATAAAAGAGTCACTGCTCTTCCATCAGCATCCTCATCCTCAGAGACAGAGTATTCATCTGCTTCCATCCATCCACCGTGTCTATGGAGACCGTCTGCATCAAGTCCGTTTGATTTGGATTGGAATCCCGTTGGAGTGGAAACCCCGCCCTCGTTGCCCAGTGTATGCTACTGTATATCTCTGCTGCCTGGCAGCGTGCACGCGCAGCTGATTCACTAGCTATACTGTACATCGCCTGGCGGCGCCGTGAACGCGCAGCTGCTTTCTCTCGTTTCTCCTCTCGTCTCTCTCTCTATCTCTCTCTCTCCCTCCAGAGACACGCGGACGAGCATCATCCGTGTTGGCGGAGATGTCTCGAATATACAGAGCTCTTTGTTTTATACTGTCAGATCGCTAAGTATTTACCGCCTACGAATGAACTGTGCACTTTTCCTTGAACCACTATAGCCTGGTTGCAGTGCATCTAGATGTTGTTTCAATGAATTGAAAGCACAGACAGGACCCCAATGGAAACAAGCCATGGTGCTTTCTTGGGTTTTAATCCTTTTAGCATCCTTTTGTATAGAACTGTACTTTCTGTGCTTTTTTTTGGTGCACACTGTTAATAAAGTATTCAATCAATCAATCAACCAATCAATCATGCAGGTGTGTATTGCGGAAAAAATCGGGGGAGTTCTTCTCATAGAATTCTCTGCGCCATGTAGCCTATTTGCAGACAGTGGTTATTTACGCGCGAGTGGAGATGCGCTCACGTGCGCATATGGTGCTTAATATAGATCTATTGCTCATCACTCACGACCCATATAACCCGTGCCCTCTTTAGCAGCAGTGCTGTAAAGTAACTAAGTACATATAGGCCTACTCAAGTACTGTACTTAAGTACAATTTTGAGGTACTTTTACTTTACTGGAGTTTCTCCAATTTCCAATTTTCTATAGGCCTACTTTTACTTCTACTCCACTAGGCTACATCTCAGAGGCAAATATTATAGCTACTTTTACTCCACTATTTGAAAACCTTCGTTACTAGTTACTTTGTAGATTTAGATTATTTATACAAATCTTACACAGCTGCACATAACCCGTGCCAGCTTTAGTCTCACAGTAAATCGTTACTTTTTGCTCATATGAATTTCTTTCACACTGGGCAAGTAGGCTATGTTAATGTAGGCATGGAACCAATGGATGGCACAAGTTTTAGGGCCATACTCTGACTGTCAATTTAAAATGTATACTATATGGATATAAGACAGCCAGTGCAAAATGTATAGCTGCTATCATGCCATGATAAAGATGTCACCGCTTTAATCAACTGGATTGAGTTTGTGCATAAATTCTGGCAGTGCCACTTGTTCCACGCCAACGGCCTTGGCGTCACCAGATGGTCTGGCATGTTCCACCTGACTGAACAAACAAACAAGTCTATCCTGAGTGATAAAGGCATGTCTGACACAATATGCCACCGACCTATCTATCTATCTATCTATCTATCTATCTATCTATCTATCTATCTATCTATCTATCTATCTATTGCTGGCCTAATATGTATATCTATGTTACTAACCAAGTCAACTCATACATTATGATCAAACAGACCTTTAAAATCAATGTAGTAGGCTATTATGGAGAATATGATCACTGTTATCAATGTTAACCACAAGAACCCTAGCATCCCGATTCTGGGCCTGTCATACTCATAATAGGAGTATTTGGTGAAAATAGGAGAACATTCGGCAAAAAGAGTAGATCTATAAGCTCCTGAAGCGTCATGTGACACGTGTGAGCTTGTAGAGCTGCTGGTGAAGAGATTTGGTGTGGAGGGTAAAAAGGAGGGAGGGGGCCTTGTAGTACAGACCCCTGGAGAACCCCCTGGTCAAGTGGGGTTTAAGTGTTACCAGTGGCAATGACCCTTAGACCCTAAGGCTTATGGATGTCTAAGGTCATCCTAATTGAGTACTGCCCTCTGCTTAAGGGAGTCAGTATAAAACATTGATTTGTTGGCTATAATTGATTTTGGTTAAATACCTACATGGATCGTGCATCTATTATGTAGGCTAAGTCCAACTCAAATGTCCAGGAGCCCATAGGTCATTAGAAATGACTCACGTGAGGTCTCGCTAATGATCATCCAATAGACAGATGTAGGCTACACCCTTTACATAGGGTATATATATATATCAGTTATATCAGTAATCCCACACCCAAAGGTAATACATTGCTCTCATGTTAATTAAAAGCTGGAGACAAATTGAAATTTTACAAACTGATTTGCCTCCCCTATTCGATTTGATGTTTATGTCTAGTGGCCTTCTTCAGATAGACTGTACATACATCACTAATTGTTGATAGTCTTTTTATAGATGTATGCCTACATATTCGTTCTTTAATATACTCATTGATATACTGTTGATATACCACGCATACTCATTTGTTTAACATTTATATCCATTCTACTGTATATATTTATTGATAGACTATAAATACATTCATTCAGAGACCCATTGAGATATTTAGTGCCGGAACCTAAGCTTAACTATCTAAAAAAGATCTTTACCTGTGCCAGTGTTTCAACCTTGTTTCTGCTACTGTATGACACCTGAATTTTGGTGCTTTTACTTGGTGATAGTGTGATTTTAATTGCTGCCAAAGAAGTATTGTATTCCATCTTTTACAACAATGCCCTGTTTCACTCACTGTGTTCATTTAACTCACAATGTTCAACTAATAGGACACTGAACAGTTCTACAGGAGCAAATTGGGATTGAATGCCTTGCTGTAAAGTTATACTTTATTATCCCCCTTGGGGAAATTTGCCCTCTGCATTTGACCCATCCTAAGTACTGAGCAGTGAGTAGTCACACTGCAGCCCCTGGGGACCAACTCTAATGCCAGTTCCTTCGTCAAGGGCAATAGCAGGAGTATAGCACGCATGTCTTTTGGTGTGGGAGGAAACCATGCAAGCATGGCAAGAAGAGGTCTGAGCCCAGTAACTGCTTGCTGTGAGGAAACAGTGCAAACCACTGGCCTCTGTGCCACCAACCACTTTTTTTTGGGGCTTTTTATGCATTTATTTAGAGAGGGATAGGGAAAGTAGGCTGACAGGAAATGGGGAGAGAGATGGGGGGTGACACGCAGCTAAGGTCGTCGGGATCGAACCCGCGACACGCTGTCAGGCTGGCATTGCAGCCTAGAGTGCCTGGACCGTTATGCTACGGCCCAGGCCACCATTCACATACTTAGCTGCAATTTGCAACTGACATTCTTTGCTGGTATATGTCTATTAACTATTAATCTGTAAGTTCTACTGTGATCAGCACTGAGCAAGAGCTAACAGTGGCTAATGTAAACACAGTTGTACTTCAGGTAGACAACCATAGTCATACTCCACTCACTACATCCCCTTGCCTAGAGGGAAGATTGATCGGCGATTAGCCAGTCCGTTCACAGTCAGTCAAAGCAGGTCCATCTCTTGGGCTGGCCCCGTTGATCCAGCCAACAGAATACTATTTGTATATTTTTAAAAGTTTTTCAGTATTTTAGAAGTGAGACAGGAAAGAGGTAGGGATAACAGACTCAATTCAAGGTCTTCAGGGTTCACAAATTAAATATGGTCATTGTGCTGGCTGCACCAGAAGGCTCCCGAATCAATTTTGAGCTTAGTGTAAGCATTTATTTTAATAATGTGGAAAGGAAAAACAAATCTATTGACAGAATTGAAAAAGTTAGTATTTATTTAGTTTTTTTTAATACAGATGCACTGTCAAAACATCACTTTCATCCTTAATTTCAACTGCATGAAATATACTATACTATAATACATCACATATGAACATTTGCATATTGAATCCCTCTGACATGTCATTGCTAGCAGTAAATTATCTTGAGCACTTACACAAGTGACATCATATCTATCTACAAATAATTCTAAGAATAGAAAAAATAAATTAAACACTTGCTTCTGTACATAAATTTTTGATGCAAGTGTTTGTGAGTCCTTGTGACTCCAAGTGATTTTCAGCTGCATCTCAGAAGACTCCATTAGCTTACTAACATCCTCTAGACCCAGATTTACCCCAACCTTCTCAAACAGACAAACCCTTGATACTTGGTGAAGCATATAGGTTTCAAAGCACATTTCAATAATAGCGTTTAACGAGGAGAGAGCATAATATGAGAAGTACAGTTAAGGCTGTTGAGATGCAGAATCTATCTTTATTCTTTTATCAATTCAACAAGTAAATAGTCCCTACTGGGTGAAGGCAGCAATGGGACCTGGCTCAATAAATCAGTATCTCCTCTTTATCTTCCAAAAAAATAATTATTGATCAAAGTAGCTACTGTATGAAATCATCTTCTGGTGAAAGTACTTATAACACTTAATCTATGACAGACTAGTGAAATCTACAATAATCTATGCCCGACTAGTGAAATCTACAATAAAAGGGTACAATTTGAATATGTGCACATATCCAAATTGTTGAATATACAGTATGTTAACACAACTGGAAAGGACAGATGGGGGCGGGGGGGGTATATCAATTCAACTTCAATTCTTAAGATTGTGCCACCGTAACCACTTTCAACATTTCATGTCATCATTTTCAAAAGGTTTCGGCAATTTGAAGCACATATTAGTGAATTCAGTGTGTAAATAAGAGCATTCTGAGATGGCCCGGAATTATGCTGCGTGAGGCACATTTCAAGACAATCAAGTTTGAGTGAGTGGTCTGGCCACGTGACTCGGACAGCCAAACAAAGCAGACTTCAGCAGACCCCAAGGATCTTGCAAAAGAAGTAAACATGACTTTAACAACAAAACAAGCCTTCTGGAAATGTTTGAAAGCCAGTCTAATTCAGATTAATTTAGGCTTTACAGTGCCGCAGTAGCAGTGAACAGTTGGTTCACCTCAAGTCTAATTTGAAATGTCCCTGTTTCTTCAATAACTTTTCCTTCAAGTTCTTGCTATATCAACCTACAGCAAAATACATGTAAAATCGGCAGAGATTCAGGATGATGAACTGTACTGGAAACCATTTTTCTTTAAAAAACTAAACAAATATCTCTTGTACACATTAAATAATAAAAGGAAATATTAGTCTGAATAAACACATACAAGTATGATAGCATTCAAGTGTGTATGAGGCTCCATATAGCACCTGCAGAGAAAATAGTTTCAGGTGAATTGTCTAATGTGTTTGTGTAAAAAAAATCCCAGAAAGCAGCAAAGTAACAAAATAATTGATAAAGACAATACAAAGGATAAGTCAGGGAAAGCACATTACATTGAGCATTTATTTGGCTCAGTCTTAAGATGAAGCTAAAATGCTGTCGTCAGACTAAAACAAGGTTATATTGATACTGAGGTTGGTTGTTTTTAAACTGTGAAGGAGTGAATTGTTGTTGTGAAGAGAGGAGATTCCAGCCAGTTCACTCTCAATAATAGATGGACCAAATCATTTATTTATTCAGCCTCCCCTCCTCCTCTCCTCTGTCTGACAGGTCTGGTTTCTATTGCTAAAAAGGGGGTGCCCTGGGGGTGTGTGGAGGGTACGAGACTGAAGACGATCTACACCAGTCAGATCTGGGGTAGAACACATAGTAGACTCCATTGGGACTGTGATTCCGCGGGATCCAAATTTCGCGGGAGCGGGCATTTTTTAAGTTGCTGTGGGTGGGAACGGGCGGGCCAAAAAATAAATACAGTGGGTCCCGGAATATTGACACAGAGGTCAGATACAGTATGTCACATTCTAGGCACTGGGAGACAAACTGGAGCTGGACGTTTGATTGAATGCATTGAAGTCAAGGAGAGCTGGGTGGACAAGAATATCTTTGAATTATTGTGACCATTGTCAAATAAGGAGAAAGCGTCATTTGAAATGTTATTACATCACTCATCTATAATCAGCAGTTAGCCAAGCCCACCGTGTCTCTGTCCATGGTGCTGAAATCCTTTAACCACCTCTTGCTCTCATGCAGTCTGTTTGTATTTGGGTCTAAATGTCTAAAGGTCCCGAGTCACTGAAGACCTTAATTTGGGTCCCAATGGAAATATTGCGGGAGCAGGTAGTAAAACTTTTCTGCGGGCGGTCAAAAACAAACTTTGGGCGGTATGAGTTGAAAACATTGTGGGAACAAGAAATCCAGCAGAAGCAGGATTAAGAAAGCAGTACTGCGCAGGGCTCCAATGTGCAGTGTGAACTCTCACAGGCAGCATGGCATAGGCTGATGTATTCCCAAATCCCTAGCAGACTGTGGTCATCACAACACCGTGTCCTCCTCATTCATCCTCTTAGGGAGCAGGTGATAGTGAGGGCTAACGTTGAAGGTAAAAGGGACTCGAGTGAAATGGATGCAGGAGGGGGTTCAGTGTGTGCATGCACACATAACTACAGCACTCCTGCATCTATAATCTATAGCCTGGCACAAAGGCAAGACAGATGGTCACCTTTGTCAAACAACTATAGCCATCAGCTTTTTCATTGGTACCGGTACTTGCCAGTCCACACTGAATTAATGGAGAATCTAGATATTTCCCCCCTTCCTGGTGAGTCAAGAGTGAAGATGGTACTAGGCTATTGGTCACAAGGTTCAGAATTTCTGGAAGTCAAATTTAAACCTGTAGTTATTTCAACAGCTTGACTGTTGCCAACTAATTATGTGCATTTTACTTTGTTTTTGTTCCAATATTCATTGTCTGTGCTCAGAAAAAACAAAAAAGCAATTCCCTGTGCCGTTTGCATGAACAATACATTTCCTAAATGTGTTGTCATAGCCTTGGAATAGGCTAACGCCTTGCAAAGAATCAGGAAGCAGGTGGGTGATGGGGATCAAGGACCGCTGTGCCAATATGCACTGTGCTAATATGTACTGTTAAGCCTAGTTCAGACCAAAGATTTGCAATGAAACAAGTTGAAACTTGCAACAATTTCCAAAACTGTGGTTTCCAACAATCTATAACTGGAGTTGAAACACTTTACCATTTCATTGCGTTGTGAATCTTTGATCTGAACTAGGCTTTAGACTAAACAGCCAACGCCGAGCAAGGAATGCAGAATGTCCCCATGCTTCTAAAGCCCTCAGGATTTTGTCTTCTCTTGACGGTCTCATCTAAATGTGAATTATCCAATATACTTCCTTTTCCAGTCCAGTCAACATTATGCCTCTAACCAAGGCCCAATATTATACTGTATATACTTTTTTTAACTTATTGGGCTCTGTCATGTTTGCTCCCGAAGGTTGTTGTGCCCTTAGTGACTTCAAAAACATGCATCAACAAAAGTGATCTACTCCACAGGAAACGGGTCTACCTTAGTCTCTCCAAATATCAGAGATGTTTCACTAAAGATGCTGGAGGGGGTCGCAGACAGCAGTTGGAAGGGGCTTGAATCAATGGAAAGGCTGGTGACTGGTATAAAAGGCTAAGCCACTTAAGGAGTCATGTAGTCAATATACCAAATATAACTGAATTCGTAGATATTTGAAAACACTTCAGAGGAGCGTTGTCTGTAGATTTGCCTTGTCCTCTAGGGGTCTAACTTTTCAATTGAAATTTTCAAGCAGCAGTGGCTCAGGGGTAGGACTGGCCATCTGGGAAGGTTTACAGTTCGATCCCTGGCTCCTAGTAGCATCGAGTTGAAGTGTCCTTGAGCCACTGAACCCATAACTGCTCCCGACAAGTAGGTTAGTGCCTTACATGATTGCCACTGCCGGGGTGTGAACACCATTTATGTAGCTTATTTTCGATTAGACCCATCTTGGGGTTGTGGCCAATTGTATATGGACTAACCAATTCATCATTATTTTTATGACACTACCGAGTATTATAAAAAAAATATTTGAATTGCGAAGTCTAAGGCCGCAAGCTATTGAAGACACTCTTTTCTAATGAACACTTTGTGGATCGGATTCCATTTTCCCCATACAAAAGCTTGAATAACACTGCTATGGTCTTACTGTCCACAGAAAGGAAGCAAATGGTTTATAGCCTACTTAGCGGGTCTAGAGCAGTCAGAAAGTCAAGGTACTGTGCTGCTACTACTTTTTCCCCAATGGTGATTATGTAATAGTTTCCCCACAGAAGCATCCAAGATCGTTTTCAGTCTCCAGTGATTCAGTTTTTAACTCAGTGAAACATAATTGCAGTTCTGATGTTAGCATACAACAACAATTGCCGATAGCGTAGTAGTGACAGCAGTGTTTCCCCAAGGATTAAGTTGTAGCAGCAGCAAAACAAAAAAAAAGGCCATCAAAATAAGAAGTCGTGTGTCTGAGATTGACAGGTGTCGCGGAGGCCCTGTGGACCGCCTCCAGGCAAAACACTGTGTATGGGCAATACCCAGGCTTCTATCTTTTTGTATGCAAGATCATTATTGCATCTTACAAATGTTTATTTCGTAGATGTTTATAACAAGCCAATGTAATATAACTTTAGTTCATGAAGACATAAGACACCATCTTCCAATGGTGAAAATATATAAATAAAAATAATATATATTTTTAAATTTAAACAGCGCTGATATTTCATATTTTTTGTTGAATGCAAACAGGGGAAACACTGTGATAGTGTTTGGTAAATGCTGCTATATAGAACTAGCATTTTAGTGGGGAGGGGGTGTAAATCCATCTCTTCGTTCCAAAAGGTAAATACTGAATCACAGGAGTCTTGCAGAAAAATAAAGAAAGTTTGTAATCCCCAACAAACTGTTTAGATATAGTGAGAGTTTGCCCTATTGTCAATGCTGTCAGGTACAGGTGCCAGCGTTGTCCCTCCATGTCTGCTGCAGCTGATGGAGGTGCTGAAAGGCTCTCTGGGTGACATTAAGAGCTGGGTGGACCTTCCTCAGACTGGGCTCGCCGAGCAGAGACAATCCACACAGTCCAAAGTACGCATGGAGAGGGTCTGGTCAGGACAGGGAGGTGGAGTTTATAAAGAAAAGATGGAAAAAAGGAGGGGTGAGAAAGAAGATCAATCAGAGATAATGGCGGGGGGGCGTATCTGATAAAATGAATATCAAATCAAATATCTAAATATTGAATCAAACAACTAAAAAAAAAACATATGGGGTGCACACAAAAGGAAAAGTTGTTTTAAAGTGAAATACCCGTTGAAGATACAAAAAGCACAGAGGATGTTATTGATTAGGAATAACAACCACCACCACAACCTCATCTGCACCATAACTTGGTGCACTGTCTCTTTAAGGAAACATGAATTATGCACATGCAGGACCTTTTTGCCCCTCCCCTCCCCTGGGAAAAAACTAAAAGCCATGCTGACCAGTAAATGGAGCAATAATTGAATTATAATGAAATGACTGCTGATTAGACCCTGACAGCAGAATCGATCAGAATGCCATTAGCTGTATCAAAAAGGACTCGGAATGGATTTAAGTCAAGGCTGTACCAAACAGCATTATGTATACAAATTTCCTGGAATGAAAAATGAAAGTTTTCATTTAACTTGAGGGCATTCACAGTGAAGGCCACGTTTGCTTAAAATGTGTGATATTTTGTCAAGACCAAATACACTTTGGATCAGGTCACTCGGTTCAGCTTCAAGGTTTTTCTTTTTTGTACACTTAATGATCCTTACTACTCAAATTACAAATGTTGATTCAAAGACCTGGCCTCTCATCTAGACAGGGTCAGAGACATTTCAACATAAAATATTTTTAACACTGCTGGTGTGTCTTTCTTCCAGAAACATTAGCGTTGGCCTAGGTCTGCTTGGTTAAATACAGCAGCTAGTCTTCAACTCCCCAGACCAGTTCCTACCTCAAAAGGCTAAGGAAGGCACAACAATGACTATACGTACATCCAAATCTACCTGCACTCACAAACCAAAGCCGATCCCTTTTCCTTCCCTAAAACTCTTTTTGTTCTAGAATAGTTAAGAGGCTTTGTGAAGAGGCTTTGTGAGCAGAATCTACTGCTCTTGTGTTTTGCACAATTGTTTCTTCCGTCCGTCCGTTCGTTCCCAGACCAGTTCCTGTAACGTGAGGAGCTTGATCTCCTGTGTCCTGAGGCTAGCTTTGGACAAACGCTTCATCAATTAGACATCACACAGGCAAATATACGTGCATGCACGCACACACACAAGTTAACCACACGTGCACGCACTTTGGATGTACAGGTATAGGGTTACCAGCAGTTTTCCACTGACACAGTGAAGCTCAAACTCCACCCTGACCTCTCTGCACCTGTTGGAGGGCAGGGATCTAACCTTCTCACAGACACCGTCTACACACATGCAATATTCAAAAGCCTGTGTGGCTAGGGTAAAATGATATTTAAAATGCATTTTTCCTTCACTTTTCTATTAAGGTGTGGTCCTCAGAGCTACAAACACATCAGCAATACAAGGTCTTGATGCCATCTCACACCCGATTTCAACGGCAGGTCAATTTAACCTACTACAAAGCAGGAAGACAACCTGCAGTAAACTAGCTTATTCCCTTCCATAACATTCACGGTTCGGTATGATACAGCAATAAAGCACAAATGCTTTTCCTTTTTTGCTTTATTGCACTTGGGAGAGCCTCAGCAGCTATTGCTGCATAATGCATAATGCTGAGTGGCTGAGTTTGTCACTAAATGAGAACTGCTGGTCCACCTTAAGTCAGTCCACCTTAAGGCTGGGTAAGCTCATTTATTAATCCTGTTAGCTCAGTGACAGTCTATTTGGGAATGATAATTCCCCTAATACGTGTGCTGTTACACCCCTAATATATATTACATATATGAACACACACGTGTTTTCTTCCTTTTGGTGTCCAACATTACCTGGATGGCTGTCCGGCCACTTGGCAAAGCCCCCTACCAATCGATCTTGTGTTGACAGGATGTAGTTCCTGTTCTTTTTGTAGTTGGTGTACTGAAATACATCTAACAGCTGGGATAGGAGAGGAAGAAGGGACAAAAGAAAAATTGGGACAATAAGAAAATTCCATGGTAACAGCTCCAAACATTAGAGAGTAAGTACAAAAAGTCCTTCCATAATGACGCTGCATATCATGTTATGTTTAATCACTTAAGCCCTATATATTTCGTCATACAACAAATAAAGTAAATAGCCAATCTACAAGCTCATGACAGGTCGCAATGCAATGAGCTTGTACATCTGCCATGTTTGAGAATATAAAAAAAACATAAACATAGGGTCACCAAGGTTAATGTATCTAAAACAAACAGGCCAAAAACTATGTTACAAACTGTGTGTGTGTATGTGTGTGCGTGCATGTGTGAGTGCTAGGGATGGGACGATAATCATTATAATCATTTATCGCAATAGAAATGCCAACAATAAATCCTATAGCTAAGATTTTGTATTTATTGTGAAATTATCCGTCATACACTGGACCTGAGTTGGCTCTGTACTAGGACCACATTTTTTCCGTCTACGCCAAAAATATCAGAACGCATCACAATGTGAAGTGTTGTGAGCTTGTGGATCTGATATTTTTGGCTAATGTTCCCCCCAGAATATGGATGCTGGGGTGCAAGTGGTTAACAAAAGTAGCATTTTAACCCATTTAGACCTGGAACGCATCTGTGTCACTTATGATTTCTTTGGCTATTCAAAAATAGCAGATCTACAAGCTCATAGCGCGGCACCGAGTGCTGCACTATGAGCTTGTAGATCTGCTATTTTTGAAAAATCGTAAAAAAATATATTATTATTTTTTTCAAAAGTCTGTTTATTTTGATTATCCCGATACCATCGTTAATCACAATTATTTTGGCCACAATAATCGTGAAATTTTCATATTGTCCCATCCCTAGCGATTGTGTGTGAGTGTGTGTGTGTATGTGTGGTGTGTACCTCTAGCGTAGCTCCCACCCAGAAGGAGTAGCATGTGTCTACAGGTTTGTTGGGCCGGCCCTGGAAGCCGTTCTCCTGTCTCATGATGCACCAGCGGCGTATCCTGTCCAGCTGGCGCTGACTCAGCGTCTCCTCCAGGCGACCCATCAGACACAGGGAAGCAACAGCACAGAACGTTGAGCCACCTGCACAGGGATTTATCAAACAGAGAAGCTAAGGCACCGAACACCAAGTCACTGGGATAGTGTTGCTGTGTTGGGCAGAAACCTTGTATCTCCATATTTCATTGTTTTGTTTTTAATTTAATGCCCTTCTTCATCACACAAGAGTGTCACACAAAAGTAGCAAAAATAGCAGATCTACAAGCTCACAACGCATAGTGAGCAATGCGATGTGAGCTTGTAGATTGGCTATTCATTATTTTAAAATGCTTTAAAAATAATAATAAAAACGGAACAGTTTGGGACAAATGAGGTTTCCATCCGACAGCGATGATAGACAGGGTCTGACAGAGAGACATACATACAGTAAATAATAATACCTGTATAGCACTTTTCTAAGTACTCAAAATTGCTTTATACGTGCGCGCGCGTGCGTGTGTGTGTGATAATAAAAACCTCAGACAAGCTAACAAGTGTTAAAAGCAATACAACAGTAAACACAAGTGTTGAGGTGGGTTTTCAGGGCGGCTTTGAAGGAAGGGAGGGAGGGGGCATCTCTCTGTGTTTGGGGAGTGCATTCCAGAGGGAGGGGGCAGCCACAGAGAAAGCCCTGTTGCCCCAGGTCGGGAGCCTGGTCTTGTGGACCTCCAGGAGGCCTTGTAGGTGGTGAGCAGGATTTTAAAGTTGATTCTTTGTTTGACAGGCAGCCAGTGGAGGTCGTGGAGGACTGGTGTGATATGGTCTATGGAACATGATATTGAGGGCTTTGGAGGTGATGCCATGGAGGATGACACACTGGGGGACAGATCCTGAGTATAAATGTCTGAATGTAAAAATTGTCTCTTCCGTGGCTTTACCCGTTAATTTTTACATTCTTCGAGTGCAAGTCTAAGTTAAAAGTTTATTTCACTTTAAAAAACTTCTGGGGTAACTTTAACATCTACTTCGGGCTGTTGTGTGCATTCCAGGCAGTTTTTAAGTTGATTGATTCATTTAATATTTAGATATTTGAAATAAATGATTTTTTTAAAAGTGAAATAACCCTTTAACTTAACATTCTGGAATTTGCTGTGCACCTGGGCAACCAGACAACGCAAATTAAACATTTTTTGTACTTAATTTGTTGCAACAGTTTGAACTTGAAAATCTGGCAAGGACGTTAACTTTTCACTTAATCGGTCACGCAGTCTTGCAGTGTTCATCCGCCTGGAAATTATCTGCCGACAGAAAGACTACTGTAACTGCATAATGAGAGGGCACAGAAGAGGAGGCTAGGAGATTGGGTGTGGGTGTGTGAGGGGGGGGGGTTCCCCTCAGCCTGAGGGAGTGCCGTTACAGTACTTTAGCTTCTTCACACACGCTACAATCCTCAGTATTAAGTTTAACCATTTGTAACTCTAAGTGACAGTGTACAAACCCCAGAACCTGGTTACAGGGGGTGTAGGTGTACGTTTAGTAAGTGTTAAGTAACTATATTCCGATAGCAGTCATTGCTATATTGTTATTGTTATCAATAACAGGGGGGTTAGCAAACAGAAAATAAATTTTCGGGCCGTGATACCAATTCTATCCCATCAGGAGAAAGAACTAATACAGGATAAACAAGTGAAGGTGGTAAATTATATTTGGGGAGGTCTCACTCATGATTATTCCAATCTGAAATTGTATTTACCGTTTACTCAGGAGCTGGAGAGATGGTGAGACTCCGATTACTTAAGAAACACTATACAGCAATGATTACTATTGGATTATTTTTTTAAATGTAATTTCTTACAAATGCATATCACTTATACCGATCAACAAGCTTGTAGATTGGCTCTTTTTCAGTTTTAGTTTTTTGGTGTAGAGGCAAACATAGGGAGTCAAATACAGACCCCTGGGGAACGAAGCATATGGTTTAAGTGGTTAAATGAATACAGGATTTTACTGTGTAGGGGCAACAGTTTAGAACTGTGTCCCCAAGAAGAGGCAGTAGTATGCATGTATGTGCGTTGTTTGTATACAAATTACAGGGTGGTAAATCAGTAGAGCCACAGGGATCAGCCATCCGTCAGCAGCTCTTTCCCAGCTGTCAGTGTATAGACCTCCGTCATCATCATCATCACTTCCCTACACATTACCTCTATTACAGAGCTACATATCCAAGAGATGTGAGGAGCAGGAAAAGGAGGGACAGACACAGAAAGAGTGAGGGGTATAAATCTAACCTACGTGTCTTCCCCTCCTCTCATCAACAACTTATATTGTGTTTTCTGCCTTAGGCAAAGTGCCATCCGAGAGGGGAAATAAAACGCTGCCGTGTCCTGGGACGGCTCTTATTCCATTTTCCAAGCCTGGATTGAACACTTCAATGGGCTTTGTACAATACCATGGTCTAGGAATTGGCTATAGAACAAACACACACCTGCGTACAAAGGTAAGGGGCATTAACTGTGCAGATGCTTTAGACACAGCAGAGGAGGTCTTGGCTCTTGAATACCACATCACGCATGCACGCACAGTCGTGCACACACACACATCTGCATTTAAAGGCAAAGGGCATCAACTGCGCACATGCCTGAGAGACAGTGCAGGAGGTCTTGACACCACACCACACACGCACATACACACACGGGTGGGTGGGTAATAGGCATCCATCTATCCTTATGTATAATCAGTCGCCAGACAGAAAGTGGGTTTGGCGGTGGTTGAAATAAGCTTGCATGAATCCTGTAATCACAGATTTAAACTAGTACAGAAAGGGAATTGCCACAGTTTGCCCTAACTTCAATTCTATTCCTCTAATTTACTGACATACTGTATATTCAACCATGACAGAAATTCTTCCTGTATCATGCCAGGAAGTTATTAACGTTGTGGATCTCTGTTAGAATAACAGGATTTAATTTGGGTGGAAGAGATTAATGAGTTTTTAGTCGGGGGAAATTTTGCGGTCAACGGTCAAAACAGTTGGTCTTACCCCCATCGATCACCAGGAAATGTTAAATTAAAAGTTAAATTAAAAGGAAGTGAAATTAAAATATTTACATCCGACACTGACAGTTGAGTTTTGGGTGACAGAGGTTGTTTCCAAGGTTTATTCTGAAAAAAAAAAAAGATCCATATGGCACCATAATGGATTGGTTTTCCTACTTTCGTGCGCACACAGGTATCAAATTAACCCAGACTGTATAATTCAACAGTGCCCACAACTGCAATCAACAATCTCTATTTAGTTTAGTTTATTTTGATAATGTTCATACACATACAGTAACATCATTTAAGCTGTAACATAGTTTAAGCAAGGTGATCGAAAAGTTATAGGCTGAAGCTAAAAGCTTATACCAATACCAACTTATAAAACCATTACACTCACCATGAGACTCCAACCCAGCTCCTTGACCAATCCCGTTGTCGTACGACTGTGAAGAGCACAACAATAAGCATTTCATTACATTCTAAATATTTGAGCCACCAACAAAGGCTAGCGTGAAGGCAAGTAGCATATATTTCCTACTTAATCATTACATCATTACATAAAAATACAATACAAGCAGGTTTTGATTTAAAATCCTTCCTCTTCTTCACAGTAACCAGGGCACACGTTTGATTTAAGCAGCATAGGAGACAAACATAGCATGCCACAGGAAAACAGCCTACAGCACTGTGGATAAAGGAAATAAAATGGTGCCTATGGTTTATCCGCCAAACCATACTGTAGGCACCGTTTTATTTCCTATCTCTAGAAAACATAGGCTGCCAGTGCAGTGTTGCCAACTAAAAAAATATGCTGTTAATGAGCCCTACGCACAGCACACAAATAATGAACAGCCATCTTCTGTTAAAAATCAGCTCAAATTATCCCTTTCCATCATAAACAACAAATATTAACATCTGTGTTACTGTTTTGACAGTCACTACAAATGTAAATGATTAGGGACAGATTATGTAGAGAAAGTTAATAACAAAAGGTGATAAGAGAGAGAGGCAGGCAAGAGAGACAGATGTCAGAGAGCCACAGTGGGAATTGTGATAATCTTGTGATAATCATGACAACATTATTCTGACTTTAAGCCGACAATTGTTTTATGGCACAAGTGAGAACAGAAAATATGCAATACAGTCCTAGAATTAACTAAGAGGATAATGGTGTTTAAAATGCAGAAATTATTTCATGTATGAAATTCCCCAGGCATGGATGATCACCAGTGAATATTGTTGTAATCTATATTAAGATACCCCATTTCCGTCTTTGTTAAGAACAGGTTAATATACCACCATGTGGGTCCTAGTACTTAGTAAGGGTCATGTTTATCTCATATATGTTTGCATACCATTATATCTGCACCAAGTGGAGGTAATGTTGACCTCCTGTGGTATAATATTGTTTAAAGGGCAACTGTATTTGCCAGTCTAAGAGGCTTATGATTTTGAAGTGGGACTGGGAGGCATAAAGACTGCACTTACTATTTATAGGACAGAGCAACTAAACAACTGATAACAGATTATCAGCCCCCTAGAATCACAGTTTGGGACTTAAAATGGGTCACAAATCCACTAAGGAATATCCCTTCAAGAAAGGAAGGACTGGGGGAGGAAAATTCGCATGCTTGATTTCTTCAGATGCATCTTTGTCAATTACAACTTGAAAGCAATCCTGTAAATCACATCATGTATTAAATGCTTATGGATCATTTCTACAAGTAAAATAGACAACAAGGACTATGATCATTTTCCAAGAAGTTGCATGCCCTGCTCATTGTGAATGTATGCATTCGTTGTGCCTAGATTATAACAATGATGGTATGATAACATTTGGCATCCAAAATTGCTGTTCAAGTTATTGAAAAGGTTGCCTACTTATTTGAAGGCTCTTTTCAAGTCTAAAAAAAACAGTGGTTCTCAAAGTGGGGTCCGGGGACCCCCAGGGGTCTTTAGAGAGTTCCTGGTGGTCCCCAGCAAAATGAGCAACAATTTAACCACTTAAGAAAAAAAAACATTTGGCGCTCGGGTGGTGCAGTGCTTAAGTGCCTGCCCACCACTGCGGAGGTTGTGGGTTTGAATCCACTGTGGTCGAGCGTCTACACACAAACACAATTAGCCCGTGTTTGGGGGAGGGAGGCCGAGCAGGGAGGGTGATAATTGTCATTGCATGTAATCCTACGGGCTGGGGCGACGCCTGTCAGCAGGGAGTGTAGGGCGGGAGAAGTAGGACGAAGGATCTAGGTCCTCCCAGTGGGGGCTCCTCACTGGTAGGTGTCAGTAGTATAGCAGTGACAACACAGAAATGTGTGTGGGGAGGAATCAATTGGCAAAATGACAAAATTGGAGAGAAAAGTTATACAAATTATAATAGTCAATTTACTAGCTCACTTTTTCTCTGTTTTTTAAGATTAAGGTTAATTTCACTATAATTTTTTCAGCCAGAAGGTAATCCAATTAGAGAATGTATAATAATGATTATTCAGATCATAGGTTTCTCCCTCCCTACCTACAGTATATACACAGTTGTAGATTTCTAAATACTAGAATACTAAATACTTATCTTATGGGGGTCCCTGGCACCAATTATTTTCAAATGGGGCTTAGTATATGTATCAATTTGGTGTCCTTGACATGAAAATGTTTGAGAACATCTGTAATATACAGTATCTGTCTGGCTGTTTTTTCTCTGTCTGCTTGGGGAGGAAATGCACGCGCCCCCCATGAGCAGAATAAACACACAGTGTAATAAAACACTCAGGAAGTTTGCGATAAGGTCACACACTGCATAAATTTCAGCTTTCAAGTCAATGAGACTGTCTCTCTCTCTCTGGAGACTTTGGTTGTGAAAGAGACTCCATTGACGAGGGAGACAGGTCCTGTTCTATTCACTAGACCCTCTCTATTGAAAGACAATGCTGTTGACACAGATCCCATAATAGACCTTGCAAGCTCATATCTATGGAAGACAATCTGCCAGGCTAAAAGGTTTGAGTTAAAGATCAGTTAACAATGGACTATTTATATTATCAACTCCCAACAGGATTGGTTGGTTGGAAAGTAAATGGTTAATTGACTGCATTTATAAAGCACCTTTTCTTGTGTTTCCGACCAGGTAATTGCAATTTACTATGTACTTCCAATTCAACCATTCACAAACCGCAAGAGTGTAACGCGGTTATGGAGTCATGGACCGGCTCATCGGGAGCAGTTAGGGAATCAGTGTCTGGCAGGAGGAGTCAGGGATCAAACTGGGAACCTTCCAGCTCCCAGATACTGTAGCCAGTCCACCTCCTGAGCCACTGCCATCCACCAACACAACTTAAACCAGAAATGAAACTCTTCCATTCAGCAGTTTCACATAGATCATAAATCATAATGCCCAGCGGCTCTCCATCATAATAAGTAGTGTCCGTAGCAAGATCCAACAAGTGTCGTATGAGAGCAATTTATTCAAAGGAGGCAAGGCGCAAAGCCTATTGTGAGGTGTTGGCCACTGAAAAATTCAAAAACGATTAAAAAGGAGAGAAATGCACTGCATACTAGTCCCAACAGAAACACATGCATGTTTAATGCATGTTTTTTAAGCCAATGTTTCGACCTGGAGGTCTTCGACAGGTCATGATGATGCATTTCTTCACACACACAGATCTCTACATTGTAGAAATGTTAGCATGTTGTGTATGAATAAATTGCTCTCCAACTACAATGAAACTGTTCCCAACAGTTTCATCAGTCACTACCAGATAATGATGGACAATGCAACTGAAATCAAAGCCTAAATGACCAGATGGGTCCATAACATAAGCAGCAAACAAAATTCTAAAACGAAAAGACCTTTTAGTGATTTCTTTTTTTTCTTTCCCAGCAGACAATGTGCACCACACATTATGTGATCCTAAGCCCGATTTCACCAAATGATCAGACATTTCAAATTTATAATAATTAAAGGACTAAGACAATGCAAGGCTTCTAATTCATATAAAAGGAACACAAGCATGTGTGTATGTTCAGGGGATAGGCAGGTATGGATCCTGTTGACCACCTGCACCGCAGTGGAAAACTCAGCCTGGACAAGAGGTAGGAGCAGGTATCGCCAGTTACTGCTTACCAAGGACCCCCAGCCGCTTGTAGCGGTATGGTTTTGCATTGGGTGAAATGCATGACTCATTCAAGAAAAGGTTATTTTGATTTGCTTTCTCTGCTATACTGAGTGTCAGATTGCAGCGGAGCTTGCAGTCTCACGATCAACATTTCTATCCCCAACAGCCAACCACTAGCCGTAATCTGATAGTCCACACCAGTTCCATAATAGCTATTCGACCAGTCGACTTTTCATGCCCATCCCTAAAAAACACAAAAACGGAATGGCAGCTCATTAAAGGCAGGGTGGCTCATCCCAAAGGGTATCGTTAAGATTTGATCGATTCTGATTTCGTTTGCCAATCTGTTTATAAAATCTGGTTGGTATCGACTCCCTGTATCAGGTTCCATAATGGTAAAAAGAAAGAAAGAAAAAGAGGTCAAATGTTCAAGTAACAAAACTATCTTCATTCTTTAAGCATGAACTAAAATAGCATTTATGATTAATTACTAGTACAACTATGTATATTAGTAGTAATACTAAATACTGATGTTTAAATTAACCAAAAACAATTGTCAACTTTAAGAAATGTAATGAATAGTAACCTCTGATGCATTTATTCCATGACGAAACAATGGAAAGCAGTAGCAGTTAAAGTTTGTTATTTATAGGACACCCACCGGACCATTAAATGATTAGGATTTTATCGGCTCCTTAATTTTTATTGGTAGTGGGCCATTTCAATTCATTTCCTACTTGGAACCTAATTTCAATAGCCTGTTTATTCAATTGTGGGAATACAGTTTAATTTACGATGGAATTAATTTAAAGGATACCAAAAGAGCCTTTTCTGCTCAGCTGGCATGCAGTGATAATGCTCCAACTACCAGAATGGCCTGCAGGGTTGAACACTGTGTACTGAATCTGGAACATAATGAACGATGGTTACTCTATATTAATTTAGCTATGGTGTAGCGTAGCCCATAAAACAACAGGACTCCCACCAAGCAGACCACAGATGAACTGCTAGATAACGAGAAACAAAAATCCAATTATCCACAGAACCACTTTCATTGGAATGCTAACTACTTGGACCAAAACATGAACAGATGCAGGAGCAAAATCATGTTTTCCCTCAAGCACCGGCAACTCTAGCAGGGTCCCTACTCACCACACTTCTCCTGATGTACTCGATGGCTTTCTGGATGTCAATCCCCGACCAGTCGTCCAGCATATAGCAGATACAGGCAGCGCAGTAGACAAAGCGCATGTCATTTTCACTTCCTTCTGGTACGGCATAGAAGCTGGACACACATACACAATCAATGTGAACTTAGGATTCTCTAAGCAGTGTCAAATTATGGCAAATCAGCTATTAATACAATACAACAAAGACAAACAATTAAAAAACATTGAAATAAGATCCAATATATAAATATAATAAATAAATACATTTACAATAAATGTTCTCCCATAAAAACAATGTTGATATATAAATGTAACAGACAATAATGAGCAGACAATTAGAGGTACGTCTCTAATCGGCTAGGCTGTAACGCAAGTCTGTGGTTGGCCTAAGGAGGTCGACGGCTAGTCAATTCATTTGTCTGTCACTTTTTTTTTATGTCTTAGGCAGTCCTTAACCACTTTTCAATAGTTCTGCAACTAATTGTCTGAGTGATTGAGTATCCATGTGCAAGCCTAAGTGTTGGGTACAAGTGTAAGGCCATGTGGATTTGAAGCGCGGTGGCTTCAATTATGAATGTTAGACCTTCTGTGAACCTAGGAGTGACAGTTTAATGAGATACAGGCATGAGGTAGAGGATTAATGCAAGTGTGCGTGTGCATGTGTGTGTGTGTGTGTGTGTGTGTGTGTGTGTGTGTGAGTGTGAGAGAGAGAGAGAGAGAGAGAGAGACTACCTGCCGTCCTCTAGCTGCAGTGCTTTAAGGCCAGCCAGACAGGCCTGTTTGTTGACTCTACCCAGATCATCTCCTAGTATTACTAGAGAGGCCAGGCCAGTGTATGTCATGGCTATGTGACCACTGTCATACGGATGAGAGATCCCGGGGCCCTGGAGGATTGACAGAATATATTAAAATCAGGACATATGCTATAAACTGGAAAGGCACTCACAAGATATGCCCACACCTGCATGTGAGCAGGCACAGCCTATGACAAAATATTCAAAGGCTGCTCCCAAGGTATTAATACACAAACTACCATTCAGGAAAAAAGACATTCCCAGTTGTTACCGTCAGCTCTCTACTGTGGACTGCAGGTTTAACATGACTGTTTACAGGTGATGCCAAAGCAATGGGACTGACAAAATAATGGGACTGAAACAAGTCTGACATATATGGGGCCAATAGTGGTGCTACTGCTACTACAGTACGGCAACCATCTAAACTTTAGACGGTTGCTGTACAGCCACCAAAGTCTCACGAAAGACTCTAAAGTTTAAAACTTTGAAAATGAATAACAAAACAGTTGTGCAAATGAATAACAAAACAGTTGTACATGCTACCACTTTGCAGCTTTCACCAAAATGTAGGTCCAATCGCTGTGTTGTACAGATGTGACACATTACAATTGGCAAGAATATGATCAGGTGGATAAAGCAGGACAAGCTAAAAACTGAGCCAAATAGATTGAGGACAACACTTTGGTCATAAAGATGAATTTGCAATTACAAAATGTTTTACACAAGTATAACATAAGACAGAGTTTGTATTATTATATACAGAAACATAGGAGTAGTGACCCAAGAAAATATTTTTTGACCAGTGTTTATAGTGGGAAATGCTTAATAAGTGACATAATTTAGTCAAACTTGACTACAATAGATCTAGTAGTAAAAAGGTGAAGGGTTTTAGAATGCCAGTACCTTTGAGCTGTAGGGAAGTCCAATATGTGAGGAGCCCCTAAAGCCGCATTGACTTAAATTAGATTCTTGGAGAAAAAGGAGAAGTGGAGAGAGCCGGGGGAGAAAATAAAGGGGAAGATGAATTTTATATTTACTGCAAGAATTGAAATGTAAACATCAAGAGGGGGAAAAAACATAAAAATAAAACAAATAATGTCTGTATTTAATGCTACATCAATTTCTTCTTCAAATGACATCGCAAAACAAGGACTAAATCTGTGCCCCTTGACCTTCAGCAGTGTGGTGCATAATTGGCTGCACAATGCTATATGAACAAGGTGTGCTGTTGCCACCTAGTGGGGATAGTTATATTACCAGCTGCAAGAGAGGTAGGAGCCTTCGAACAAATGTTTAAATGCATAATACAGTAATAATGACAAACCATAATTAATGGTTCCCATAGTGTAGCATGAAAAGATATATATATACACACCAGATAATTTCAGTATATGATTTAAAGGTAGGGTAAGTGATATTTTTGGGTTAAAACAAAAAGTATTTTGTTAAAAGGTTAAAGCACTACATTCTGATAGTAATCATTGCTATAGAGTGTTTGTTCAGTAACAGGAGTCTCCCCGTCTCTCCAGCTCTTTAATAAACAGAAAATACATTTTCCGGTAGGTGTCAAAATCTCAGCCAATCAGGAGAAAGTACCCATTTTTAAGCTTCATTATGGGGCCAGGCTTCCAGCATGGACCCATATTGTTATTCGCATTATTCCATTTCTTCTTCTTCTTCTTCTGCCGTTTTTGCCAGTTCTGGCTGAACCGTGCAGTCGCTTTTTATGAAACTCGGCCATATGGTAGATGGTCATGAAAAACGATCAAAAAATAAATCTCACAATCTTTCGTCAAAAGGTGGCGCTATAACACTCAGTTGAAAATGACAACTTTGAACAGGTACAACTCATGCCCTGTTTCACCTACAGCCATGAAACTTCGATGCACACATGCGTCTCCTCATGCTGAACAACTTTCACACTCTGACTTTTGACCTCTGACCTTTAGATCTCCCACCATTTTGAATTATATGAAAAACAGTTAAAACCTATCTCCTCCTGGGATTTTTGAGTAATCTGCACGAAACTTTTTACACATGAACTTTGGACCTATACCAAAAAACGTTTGCAAAATATCTTCCATAAGTGAAAAAATGAAGCTTTAATGAGCCAATGAATATTGCAGTTTTATGACAATTATTCATCTGCCCCTAACACATACATGCAGACTTACCATTCTTTGAAACTTTGCAGAAATGTAAAGGGCCATTCCAAATATCACTGAAACCAATCTTACTCCAATTGGTCAAACGGGGGCGCTATAGCAATTTTTTGAAAATTGAAACTTTAAACAGGCAAAAGTCATGCCTCGTTTGGCCGACAGCCATTAGACCTGCTTACACATGTGCCTTGACTAATGAGGAACACATCTATCACGTTGACCAGTAAGCACCGCCCTTAGATTGTCCGCAATCTTGAGCAGTTTGAAAAACACTTAAACCCAGGATTTTTCAGCTATTTGCGTGAAACTGTATGATCTGTGTGATCTCCTTTTTCACAGGTTCTTGTCTGTTGGTGGCTTCTCGCTTAAATGTGTGCCCCACAACCTGAAGGTCACCAGTTCAAGCCTCACTTGGTGCAGACTTCATCCAAGTTGCATTTCACACAACTTGACTATCAATGAATACATCTGCAATTGTTAAAGATAACATGAAATACTTAATTGAGTGTTTTTTACATACAGCTGATCTACAATCTCACAACTTTTCAGATAGCAATGAGAGTATGTTTTTTCAATGTATAACATACTTCATTGTGAAAATAGCCAATGTACAATCTGACAACTTTTAATGGTTTGTGAGCTTGTAGATCGGCTACTTTCACTAATTTTGGTTCTGAGGAGATGTACAATTTCTTCATTGGTAAATGGTTTGTGAACGAGTGATCTTAGTGTTAGTGAAACAGGGGCTTGGGTCATGACAGAAGGCAAGAGTTTGTGATCCTCCACAGACAATATCAGCCTGGACAAAGATATAGCACTATAGGTAGTGTTGCAGCTACCTAAGAGTGCTTCATGACCGTAAGGTTGCCGGTTCAAGCCTCACTTGATGCAGACTCATTTAAGTTGAAATGCAAAAAACATGACTCAATCTATTCCGTTTCCATGGCGCTCTCTCTCTCTCTTCAATCTATTCCATTTCCATGTCTTTCTCTTCAATCTATTCCGTTTCCATGTCTTTCTCTCTGTCTCTTCAATCTATTCCATTTGTCTCTCTCTATGTCTCTTCAATCTATTCTCTCTCTCTCTCTCTCTCTCTCTCTCTCTCTCTCTCTCTCTCTCTCTCTCTCTCTCTCTCTCTCTCTCTCTCTCTCTCTCTCTCTCTCTCTCTCTCTCTCTCTCTCTCTCTCTCTCTCTCTCTCTCTCTCTCTCTCTCTCTCTCTCTCTCTCTCTCTCTCTCTCTCTCTCTCTCTCTCTCTCTCTCTCTCTCTCTCTCTCTCTCTCTCTCTCTCTCTCTCTCTCTGATGGGTGGCCATAGCTGAGTGGTTAGTGAGCCCGCCTAGGGAGCCAGAGACTCTGGTTGCCCGGGCCAGGTCAGCAAATGTGTCGATGAAATGAAATTTGTCCCTGAGCAAGACTCTTAACCCCTAATTGCTCACAGGCACTCATTGGAAACAAGACCACAAGGACTTTCATGAACTGACCTGTTAAAGGAATTATCATTTCTCTTTCTCTCTCCTGGCCCCATATTATCGCTGCTTGCAGCTATATTTTTTATAGTGTTCCAGTTCAAATTTTGCCTGCTCATTTCTTAGTGTCATCACTTCCAATTTCACTTGTTTAATCTATATCCTGATTGAGTTCTCTATCCTGATTGGATAAAATTGAAAATGAAACTGAAACTGAAACGAAAATGCATTTTCTGTTTTATAAAGAGCTGGAGAGACGAGGAGACTCCTTTTACTGAACAAACACTCTATAGCAATGAGTACTATCAGAATATAGAGCTATTTAACACTTATTTTAACCAAAGAAAATCACTTACCCTACCTTTAATGCTATTCTGAAGCCCAAGAGCTTCATTCGGGTATTAAATAATCATGATAGTAACCATTGTCAACCATGTACTCTAGAGTATAGTGGGAAGACCATTATTGTACATTTTGTTACATGTGCTGGCCAAGCGAATTACTAAAAAGGCTCAACCTTCAATGCCCTGCTTGAAAACACCTCCAGCATAGCTTCACTCATGAAATGTCTTCCCTGTGTTAATGACGCTTAAAAGGAGCAGTTCACCCAAAACATGACTTATTTTCTAACAATTGCACACCCCATGAAGCCTTGAATTCATGGAGATTTTTTTGTTTTTGTCGCATTCCTGAGCCAATAATTTGATGACCGGGTCATCAGTCAATAGGAGACTCAGTAGGACACTATTTCAGTCTCCTACCGGAGACTCCGTCGGTAATCAAATTATTGGGTTAGGAATGCGACAAAAACTAAAAAATCTCCATCAGTTCAAGGCTTCATGGGGTGTGTAATTGATAGAAAACAAGTAATTTTTGGGTGAACTACTCCTTTTAACGTGAACTCAAGTACACACCTTGTACACTCTCAGCTGTAATGGGCAAACAGCCAGACACTAAACATATGGCAGCAGCACACTGAGCCCAATCAGCCATCGCTGTACCAACATAATTTATGATGCTATATTGAATAATTAACAGCCTGGACAACTTAACAGATGGCAGAAGGTGCCTGGTTAGAGATATTCAGAAGAAGAAAATGAAGCCCAGGTCATTAAATATTCAGATTTAAACTTTCTGTTTTGAACAGATAGGTGGGACACTTTGGGGAGGGGTGTGGCTGCATGCCCAATGAATCTGCAATTTACACCAACTGCAAAGTATTACAGATTTCTGAAATGTTACTAGTATCCCCTCCAAATGTGCCTTATTGGAGTTAAAGGAACAGCATAACCAGTTAAACAGGATGATAACGTATTATCCCTAGCTTTGGTCCATAGCATTAGTTCTCCTTTATATATATCACTCACACACACACACACACACACACACACACACACACACACACACACACACACACACACACACACACACACACACACACACACACACACACACACACACACACACACACACACACACACACACACACACACACACACACACACACACACACGTCATTTCAAGCAGGGATATTCAGTATGGTGGTGATGATACCTGACACCCATGTATAACTTGGATTGTCATAATTTGATTATATATATATATATATATATATATATATATATATATATATATATATTCAGTGAATTTTACCCATCTAAATATAAATGTTCTTACATTTGATTGGATTGGATCTTACATCTCTAATTTACATTTAATTTTACAACATTAACATTTATAACACATTACTGTTAAAAAATAGATATGTTTGAACACTGACTGAGACTTACTATCTTCTGTGGGTAAAACCTGTAGGGAATATATCCACTCGATCATGTTGTTCCTATCGATTACATCCAGAGCATCCAACACGTCCAGACCAGACAGCGCAAAAAACACAATGGTCAATCTGCAGAGAGACGGGCATAGAGGAGATATGTCGTGGGGCAAAGTACATTATTTAATTCAAATTTTTACATTTTGGACCAGATATCATTTTGAGGTGCCCAGATGTCCCTAGTGCCCACCTATCCTGTATGCCCAGATGTCCCTAGTGCCCACCTATCCTGTATACCCCAGATGTCCCTAGTGCCCACCTATCCTGTATCCGCCAGATGTCCCTAGTGCCCACCTATCCTGTATCCCCCAGATGTCCCTAGTGCCCACCTATCCTGTATCCGCCAGATGTCCCTAGTGCCCACCTATCCTGTATCCCCCAGATGTCCCTAGTGCCCACCTATCCTGTATCCCCCAGATGTCCCTAGTGCCCACCTATCCTGTATCCCCCAGATGTCCCTAGTGCCCACCTATCCTGTATCCCCAGATGTCCCTAGTGCCCACCTATCCTGTATCCGCCAGATGTCCCTAGTGCCCACCTATCCTGTATCCCCCAGATGTCCCTAGTGCCCACCTATCCTGTATCCCCCAGATGTCCCTAGTGCCCACCTATCCTGTATCCCCCAGATGTCCCTAGTGCCCACCTATCCTGTATCCCCAGATGTCCCTAGTGCCCACCTATCCTGTATCCCATCTGGGGTATACAGGATAGGTGGGCCACCTATCCTGTATCCCCAGATGTCCCTAGTGCCCACCTATCCTGCACCCCCCACATGTCCCTAGTGCCCACCTATCCTGTATCCCCACATGTCCCTAGTGCCCACCTATCCTGTATCCATCAGTAGCACACATTATGTATTTCATTTACATAAGTTTACATAAGACTGTTTGGCAAGTTTGCTTAGGAACTATTACATTCTGTGTCTGTTCATTCAGGCACACGAGTATAATTATCCCGTGTATTATTCTGATAAACTAAAAGCCAATAAGTCATAATAGAGATCATCATACAGTCTCATGTGTGTAACAGTCAACGTGTGACACCAATATTTTCCTTCTCAATATTAGCAGCAACATTAGCCTCCCATTCAAATGGCTAGCAAGCTAGCTTGCTGCTCAGTCAAATTGCTCAACAATGCTGACTATGTTTCCAATCAACTTACCGAGTCGTTTCTAGGGATGAAAAGCTCTCAGGCAGCACCTGCAGCGACCGCTGGAAGAATCGTACATGTCTGTCTCTTAAAAAGTCTATTTGTTCAAATTCTTCTAAGTGGCTCTCCTCTTCCGCCATCTTTACGTCCGCACCTATGAGCGTTCTCTTCCGGCCGGCGTGTTTTTCCAAAATAAAAGCACAGACCTATGAGTAGTTACAGCGGCAGTCAACTTTTAATAAGAATGAATATGTATTTTTCATGAAATCATTTAAAAGTTGTTTATTCATTCATTGATTGTACAAAACTGGGAGCACACAGTTACTTTGTAGATTTTGATTATTATTTTTTTATACATTTGAAAATTGTTCAATCAATGGGACATTCTGCATAATGAGTACTTTCTACTTTTGGTACTTTAAGTACATTTTGATACCACTTTTATACTTTTACTCAAGTACATTTTGAATTCCGGACTTTTACTGTCTGTAGCAGAGTATTTCTACATTGCAGTATTTATACTTTTACTTAGTAAAAAATGTGAGTACTTTTTCCACCACTGTATATGCACTGTGTTGAGTGTGAGTTAGTTGTCTAAACACTGACTTGTTGAAGACGCTTTTTGTCATTCCCCTCCATATATTTTTGATGCACTTTTTAATCTGTAAATTCTTGTGATTTGTAAAAAATAAATAAAGTATGTTAATTATAGATTGTAATAAGTACATGGTAGGCAGCAGGGGGCAGCATTATCCTGGATGAGTGCAAGGTTTGAAGAAATTAGGTGGACAGAAGGGAAATGGTGACAAGAACTTAACTATTTCCCTTGACATATACACATTTGCTGACATATATGCATTTGTTAAAAGAAAACAAATCATACCCTTAGTAAAGAACAGAGGAGTCCTGTTTTGTCCTGTTCATCCATCATGTAGGCTACTGTACTGCACATGCGCTGCTCTTTAAATGTTCACCAAGTTACTAAATGTTAATGGTGGGTTGTCACTGCACTTCATACAAATTAAATTACCTTTCATGTACCCCTTGTTTGTGAATGATGTGCTTCTGAATCTGATTCTAGTCTGTACTGTATCACATGGCAACAAGCGCAGCAGGTTAGAATGGTTGGCCCTATGGTGATGGAAACTAGACCCCCTTTTTGAGTCAAGATACTGCTGGTGGATGAGAGACTGTGCTGGTGATGATGGAACCACCTTGACTCAATCTCCTCAGACAATAGAGACCTTACTGTAGCATGGTGGAGATGGCATGGTTGGTAGGTTTGCACAATATTCAGTCTGAAAAAGATCATGTCAGGTTCAGAAAACAATATTTGAAGTTTAGTCTGAAATATTTCTACACTAAAGAGATGGTGCTGAAAGTATGACCATGGGTAACATCAATACAAAATGTATACATTATTTAAATAGCAAAGAGGAGGGTGGAAACGGGGCCTACTTCAGTTCTTAGATCACAGACAACAGATGGTCAACAAAATGTGGCCCTACCAAAGTTCAATATCACTGTCATGAATTCTCAAAGTCTGTATAAAATATTGTCACCTTCTTGGCTGAGAATTTCAGAATTTTCATCGAGTCAAGGTCAACTTGGCATTGAGATAACCTAAATCCTGATAAAAAATACTTCCTAGTGTAGTCACCACACTGTTTTGGGCCAGGCTCATAGGTGGCAGGGGTGGAGGCCTATAGCACCTCAAACTGTGTGTGTGTAGGAAGAGAGTGCCACCTCTCATAGGTGAACCAGTGACCTTGTGATTACTAGATGGTCTCTCTACCCACTAAGCGACTGACACCCCAAGTTGAGTTTAAAAACATGGGTTTAGTGCAGTGGTTCTCAAACTTCAAGAATACCCAAACTCATTATGTATTTGGCAGACCCCAATCTGAAAAGGTTTTGTGCCAGGGACCCCCAGAAGAGAAGATTTATGTAAAAGATAAATCACAATTATTCAATTGCTATTTTTGAATAGCCAACATATAAATGGATAAAATGATTGTGATGCTATATTATCTACTTTTGCTGGGGACACCCTGGAAACCCCCTAAGGGCTCACATTGTGAGCTTGTCGATTGGCCATTTTCAGCAAAAGCTTTCCCCACAATAACAGAAAAGACACTAGTATTGAGCCCTGACGGACTCGGTTACCCATGTGGGGTTTAAGTGGTTAATAGAGATCATACCATCAATGTGTTATTTATTTTAGATATTGACTTCAGCTAACTATCATAATAAAATGTTATACTATGTCAATGTGGTAGATATTTCTTATCTGATGCAAATGAGCATGAACTGAAATCACAAGAGATGTATGGCAGACATTTTGGCTACTTGAATTCGCATCATTCTTTCACAACACATGCAATTTTGTTTACTTGATATTGTTATTAGAATGAAGAGCTTTCCATAGCTTCTATTTCACACTAAAGCCAAAGAGAAGAAAAAGACATGAAGCTTGATATCCAATCATATAAAATATATCATTTATTACACAACCAATTTAAACTACTAGAACTGTTACATTTCATTTTAAAGAAAATATACTGTACTGAATGTACAAAATAAAATATAAAAGAAGATTTAATGTAGAAAATAAAGACACTTAATGTACAATATAATAAGAGATGAAATCAAAACTGATTAATGCATAAGATAAAATATAAAACAAGCTTTTATATATATATATATAAAAGCGTACCAAAAAAGAACAAGTCAATATAATAATAAAACACTATTATTTACAGAACCTCTCAGTTCAACATGACTATTTACAATGGTTGAAGTTTATTTAAAACAAAAGATTATTACTGTAAAATACTACTCAGGGAAGGTTGTCTAAGACTAGGACCCATCTCGCAGTGGTGTCCGATAAATAAATACTGTACTGGTATTCAAAAGTACAAATTACAAAGTACATAAATAAAAAGTACACTCAAATTGAAAAAGGGCATAAGTTGTTAATACACAATATCTTTTTGTAAGATTGGTCCCAAGAGATAATTGGAGAGCAGTGATTGAAGTCCGGTGCTTGGCTAGCCCCATTACGAACCTCTCCCTCCGCTATACAGCTCCAAGATTAGGTTCCACTGGGCTGGCTACCGGAATCGGTGGAACACCGGCAAAGGGTCCGTGGATTTACTTTTTCGCCACATCATATCCAAAAACTAAGGTAGTCCCCCAATTCTACAGATGTTTGAGGATTTTGCGGAACCCTAACTTTTTAGAACACAACGAAACACCTGCTTATTTAGTCAGCCTGAGTGTGGCCATGTTTTCCATTGTAGCCTAACCGGGAGCAGTACTGGCACCTGACGTAGGGGGTTCTTCCGGGTTGAATGGGAAACATGGCCACAGGCTGACTAAAATAAGTGATTTAAACGGTTGTTTCGCCCCGTTCTAAAATGTTAGGGTTCCGCAAACTCCTCAAACGTCTGTAGAATTAGGGGACAACCTTTAGTTTTTGGATATGATGTGGCGAAAAAGGTAATCCACTGACTCTTTGCTGGTGTTCCACCGATTCCGGTAGCCAGCCCAGTGGAACCTCATCTCGGATTCGTAATGGGGCTAGTGCTTGGCAGGCAACCTTCATCATTGGCTGGGTCCAGGTCTCTTGGTGGCGACGCAGGCAGAAGATCGTCTCTGTGCATGGAGAAGAAACAACAGTGTTAGTATCAACGTCCAGCCCTTTCTCGTCTACAATACGTATACATCTTGCTAATTAAAGCCACTTGAATAAAGTATACATAGAGTGTTGTGTCTCGCCATAACGAAAATAGTTACTAGTTACATATTATGTATTCAAACTATGTAAGCCACGAAATGTTCTAAATATTTTGTATAACTACAACTCAACATTTAATCACAATATTGTATCCTTGTTTACATCTAAATTTCATCAAGGAGGGAGCTTACCAATATGTACAGAGACGTAAAATTAAGCTCCGTTTGTTGCTCATATATGTCGTAAGCTCCCTCCTTAAAGAAATTAAAAAACATTTTGCCAACTCACCTTCCTCCGAACCATCCTGCGGTTGTTGGGAGCATCGATGACGATGCACGTCCTTCTGTTGGAGAAGTAATCTTCATCGATCTGTTGGAGAAAATGTAGTGATTTGTAACTTGAGCTGATTTCCTTCATAAATTAAACTAAATAAACTTCAGACATAGTTCTAAGTTGAGGTTAGTGGCGGTAAATGTACACAGAAACCAAAATACTGGTCAATCAGGTCACTTCAACAGGCAACACGGTTTTTAACTATTTCACAATTACAGACAAACTGATGGATGCTTTTTTCCATGAACTAAATACATAAACACAACAAATGGTGTTTGGGGCAAGCATTCGGCAAAAATATAAATTCTACATGCTCACAATTCGTCACGTTTGGGAACTTGTAGATATTATTACAATTTTTACTCTCAACTCTTGGACTTTTATGAGATCAAGCACCAACTCTAACCAATAGTAAGAAAATACAACTTTAATTTTCTTCAAAGATGGATGACTGGTCTAACTAGACTAAACAAGGTAACTGATTCATTTATCAATTCATTTCACTTAATTCCTCTATTGTAGAGATCTGTAGTAAATGTGTACATACCAAAAAGTGGTGTTTGGCTGGTGGTGGCCTTTGTCCTTTGCAACGGACTCCTTGGCGACATTCTCCGTGGCAGACTTCCTTGTCTCCTTTGCAGGTTCGTGTTTGTGGCCTAACATTCTTGCACATGCTTTGACTGTACTTCTGCTGGAGGAAGCCTTGCATACTCCTGCAGAAAGTGTGAGATGGGAATAAGCAGCGTAAACATGAACTCCAGTCAATAAACAAGGTAAATAGTAAAAAATACAGTGCCAGGTAACAATGTAGTGCCAGGTAAACAATAGAACTAGCATCTGTCTATACAACATGCTATCTAAATAATATTCTTACACATTTGTGGTCAAGGAAAACAAATGTATAAAAATAACACCATGAGAACAAGAGACCGAGATGCATCTACATACTTCATCCAACCAGTCATGGGTCTTCGCTTCTCCTTGGCGACGGTAACCCTCTCCCTGGTGGTGGTGACCTGTGGGGAAGGAGAAACAGAGGAGTCAGTTTCTGTGTCTGAATCATCGGTCAAACATGGAAACCAACTCACCTGTGGCTGTTTGGGTGCTTCTCCCGGTGAAGCATCCTTCACTGGCACCTTCCTCAGTGTCACCCTGGGATTCTGGGGGTCATCGACCAAGGTGCACGTCCAATTGTCTTGAGCGTCCTGTGTGAGGAAATGTAGACAGTTGTAACTTGGGCTCATTTCCTTCAATAAATTAAACTGCAGGAAGTCTATTGAATTTTGTTTTTAAATAAGCGTTGTGTAATATTTTTTCCTACAGACAAACTTGTGGATGCTTTCTTCAAGTCCCTGCTTACAGATACATGAAAGAGGTCCTTTTTTAATCTTCCGAAAATAGGCAGTCTACAAGCTCACAGCACGTTGTATCGTGACTCGTTGTGAACATGTAGATTGTATATTAGTTTAGAATAGGGTTCATGCATTTTCTTTTTATAATAATTAGTTTAGAATAGGGTTAATGCATTTTCTTTTTATAATAATCCAAATCTACAAAGTAGTAACTACATTTTAGAATAATTGTAGTGGAGTAAAAAGTACAATATTTGGCTGTGAAACGTACTGGAGTAAAAGTATTGAAAAATGGAAAAACTAGAGTAGAGTAAAAAAGATTATTCTAAATTGTGCTCAAGTACAGTACTTGAATAAATGTACTTAGTTACTTCCACCACAGGTAGTAAGGCTTTACTTACTTGAAGGCGCTCGGTCCAAACTCTCTTCAGAACCACCCTGGTGTTCCACGGGTTGTTGGGGTCCTGGATCATGGTAGAAGTCCAGGTGAAGCTGGCAGCTGCAGCATTCTGTGGGAGAAAATGTAGACATTTGTAAATTAAGCTCATTTCCTTCATACATTGAAGTGCAAGAACTAGAAAGCCATTGCATATATCGTCTCTGTAGGGTGGAAACCTCATATGTCCAAAACTGATACTTTTCAGGATTCAAAAGTATCAAAACTACAAAAAGTTAAAATATGGAGATACGGTAAGAGGTTTCTGCCCGACAGCAATTATATATATATATATATATATATATATATATATATATATATATATATATATATATATATATATATATATATTAAGTAAACAATTGATTTGAAAAATCAAATGATACTCAGCCAGGAGCCACTGCTCCTTAACGTGGAAAAGGTTCAGGCATCTAGTACAGATGCTTCCTCTGGGCATCTCCCTAGGGTGCTCCTCTAGGAACGTCCCACTGGGAGGAGGCCAAGAACCAGATGGCAGGAGTTATATCCCCACGCTGGATACATCTTAGGAAACCTCAGGATGAAGTGGCTAATGTTGCCAGGGAAAAGAAAGTCTGGAACTCTGCTGGAACTGTTGCATCCTCAACCAGACTCCAGATAAGCAGTTGTGAAGATGCAAGGAACATTATATACAGTTAGTTATTTACACAGTAGTATTCATTTGTCTGTTTGTAACTCTGAGTGTGAGTAATTATAACAGTTTACGGTCCCCAGCACAATATAGTATCAAAATCAGTTTAACCACCTTAACCATAGAAGTGCATAGCAGTGGCGGCAATTTTGTGGTGGCACAGACAGAAAACCCATACATTTTTCCCAGAGATTTCCAGAAATATTTATATAAATTATTTTAAGCCTGGAACCAAGCCATCCAGGCTCCTGGTGAATCATGACCATAAAACATTTCATGCTGTGTGAACAAGTATTTGAATATTTAATTACATTAAATACTATATTTAATAAACACCCCTTTTTGCGGTTTTCAAATACACACAGAATCAAATGTTCAATCTGTGGCACCACAAAATGTCTGCCACTGCTATGCCCTATATACACACATTACACCAGCTTATAAAAAATAGCCGATGTACAAGCTCACAATGTGTCAAGATGCGACGCGTTTAGCCCTGAAACATGACCATCATACCATGTGAACCATGGCTATGACGCGTTGTGAGCATGGATATCTGCTATTTTCAAAACATCTTGATTTTTTTTTTGGGAATATATTTTTTGTAACAACACAAAATCTTGTATGGGGTCCTCCTTGTCACACAATATTTTAGGGTCCATAGCCAAATACATTAATTAATCTGGCCTGGGGGTCGTCGCGTCGTTGGCATTAAAAAGACGCTTGAGAACCACTGATTTAAACAGAGTTAAACAGTGTTAAATGGCCGTTTGTAACTGAGAGTCAATGTGGGTACATAGCATTTGAAGTTTTGAACCAGTCCATTTGGCTAAATGTGTACAATAGGCTATCAAGAGTTAAATGAACACAGAGTATATGGAACGAACAGTAGCCTTGGATCACAAGACGGTCATCTGTCATCATGGCCAATATATGACATGTCTTGTATCAAGAATACAACGAAAAATGCAGTTTAAAACCCGACTCCCATTGATAGTTGATTCAAACGGCCTTTAACACTGAGGACGTTACCGTTTAAATCAATGGTTCTCAAACGTTGTTTTTATGTCAATGACGCGAGTTGCGATGCAACTTGTTTGAAAGATGCAGTTTTTAAAAAAAATTAAGAAAACAACGTGTTTTTAAAAGCTGCATCTTTCAAACGAGTTGTGCTGTTCGTTCTGGCCTTGATACGACTGTCAAGTGTCATATATTGGTCATGACAGATGCTAAATTGTAAATAGTAATAATGGGCTGTATTACAATGTACAACGTTGGCATTTAGCAGACGCTAATATGCATCTACAGGCACAGCGATTTTAAAGTGCAAAGTAAATCATCATTCATCCTACACAGTGAACAAAGAAAAGACATGGAACGAAAACGACCCCATGCTAACTAACGTTTCAAATTAGCCTAACCAGATATAGGGCCTAAACAAACCGTCTTAAACAACGTTCTCTAAATAACATTACAACACGTTTACCGTACATATTATATATTAATAAACAATGTTAACAAACCATCTCCATGGCCTCAGATAACGACGTCGTTGGTGTTGAAGAGAAGTAGAAGTTTAGTTTAATCAACTGTCGGCTTGTGTCAGAATGTCTCAACGTCCGTCCAGTTCAAGTCAGAGAGTGAATGACCTGAAAATGTCGTTGTAATAATCATATATCCTCACAGACACCTGCTGTCAAACGTCACAGCTAAAGACCCGCTGTGATTGGCCAGGCTAAAGGGGACCCGCCCTCTCACGCGCGCGAGAAAAGACGAGAGTAAACGTACAAGCTCACAGTGCGTCTCACCTGCAACGCATTGAGAGTTTGTAGATCTGCTGCTATTTGTTTGTTTGTTTTTAAAAGTACAATCCCCTGTTTCCCACAATGCATTGAGCGGTGCTTTTCAACGGATGACAGATTCGACAACAACAGCAGCTGGGACTGAACGCCTTCAACTGTTTAGTCGTTATTATTATTAGTAATAATATATTAAAATGTGTCTGCATTGAAAATAGCCGATCTACAAGCTCACAATGCATAGCTTTGTGAGCTTGTAGATCTGCTATTTTAAAAGGATTTGTATACATTTTGAACACTTGTGAAGTGGGACATTCCACCTAATGAGTACTTTTAATTTTGGTATGTTAAGTACATTTGATGCCAAATTGCCAATACTTTTGTACTTTTACTCAAGTAACTTTTGAATATCAGACTCTTACTTGTAGCAGAGTATTTCTGCATTGCAGTATTGATACTTAAGTAAAACATTTGAGTATTTTTTCCACCACAGATTAATCCTAACCCTAACAAAAATTAATACATCAATAAATACACACACACACACACACACACACACACACACACACACAAATATTCAGTCCCGTAACGTCACGTCAGACACAGAACACCCCAGCAGGTGGCTACCCCAAGCATATGGAACATCTTGTTCTAAATATGATCAATCTGATCCTTTTCGTTGTGTAATTTAATATAACAAATAGGTGTCAATGCTTACTAGGGATACAGGATAGGTGGGCACTATGGACATCTGGGCAATTTGATGTAAAATTGGCTATTTTGTCCAAAATGTAACAAAATATGGGATTTGTTTAATCTTTTTTAAGTCGAATAAATTAACATGCATTTAATAAATGAATCAATTGGCCTATATACTGTACAGTAGTGCCCATATGAAGAAGAACTCTGAGCATACAATATAATGACATTATATTTGATTGATTTGTTAAAAAAAAAAGATCTAGACTGTTTAATTGTTCAATTTGGGCATTTTGGTAAAAAAGTCACTTAAAAGCAATAAGTCATCTAATATATTACTCTTGCTCAGACAGTAATATTGTAACGAAAAGTGTATTACTTTAAATGAAGGTAAGAAGTAATATGTAATCTATTAAAAATATAAAGTAACTTGCCCAACACTGCACATCATGCAGCATACAACTAAACAAAGGCACAATGTACAGTAGGTCCCCAACCCTCCAGATCGGATTTAAACAAGATAGGGTCTAATAACGCCATGACATCCCTTAGCCCTAGAATGTCTGTGATCTTACATACATTTTATATTCCAAATACATGAAATGTATGTAAGATCACAGACATTCTAGGGCTAGGCATCCCTGTGGATCGCTGACACCTTGCTGATGATGTCATATTGATGATGTTATTCTTGCCCAAATATGGAGGGATGGTAGGACGGTGGATCTGAGACAATATGTGAAAAATATTGGGCGTTGACTTCCTTGGCCTACTGACAGCGTGCACAAGAAATTTGGCACAGATTGGTCCATTGGTTTGTGAGATTAGGCAGACAGACAGAGACATACACACACATACATACACACGCGCCTGACGCCTTTCTCCAAAGCACTTTATAAGGTGCATAATATTGATTGATTGATTGATTGATTGAATACTTTATTAGAAACATGTAAACAGCACGAGGTACAGTCAGACATTTGGGCTAAAAGGATAATACAAAAAAGTCCAGGGGACTTGTCTCCATTGTGGTCCTATGTATTCAATTCATCAACATAGCATCAAAATAACACCAAAATACAATATCATCAACAAATATAAAACACTATTATGTAGAAAAGGGGGAAAAATACAAAAAATCTCCTTTCTATGGGAAAATGAGTTTACCTCCCCTTTTGGTCTCCTGAAAGATGGATCTTTAGGCCTGTTTTGAAGATAGCCAGTGATCTTTTAAAGCCAGTCATTTTTTAAAGGCATTCCACATTTTGGTGGCTGTGACTCACTTTTTTGGAGTAAGTAGTCAGGTATGTGGGCATTGAGGGCAAATCCCATTTGACTATCTTATTCACCCCTTCACATAAAGATTCACACACCGATGGGTGAATAAAACCATGCAAGACATCTCATTGGGAGAATTTAAGGGTACAGGGTCCCCACACATTTTTAGCAATGAATTTCCAAAACTTTTCCAGAATATTTAGCCCAATTTCCAGGCCTATATAGCAATCATTCGGCGCAATAATGTGTCTCTTACTCCTATGTAGAATGCCCAAAGATAGGCAGTGTAGCAAAAATAAAGTTTGAGACATACATTAGGCTGCCGTCACACAGCCCGTTCGGCGAAAAACTACTTATGTTACATATTTTGTGTAATATTATTCATGTTTATGAAAATGTTTTGTTTTAACAAAATCAATAGCCAAAAACAATGCATAGCCAAATATTTTTCCAGGACCCTTGATAAATTCCAGGACCTTTGATGATGTTTGATCAATTTCAAACCTTTTCCAGTACTGGATTTATTTATTATTTATTTCAAAATATTTCCAGGAATTTCATGACCGTGGGGACCCTGAGGGTAAGTAAATGTCTTGCTCTCAAGGAAACTTTGACACTAATCTGGGGAGCCGGGATAAAACTGGGATCCTTCCAATTCCCACCTAATAAACCAATGCCGCTCCTAGGTGCCACACCGTAAAAATAAATATACTGTATGTTATGTAAAACCGTTTTCATGAGCGCTCGGATGGCGTAGTGGTAAAGTCACTGCCCACCACCACGGAGGTTGTGGGTTCGAATCCACCATGGTGCATCCGGCTTTGTCGAGCATCTACACGAACACAATTGGCCCGTGTTCGGGGGAGGGAAGCCGGGCAGGGAGAGTGAGGGTGATATTGGTCACTGCACGTACTCCTACGGGCTGGGGCGGCACCTGTCAGCGGGGAGTGTTGGGCGGGAGGAGTAGTACGAAGCCTCTACGTCCTCCCGGTGGGGGCTCCTCACTGGCAGGTGAGTCAGTGGGATACGACAGCAGTGACAACACAGAAATGTGTGTGGGGAGAAATCAATTGGCATAACGACTAAATTGGGGAGAAAAAGGGGTCAAAAATAATTGGCTACTCTAAATAAAATGAAATAAATAAATAAAACATTTGCATGAACATTGTAATCTTGATGAACAATAAGAACTGTCCAGCTGACTTCCACTGGTGGTAATCAAAGGCCTTGTCTCCAACTGGGAACAGCTCTGCAACAAAACAACACACACACAAAGTCAGCCAGCACTACTGGACATGCTTAACAATTAATACTATTCTTGTAATCCAATTATAGTATAACTGTAATCCAGGATTAATGCCAATTTAGTGATATATCACTGTTAGTTTCAGTTAGATGGTTTCATTTCATCTGCCATAAAAAGACTAAATTATATCTAAAATGTATTCAAACTACAATTTTTATAATTTTATTTCACTTTTCTTCCTCAAGAATAATTTTGTGTAATCAAACAACTAACCACCACCATTTCCCCCCAAAACAAGTAGCAGGTTAATTAGAACTATAAAGTCACCTGTGAAACATGTGCAGGACAGGTCCACTCCCAGAGGGCCCAATGTGTTTCATTCGCTCTTCCCACCCTTTAGTGGGTTGGGTCAGTCTGGAGGGGTTTCGGCTGATGTGGACCTCCACCTGAATGTGCAACAAAGTTATTATTATTTATTATCTGCAGGAAATAAACTGTAAGTGTTACTAAACAACAAGGCCTGACATAATGCAAAGTGGACACTCGGAAGAATATCATTTTCAGACTGGTTTATGACATTTGATCTTGCTAAGATCAAGGCTTCCAATGTGACAAACAGACTAGTCTAAAGCTGCAGTGTCATCAGGACATGTTGAGACAGACGTTGCAGGGAATCAAGGTAAAACACCCTGACCCAGGATAGACCAGGGTTAATTTGCCAGGCTTGCCCGGACACTCCAACTAATACAATTGCCCCTGTTTGTTCATGGGTGGGAATCCGGCAAGGGAATGTGTCCTTAGTTGTGACTGCACTAGTGACCCCTGCTGGCTGGTCGAGGTAAAGTGAACGTCCATGTGCATTACACTCTCCCAGTGAAACTCCTCAATGTCATGTGAAAAGAAGAGGCTAGTAGTAACCCCATGTGCATCAGAGGAAGCACATGGAGACCCATCACCATGCTGTCCCCAGGCCTGCAACAGGGGGCTAGACAGAGAAAGGGACAGTTCACACAGGGAAATGACTAAATAGGGAGGAAAAATTAGAACAAAACAAAAACATTTTTTTAGAGGATTCATATGATGGATGGTCCATCCATATAGTGGATGACACTCCAAAGTAGATTTTCTTCACTTAATTAGATAGGATAGATAGTAGGAATAGTGGAAGAAACTGAGGGCAGAGAGAACATGCAACACAGGTTCCAGCTGGAATCAAAGGAAATTGCAATTATGAGGTTTATGAACTTATCCGGCCATCTACCGGCATGCCCCATCTGGGTTTCTTTAGAGGATCCCAGTCAAAACATTTAGGCTTAAATGTCACCTTCTCTTTGATCCTGGCAGCAATTCTCTTCTGTTTCTCCATCTCCTGATGCTCACTCAGCTGTCTCTCCTGAATCTTTTTCTCCACTTTGTGGAGATCCTACAGAACAACAGAGAATCAATGATCAAGGATTGATAATGTTTGTGTCATCTTTGTCATACACTGTGGTCTAGTTAAAATACATTCAATGCAGGTGCTGTGTGGAAAACAGTAAATTATGTGGATAAGAAACTTGCACACAAGACTACATCATTTACTCAAGACAGAAAACATTTCGATCCGACATCTGATCATCTGATCTGTCAGTTTAACCTCTTGAAGGTCTACATTGGACTGAAACACTGTCCATCTTGAGTAAATGGTGGAGCAGAGTCTAATGTGTGGATTTACTTTATTTCTTTTAAAAAATAAATCAAATATCTAACAGTTAATTTCCCCAGTATTTGTCCTTTAAACCATTAAAGTCTACCATACCAGCCCTGACAAAAAATATATAGTAATTTTGTATTTTAAAACAAAATGTGGACCAGAGAGTTAAATGATACAAATTTGGTGCTGCAAGGTCCAGTGGTCCTGTTTGTTTATTCAGCTGACAAACAAATAGACAGACCCATTTGTAGATGCTCTGCATCTACAGAGCCACGCACGCTGTACAAATTCTTAAAATAAGATCTAAGGTCAATTAAATTTATAACGACATTTTGGCTTAAAGAGTTAAACTGTTGGGAAAGCTTGAAGTAGTTCTAAATACATGTATAAAATAACTACATTCCCATCACTTCTCAAGTGTTTACCCTCTCCTGGAAACGTTTGATGCCCATTGTTGCCGCCTTCCTCCGCTCCCCTAGCTGTCTCTGCTCCTCCTCTCTCCTGTTCCTCTCCTGGGCTTCCTCCTCCTCCCTTCTCTGACGAAGCTGCTCCTCAATGGTCAGTTTGACCTCCAACTGGCGGCGACGCTCCTCCTGATGGACAGGAAAGAAATGTCAGTTTTAAAAGGAAGAACATACCAGCAAAGCGAATTAGATTTTCACCAGAACGCACCACAGTCATGCACCCATGAACATATGGGTTGGCAAACCCAAGGACAAGTGGTCAGAAGAACTGTAATTGTGTTCTTGATAACTATGGAATGACACAACATGTCAATGAGCAAACACATGACCACAGACACACTCTAGACCTGATCATTTCCAAAGGCCTGGACACATCGAACGTCACTGTGACTAAGTCTGCGTTATACTGCCGTATTTTCTTCGAAAGTCAAATTTCTGTGCACAGAAATGTTCAAAAAGACATAATCACAAAACGATTTATCAATGAAGCTGAAGTGAAATGTGATACAAAAAACGGAATGTATATGTGCTACCAAATATTGTTGACAAACCTTTAATCTAGCCATTGTAAATATGACGAAAATTGGACGTGTGTTCCCCAGGTACAAGCATTATGTCATATGTAGTTGCTCATGCCAATAAAGATATTCACACACACCCACAATGCCACACTGACTCCAACCCCACCTTGGCCTGTCTCATCTGGTAGATTTCCTCAGCCAGTCTCTGCTCCTGTATTTGCTGCTCTTTTTTCCTCTGCTGTTCCCTCCACTCTTCCAAGCGATGTGCCGCTTCTCTCCTCTCCTCCTCAGCCCTTAAAGAGCAAACAAATGCAAATGTGGATTGCATGAAATACAAGTGAGCTCACAGGGGACAATTGCGGGATCTGTTACACAGTAATGGCCTAGAAATCCCCTTCTATTTGTTCCAATTTGTTCTCCTCACCTGTGTTGCTGGGTCTGGGTCTTGTTCTCTCTCCCCCTCCTATGAGCCTCCTCTTGGCTCTGGATCCTGGCCTGGCGCTCCTGCTGCCTGCTGGCCTTCCACTGCTGGATGGCCTGGTGATGAAGAACAAGAAAACAATGAGCAGACAAAATTGGAACTGGAACACATCAAATTGAAGCTGAATATTCTTTGTGGGGTTTTCTCTCCTGACTGGATAAAATTGGCATAGGTCCTACCGACCTGACATTTTTTTTTCTGTTAACTTAAGAGCTGGAGAAACGGGGAGACTATAGAGCTGGAGAGATGGACAGACCCCTGTCACTGAAGGGGGGACACCACCCCCTCTCTTTTTTTTTAAACAATAAATGGTCATCTTATGCCACCTTTGAGGGATGTTACTTCTACTTCAATTGAGGCGGCAGGTCTCAGTTGTCATGATGTTTAAAGTGCTTTTTAACACATAGTGCACAACTTCACACTTTTTGCAAAGAAATGAAACATCTCTACTGTACCTCTCTCTTCTTGTCCTGCAGGCAGATCAGTTCCTGATACCAGTCCTCATGCTGCTTTATCTCCTCCAGACTTTTACCAGGCAGATACAGCTTAGCTTCTTTTCTGAAGGCTGGTCGTCCACTGTGCTTGGTCCACACCTTTATTTCAATGGTATTCAGCATTCAGTATTTAACATAAGTTAAATTAATGAATAGGATAAGTATTATGAGTTGGAGACCGATAGATAAAATAAAATAAAAACCTGCCATCTCATTTGAGAGCTAAAATAAAGGTACTCCCTGAATGTAAGACCCTGAGTCAGGCATATTAATAACATTTGCATGAAACATAAGTGTTTCAGGTCAAATTAATTACCTTGAGGAAGGCTTGGTGGTCGTATTGGTCCCAGCCCCCATAAGGACCTCCTGTCTTCTGCAGAAAAGCCTCCAGGGCCCTGACCTCTGAAGGGACGTCCCCGTCAGGTTTGGACACCTAGAGCAGGAATGTGTGGGCAATATGGACACAATCAAATATAACAATATATTTTGAACAAATACCTCAATATCGATATTGTGTGTTCAGAAAATTACATCACTTTGTTGTAATGAAGCATTTAAAACCAGAAAAAGACAATACTTATGACATATCACAATATTACGATATTCAAAATCCAATCACAGACAATATCTAGTCTCATGTCACAAAAAGATTTAAGAAACATATTTTAGGTATAGTAATCATAGTATTAATAGTAAATTAATACTTAAGGCTTGATTTTACAAACAGTTACCAGGCTTGTTCTGGTAACTGTTCTGATCTAAAGAAATGCTAATGTAAAGAAAATCACTGATTATTTGTCACTATTGTCACACCATGTTAAACCTTGAGTTTCCCAGAATTCATTGACTAATGCATGGCAAGAAGGGAAAAGAAGGGAGGAATGGAGTCAAGACCTTGACTAGAGGAGCTGGGTGCAATTTAGGGTCCAACTTGACGGCAAAGCTCCAGGTTTCAAGTTTCTTCTCATAGGCAGCGACCTCCTGATAACAAATCCTCTCCTCCTTCAAAAGCTCCTCAAAGCTGAGAGGGGGAGATAAACAGACAGGGCTACTAATCATATTTTTATCATTATCTGTTGAATTTTTTGATAACTGTCAAAGGAGAGATTCAAAGAAACAGAAGAGAACAGCAGGGGAGTTAACATTGGAAAACATTTTCTGTCTACTTATCACAGACTTCGGCACACTGAAAACATTGCATACAAGTCTATTTCACGTGAGTTCATATCTGTTATAAATTAGTCATAACTCATAATTGATTTTGTCCTTTTACCGTAAGCACTGGTCCGCCTTGAAAGTGTTAATTGAGATTTCCACCTCTGTCATTATTTCCTTTAGATTTTCAACCACTGAAAACAGAAATAAAGACTATGGCTGAAAACAGCTCATCCTCCTCACAGTATTCTCATGACACAGCAAAAGATGTTCTACCAATATTGCAGACTGACACTTAAACACCAACAGTTATTTGTTACTGAGGTTATAAAAAGGCGCAAGTATGCTAGACATTAGCACACTTTTTTTCTTTGATCTTGTTAAGTGTGTGTGACTTAGGGTTGGACAATATATCAATATTATATTGATGATATCATGATATGAGACATCATATCATAAAGGTAATATGAAGTGTTGTAATTGTAGTTGTAAAATATCAACATAGATATTTGGTTAAAAAAAATCATGATATTTGATTTTGTGTGACTTACACTCAGGTGTTGGCTTCACGTCAGTTAACTGTCTCTGAAACTTCTTCACGCCATTATGAATCTTCTCCAGTTGATTCTGGATAGTCATCTCTATGGGAAGAATTAACATTATTTAGTCTAAATTATTTTATTATTTAGACAGTGTAACAGTCTTTGTAGTATACATTTGGTTGTCAATATGAATGTTAAGACTATAAATCATGAAATAAAACTCACTTTCAGTACTTCTTGATTGCTGCAGCACTCTCTCAAACTCTTCCAGTTCTCCACTAACATCTGTCCAGCCATTCTTTCTGCACTGAGCACTCAGACTCCTCTCTTTCTGTACCTTCTCAACACTGGAACAGCAAAGAAATCCACATGTTAAATATAAAGCAAAAAACAACTATGAAATCATGTAAGATTTCAACTGAACTATTATTTTTGAGGGACTTAAACCCTATAGTTAGTTGACCAGATTCCACGTTGGATTCCCAAGGGCTCTATCCTAGGCCCCCTCCTGTTTTCCCTCTACACCAGCGGTACTCAAAGTGGGTTCAGAGGGACCGCCAGCGTTCCTTGAGGGAGTTCCAAATGGGCCCTTACAGGTCTGTAACTCTGAGAGTGTACAAATGGAACCATCCATTTGTACACACTCAGAGTTATGGGAGTCTTTGAAATTAAAAGGTTTGAGAACCATGTTCTACACTAAATATCTTTGGCCAAAAACAAAGCTCACAACGCATCACAACACAACACAACATGTAGTGAGCTTATAGATCGTCTATTTGGGGTCGGATCCCTATTCTGTGAATAACAGAATAGGGATCCGACCGCAAATAGACGATGCTATAGGGCAGGGGTCTTCAACAGGGGGACCCCTAGGGGATCCTCAGAGTTACTACAGGGGGTCCGCCAAATCTTTGTGTGATGTGATTCTTTTTTTTTACCTTAACCACCTTAACCACAAGCCTTGCATACCTTTTTCTGAGGAGAACTTTAGCCAAAAATAGCAGATCTACAAGCTCACTTTTGGCAAAGAGTTATAGGTGTAGAGGGAAAAAAGAACAGCAAAGGTTTATCTGAAACACGAATTTTTACAATATAGAGGGGGTCCCTGCTTCATCTCTCTCTCAGCTAGGGGGTCCTTGGCCTGAAAACGTTGAAGACCCCTGCTATAGGGTTCAAGACAACACAAGCAGATTGATAAGTGAACTCACAGTCGTTGTGTCCTCTCAGCTTCTCTGAGGAACTCTGAGGCTTTCATCTCATCTGCATCTTGACCACGTGGACCTGTGCTGAAATCCCCATCATTCTGAAAGAATACATCACTTCAATGTAGATAATCAATTGAGCTTAATTAAATAGAAACAGTAGGAAAAATGCATGGTTAATGGTGGTGGCAGTAGTCTGCAAGTTTACAATGTCAATAGTGCGCTTCTCCTGAAATCACTTCTGTCATCTTGAGATATAACAAGATGAACGCACGCACGCACGCACGCGCACGCACACACACACACACACACACACACACACACACACACACACACACACACACACACACACACACACACACACACACACACACACACAGCCTTATTTAGACCATGCAGGGGGCGCACTAAGGAGGGAAACGAGGTCACCTTTGTTGGTCTGCCCTAGAATGACTGTGGTAATTACATTCTTTCCATGTATTAGCCTACATACAGTATGATATGTATAGCCAGCCATAGCACTCTCAAGGCATACATGCAATGTATGGAATATCAGCCATTCTTGGCTATAGCTCTGCACTGCCGTCCTACGTGGAGAAAAAAAGGCTGCGGTGGCAAACACGAAAATAGCCGATCTACAAGCCCACAGTGCTTTCGCTTTGCATTGTAGGTAGCAGAGGTGGAAAGTAACTAAATACATTTACTCAAGTACTGTACTTCAGTACACTTTTGAGGTACTTCTACTTTACTTGAGTATTTCCAATTTTCAGTACTTTTACTTCTACTCCACTACATCTCAGAGGCAAATATTATACTTTTACTACACTACAATTATTTGAAAACTTTAGTTAATAGATACTTTTTAGATTGTGATTATTATTATTACAATACATACATTAACCACCTCAGCCCTACATTTTGGCCATTTGAAAATAGCCGATGTACAAGCTCACAATGTGTCAACTCTTTGTGAGCTTGTAGATCTGCTATTTTCAAAAGATTTTTAAGCAATTTACACATTTGCAAACTTGTGAAATGGGATATTCTGTTTAATGAGTACTTTTGGTAGTTTAAGTACATTTTGAAAAATACTTTTGTACTTTTACCTAAGTAGATTTTGAATTCCAGACTTTTACTTAAACAGAGTATTTATTTTCTACATTGCAGTATTGATACTTTTACTTAAGTAAAACAATGTAATCCACCACTGGCTATTTTCGTCAAGCACACACAGCTGTAAGACGAGAGTACAAATTCATCTCGGCTTCACTGTTTCATAGACGTCCGTCTCTATGGGCCCTCAAGACTGTTGTTACCTGATAAACTGTTAAGTTTAACATGTATCAACTACTGCCGATTATTTAGCTATCTTTGGAACACCATATAAATTAGTAAAAACATAAATGCAAACGTTACCAGCGACAGGCGATGTTTGCCAGCAGTGTGGATGGTTGCTAAGGCGGCCATTGAATCTGACTCAAACAAACTTTATCAAAACAGAGACACCTGTTGTAACGTAATTGTCATCCGCCAGCAGAGGACGCTGTTAGTTACTGATTCATGCTGAAGGAGTTCACTTTGGGTGTAGGTCACGGGGTCTTCAACGTTTTTCAGGACAAGGACCCCCCTAGCTGAGAGAGAGATGAAGCAGGGACCCCCCCCCCCCCTTTAATCTGTGTTGCAGATTTAGCATTTTCACAGATTTCATAGATAGCTAGCTTCATAGACTTGTTTGATAGCACTGTCATGTTGTATAAATTAATGTTTTTTTGTTTATTGTTTTTTACACATTAGCTCCTCTATTAATTAATGAGTATTTTCAGACATAACCACTCAACACTAAACTTGACCATTGGCTCTGTACTTGGTTTGCTCTTTTCTTCCCTCTGCACCAAACCTCTTAATAAGAGTAGATAGCAGAGTAAAATAGCAGATCTACAAGCACACAACGCCTTGCAGTGAGCTTGTAGATCTGCTATTTTTGGCAAACTAGTTTTAAAACTAATGTTTTTGGCATTCCCCTCACTCCCCTCAGAATCCTATCACACAAAGATTTGGAGGACCCCCTGTAGTAACTCTGAAGACCCCCTAGGGGTCCCGGACCCCCTGTTGAAGACCCCTGGTGTAAGTTGTATGTAATGGCTGGAGTCTGCAGATAACTATCTGCCTTTTTCTGGAACGACTTGGAAACCAAACGCCTTAAACAGAGTTTGGTTATGTTTCTCTGACCGCATTTTGGTTCTGACTGACCAAAGGGAGCGGAGCACAGTGGACAGCTGGCCTGGTCCATTGCATTGGTCCTGAGTGACCCCAGGAACACAACTTTATTATCACATCATCACAGTTTTACAGATGTAAAGATATGGGTGAAATTCTTTCATTCATTCATAGTTTTCAGGAAGAAGGGGTGGGGGGGGGGCATAGTATAGGAAAGAACATGGTCAAAAGAAAAATCCAAGATATGTGTATTTATACAGCATAAAAAGTAGCAGAGTATGTGTATGTAGACATAAGGTGCAAAAAGTAGCAGGTGCAATACATGAAGTACAGCATTAACGGTATAGACACACTGTAGGCTATAGTCTTACATGCTAGGGAGATTGTTCAATTGTGGTAAAATAAAAATGCATCGGTAGGTCCACATATACATATACATATACATATACATATACATATACATATACATATATATGGTCAAATCCACCTCAAATCCAAGCTCTCTCCCTGGAGGCCACAATCAGCTCCTTGGTCTTGCTGATGGTTGTTCTCCTGACACCAGTGCCAGTGATCTCGTCCTTGTTGATACCAAGATAGACACCGGTACATATGATTTAATTCAATGTTTTTGAAAATGGGATCCGGGGAACCCCAGGGATCCTTGACGGGGTTCCAGGGGGTCCCCAGCTAAATTGGATAATATAGCATCAAAATCAGTTTAACTACTATTTTATCTTCTATACCCCATCTTTTAAGTGGGCGATTACATATGAATTCGGGGGTCCTTGAATGTTTGAGAACCACTGATGTACTCTGTGAATAACAGACTATTTGTGTTTGTTAACAATATCAGAGCAATAGTCCCTCCAGGCTGTGAGATATGCATCCTGCTAAGCTATGGCAAGTAGCTAATCGGGTGCAAGCTGTCTGACATATGGGATCTACACTACTAGCCACTATTATAAGCCATTGTATCAGCTACATTCACAATGTCACTCCGGTTGCAGGCATGCAACAATACGCTGGCACTGCCCCAGACTAAAATGCACATATTGTAGTTGCAAACTTGCAGTAGTTATAATATACAATATATATATATAATATATTTTTTCAGGTAGAGTGCAACCAAAAGTGCTTCAATTACCAAAAAGTTACACAAAATTGAAAATTTACATGAGCAGCAAAAAGGCAACATGGTGGCATGCACCATGTTCTACCACATAAATTAGTTTGTTTGTATCTGGCAGCAATGTATACTCAAGTGAGTAATCAAGTGTGGAGTCTACCATGTTACAGGTAACCTTAAAGAACATGCTTCAAATCCAAAACCCACTTAACCCACCTCAACTTTTCATTAGACATCTCTCCATCTATATCAACTACATAGGTGAGTAAATATAACTTATTCACACTATTGCAAAATAAACCATGTTACCGTATCCTTAGCAGCTTTCAATACACAACACAAACCCCCCCTCAGCCATTCTACTGTGGTCCAGCCCAGAACTTCATATAGGTGCACGGGCAACTTTAGGAAGCTTTTGCCCAAACACCCTGGAACAGGCAGAACAGGAATAAGTACCGGTAAGTATTAAATTACAGATTACACAATCAAACATCACATTATATATTGCCATTAATCTATATTGCACTGAAACATGTTGCACTTGCTCTTATGTGTATTGTACTTGGATATATTGGACTTGCCCATCATGATCAAACATTTCTTTCTCTCCCCAGGTGACACTGTCCAAGGCTGAGTGGTCATCATCTCAGCTGGTTAGGAAAAAAAACTCATGTTTAATAAATGTGTTCAATAAACCAATTAAAATCATGACTGTGCATTTTCATTGCTGTGCAAATATACTGTGCAAATGATTAAAGTGCATATGCTTTGCAAATATATAAATGATTCAATCCATACTGGTTTCAATATAAGTGCCAAATAAGTATCAATGTGCAAAGAAGTGCCAAAGATGAGTAACGGAGGCCCTCTTCGTTACACACACCTACATTGTTTTGTGAGGAAAGTGTTGCCTTATTGGTTTATAAAAATCAGTCTGTTCAGGGACAAGATACTGTTAACATGCGTTGCATTATGTTAAGTTGGGTCTCTTCCACACATAGTGATACACACAGAATGATTCTCCATGTGATCATCTGCTGAACAACACATTTTAATATGAAGTTGATCATTTTGACAGTTACTGTCACTTAGACGTTCTTTGAGTAATTTCTTTTGTCGGTTTCCATAAAGCACATGCCGTCGAAACATGACTTCATTTCAAAAGCCTTTGAAGTACACTGTCTGTACACAACAGATGTAGAGAGCTGGTCCTCTTTGCATGCTGGCCCCTTTAGTTGGTATTACTTTCATAGACTGACTGATCACCTGGTTGACGCACTTTGGCTGCGTGCCAAATTTGGACAGATTTTGGGGCACTGTCATTTAAATTCCCGGGCTGATTTGTGTTTCCCGTCCGCCCCTGTTAACAAATATAACTGACTAGACATTAACAATCGGCCCCATTTCCCCCAATTGCACTGTGCCTTTTCATACACGCGCAAAACAGTGTCATCACATGCACCACACTCAGCGATGGAGGGGAGGAAGGCCATGCCTCTTGGTGGAGATTTGAGCACATCTTTCTAGTTTAGACTAGTCCAGTAATAACCTTTATGCCCATGTACTGTATGGAGATCTCTGTATCTGTCTGTCTGACTGTGTCCCTTTTATGCCCATATATGGATATATCCACAGCAGTGCCCGTTACCTAATGCATGACTTAAGGTCATGGGCAACTTTTGAAAATGTTTTATTAATATTTCGCTTTTAAGAACTTTAATTTTACACTGGAAGTCAATGGAGAGGCAAATATGGTACCCACACATTGAGATGCCTGATGTCATAGTACTGACATCATTGACTGGCCTCCAAGTAGCTACAATTGCTCTCTACAATTGCTGTTCTCTACAATTGCTGTTGTCCTGCCCCTGTGCCTCGTTTGGACCTATTTCACCCATTATGAGTCAATTTGATCTCTGCCCAATCAGCACACAGCTCTGCCCAATCAGCACACAGCTCTGCCCAATCAGCACGCAGCTGGCATGCACAAACTGGGAGAGTTTGGGTACATAAATGTGTGTCAGCTTTGAAGCGAACGATTTGTATTTTTGCACCAGTGGTTATAGCTCACTTTCAGAAACAGAGTTACAATCATGTTTCGTGAGAAGCTGGTAGGTGTTGGCCTGGCGTCAGCGGTATCGGCACTTATGGTGGTATACGTCCAGAAAAGAGAAAGACAACAGAAGAACCTCCTGAAGGCCGCCGTGGAGGAAATGAACCACACCATCACCAAGGAGAAGAATTCATGGGAGGAGAATAAAGACAAATTGAGTGAAAGGCTCCTTTCGCAAGAAGAGAAGATTAAAGACATGGAGGAAGAGAGGAAGACTGGAGAGATTAAAATCCTGAAAATGGAAAAGAGGTTGGAGGAAGTGGAAGCAGAGGAGAAAAGGAAATGCCAGGTGATTGCAGCCCTCAATGACGAGAGGGGGGAGGAGAGGAAAAAATGGCAGGAGGAGAGACTGCAACTGATCAATGACAAACAGGCTTTGTCACTAAAGTGTCTCGCTGCAGAGCAGCAGCTTGAAGACGTGACGGATGAGATGAAGTCAACAGAGAACAAGTTACTCGCTGCAGAGCAGAAGACTGAAGACATTCAGAACCGGATGAAGATGGCAGAAAACAAGGCCCTTTCTGCAGAGCAGCAAATTAAAGACATGCGGAATGAGATGGAGTCAAAAGAGAACAAGTTACTCGCTGCAGAGCAGAAGACTGAAGACATTCAGAACCGGATGAAGATGGCAGAAAACAAGGCCCTCTCTGCAGAGCAGCAGATTAAAGACATGCGGAACGAGATGGAGTCAAAAGAGAACAAGTTACTCGCTGCAGAGCAGAAGACTGAAGACATTCAGAACCGGATGAAGATGGCAGAAAACAAGGCCCTCTCTGCAGAGCAGCAGATTAAAGACATGCGGAACGAGATGGAGTCAAAAGAGAACAAGCTCCTCTCTGCAGAGCAGAGGGTCGAAGACATGCAGAACCGGATGACAACGGAAAAGAACAAGGTCTTGCAAGTGGAGGAGACGATTAAAACCATGGAGGAAGAGCGGAGGGAGGAGAGAAAGAAACGGCAGGCGGAGGAGAGCCTCCAACTGATCTCTGCCACGCAGGATGATGCGGACATGAACAAGATGTTGACAACAGATAACAAGGTCCTAAAAATGGAGAAGATGCAGAATGTTCAGCTGGTGAACAAGTGGACGACTCACTTCTGTGAACTCACACTGGACCCGAATACGGCAAACAGCAAGCTCTCTCTGTCCAAGAACAATAAAGCGGTGGCACAGGTGATACAAGATCAGTCGTATGCACATCATCCGGACAGGTTTGTTACGAGGAAGCAGGTTCTCTGTAAAGAGGCTCTGACTGGATGCTGTTTTTACTGGGAGGTAGAGTGGCATGGAGGGGTTGGTATAGCAGTGACATACGCAGGAATAAACAGGAAAGGAAAGAATTGTGACAGTCTGTTTGGATCCGATGACAAGTCCTGGCGTCTGCTATGCGAGGATGATCGCCATGGTAACAAGTACACTTTCCGTCACAAAGGGAAGAACACTGACCTCTCTGTCAATCCCCCCTACTCCAACAGAGTAGGAGTGTATCTGGACTGGCCTGCTGGCACTCTGTCATTCTACATAGTCTCCCCTGACACACGGGCACACCTGCACACCTGTACATCCAGATTCACTGAACCACTCTACGCTGGGTTCGGGTTCAGGTCCGACTCCTTATTGTCTCTCTGTCCGAGAGAAGAGGTACAGTAGTGTCCTGGAGGAACACACACTGTTGCTGAAATGATAGTTCACTTTGTGCAAGATCTCAAACCAGTTCACCCTCACATTGACCTGGTCAGAGTTCTGCCTACTGTTCTCACATAACATGTCTGAAATTTTTTACTGTAATATTTAATAAAGTTCAAGTTAAACTCATCCTTGAGGTTATTTTGCAATTCTGTCATTTATACACACATATTGAATACATTGTATTTGTCATGACACTAATTGAAATAGTGTTTTTTTGCCAGCACTGCTAGGACATTGTCAAACTGGCATGGGATAGTATGTATGAGCAACCTCGTGGCTGCTGAATGACGAAAAAGACAAAAACGTTTCTGAAAATATGCCACTGTTATGGTGAAAATTGGTGACCTACCGAATTATGTGAACCAGATGTTGCATTTGAGAAGATCTAACAAGGGGCAATGCTTCTATCGACAAGTCAAGAGCTGTAGTTCCCAAAGCAATACATCTAATGAAATAATCTGAACATTATTCATTTTTTTAGTCATGTTTTCATCTTAATACAAAATTTGTATTAAGATAAACATGACTGTAAAAAAATAAATGATAATCCGATTATGTCATTACATGTATTGCTATGAGACTGTAGACTGAAGAAGTCTATGCCCTTGACTTGTCGAGAGAACTTTAGTCAACAACTAGGCTAATGCTCTCTGACTCAGCCTAGTAAACATTTTGTGGGTGACCTGCTAGCCAAGTGGGCTAGAGCAAATACTACATAGACGTAAAATGTCCTTATCGATTCCTGGCCACCTTTGGTTCGGCCCCCTCCCTACAATCTTTTTCTTTCTTTTTTTTTTCCCCCCAATCGATAAATCTACACAAACAATTGTGGGTGATGTGCTGTGGATGATGCACCCAGCACACTTTAACACAACACAAGCAAGAAATCTGGAGAGTGCAGTACCAGAGATTCCGAGGGTGGATTTGAGGCATGAGATGGTGTCGAATACAGCACTGACGTCAAGGAGGATGAGGATGTTGAGTGAGCCGGTGTCGCAGGAGAGCTCAGAGCAGGAGGTCATTTGTAACTTTAACATGGATTACATTTAGGGAAGCCTTTAAGAGAATGCAGGCTGGGGTTATGTTCAACATTTGACATTTTAGGGGCACAGCCACATGGCCTTTGGTGTTGTACATTTTTTTGAGGGCACAAAGGCCAAATGACAGGGCATGAAGGCCATCAAATAAAATAAGTTCATGGAAATAGTGATTTCACTTAATGTTTAAATAAAAAGCCAAAGGGGAAAAAGCCAAAAAAATCAGATTCTCAAGAAGAGACACTAGTGTTTAAAAGCTCTGAGGAAAGAGGCGGCTGGGGCAGTGTGGATGGGGCATCAAGGCCACTGTAGCCTCAAAAAATCATATATATGCCCATATGATTTTTTGAGGGGCAGGCCAGGAGGCCAAACGGAGGGCGCTTTAACGGCCATGGCCTCCGTGAAATTCCTGCCCTGGTGCAGACATAGGAAGTAGGCTACTGCAATGAAATACAAAAGAGTACAAAACTAAACGAAACAAAAATAATTTTCCATGATCATTTTCAACCCATCTTAGTAAAATTGGTATAATTTCTGTCTACTCACTCTGTCTCAGAGGATGGCTGTTGACAGTTCTGTATGTCACATGACTCCTGAGATGTGTCGTGGAAAATCTGGTTAGGCAGTAATGAGAATGGCCTACATGGAGAGATGCATCATGATCCACGGAAAAAATATATTTCTAATATACGACCTAAGGCTCAAGAGTTATAGGCTAAAACGCAAAGCTTATATTACAAGTCGATTTGGAAAATAAATTGGGGTGGAGTGTCTTCCTTGGCCTATGGCAGTGTTGTGAGATTAGCAACAGAATCATGCACACACAGACACAGGCGAAAACATAATTTCTGTCCCTGGCCTTTGGCCTGGCAGAGATAATAAACAAACCCCTAATACACTTTGACTATGATGTCCTCAGAGACCTAGGCTATTCCTACGGCAGCACTTTTATGATAGCCAGCAGCTATAATTACTTTGATAGCTGGCCAAGTGAGAGAGAGAGAGAGCGAGAGAGAGATAATAAACCAGAGAGAGAGAGAGAGAGAGAGAGAGAGAGAGAGAGAGAGAGAGAGAGAGAGTGACAAAGTATAAATAGAATTCTGAATCCATTATTGAGTCCAGATATTTTGGATGGTCTCTCCCATGGGTGGAGAGTAACATAAATAACCACTTCTCTAAATGAAGTGTTACAGTTCTCTGTGTTCATCATCAGCCCTGAGATCCACTTAATTTGATAGATGAGACATCTAGAATAATATTCAACAGGTTGGCATAACAGGTGAGGAACACATGCTTTTGCATAGTAGGAGAGTTCCAGTTTAAGTAAATAGGTATACAAATAATGCAATTAAAAACTCATATGATCTGTATTATTTATTCTATTAGAATATGAGACAGACCTAGTATGGGGGAGACTATCATTATTCTATAGATAGATGATAGATTGATGTTATATATTCTTTATTATAAATAAAAAATGAACTGCTAAATGTAACTCATAGTTACATTATGACACATGATTCCTGTTACTTTTGATATGCAAGTTAGTTTTTAATTCTTGATCACATTCACATATTCCCCATAATTTGAAACCTACCATACCCCCTCCCCCAACTGTTGTTTGAATTTGATATGTTTACATACTAGGTGGATATTTTTGTGTAACCGGCTACTGTGCGTGTGTGTGTGTGTGTGTGTGTGTGTGTGTGTGTGTGTGTGTGTGTGTGTGTGTGTGTGTGTGTGTGTGTGTGTGTGTGTGTGTGTGAGAGTGTGTCTCGGTTTGTGCCATAAACATGTCTTCCTCTCTTAGGTGCAGGTTTACATGCATCAGAAACATACACACTACACTATATAGCACGTACAGGTGCTTATGTAGCCCGACAGGCATGATGAATGTGTCCGTGTGTGAAATTGATCCTCCACTTACAACTGCTGCCCCAGGATTTTGATGAAACATCGGGTTCTTGGTCAACTTGCCTGGTCAATTAAGGGTTAACATATGCACCTGTATAAGTTAACTTACAGAAACCTCATGCACACACATACGCACACGCTCTCTCGCACGCACACACACACACACACACACACACACACACACACACACAGAGAAAAACCCTACTGACACCTGACCGGTGCTGTAAGTGTATATGGTGCTAAGAGCGCCATATGATCTGGTTGTAGCCTGCACATGGTGAGTATAGTTTCTCCAGACAGCCAAGCCTACGTATGAACATGCATGCACATGCACATTGTGTGTGGACCATGGTGGACACACAACCTGCCTCAATTTTTCTAAATTGATAACTGTACCTTCCAATCAACTGCTAAACCCAGTAAGTAAGTGCACTATTATTGGTACATGTAATGCCATCCTATGCTCATTGGCTGTTATAGTTTTAGTTGGTTTTGGTTGCCTAACAACATAAGAGGTTTAACAATTACCCTACCCTAGTAAGGTGTGTAAATCCTGATCTTAGACCAGTTCACCTCAGTCATAATGAAATGTCAACTGACTTGACCAGTGTTGCTATCAACTCCAGGAGGAGAATCCATCTTTCATTCAATTACCTTGAATCAGCAGTCCCATTTTAGAAGCCTAGATGTATCTTAGATGTATCCAGAGCCGTCTCTCTGTGTGTGCCAGCAGCTCTTTTCTGACTGGAGTTTCAT
>NC_139941.1:27526523-27611523 GCF_963454915.1 Gymnoscopelus microlampas
ATTATTTCTCCATGTCATAAACTAAGTATCCGTTATCATACTAAATGAACTGGTTGGCTGGATGGTTCTACAGTGGAAGGATAAATGGCTCTGAAATGGCATATAATACTGTATGTGTGTGTGCGCCCGTGCACACATACGAGAGAGAGAGAGAGAGAGAGAGAGAGAGAGAGAGAGAGAGAGAGAGAGAGAGAGAGAGAGAGAGAGAGAGAGAGAGAGAGAGAGAGAGAGAGAGAGAGAGAGAGAGAGAGAGAGACAGACAGAGAGATAGATAGAGAGACAGACGGGGGGGCACTGTATTCTGAAGATGTATTTGTGTTATAATCATTGCCATGCCACCTAATTCTTTCTCTATTTATATGCTTGTTGTGACAGCTGACACAGAGTGGAAAGTCTTGGTGGCACAGTGTTTAGGGACTCATAGGGAGCAATGAGTCTAGAGACACTATCACCGTCACGCACGCGCGCACACACACACACACACACACACACACACACACACACACACACACACACACACACACACACACACACACACACACACACACACACACACACACACACACACACACACACACACACACAAACAAACAGATATGAACACATAATTGCTCACCCAAATAACAATATACACTCCTCAATCAATCAATGTGCAAGGTCAAAGGTTTTAATTACGGCTGCACAATGCACCTGCATGCACAGACAACCTCTCACAGACAGACAGACAGACGAGCAGACGAGCGGGCGCGCACACACACACACACACACACACACACACACACACACACACACACACACACACACACACACACACACACACACACACACACACACACACACACACACACACACACACACACACACACACACACACACACACACAGTAGTGAGAGCAGAATGCCTATTAAATTCACTGTTGGCATTTTCTAAGTGCCACATGTAACCCTAATCCAGTCGCAAAGAGTATGTGTGTGCCAGTGTATGTGTGTGTGTGTGTGTGTGTGTGTGTGACCCTGGTCCACCCCAGACCTGTATCAAGTTCAAGCCAGAGTTACCCCCATGTAAATGGCCTACCTATCTATTTTAACTGCAGGGCCACAGGAGCATCTTATGTAATCAGTTACGTTTTCTTCAATTACTTCTTCCTAATTTTAAAGGTTTTTATGTGCTTCTCTTATCTACAATGAATGGCACACTCTATGTTATCAGAGTGAAGAATCAAACAACAAATACCTATTTTATTCCCCCAGCCCTGTTCTCAACATATATGGCAAGGTCACATTGAGAGCAGGTGAATGGTTGACTACTTAGGTAGTTTCTAGACACGAAACAAAGTGAGCTAAACACGAAACAAAGAAAGGGAGTCAGATTGAGAGAGAAAGAGAGAGAGAGAGAGAGAGAGAGAGAGAGAGAGAGAGAGAGAGAGAGAGAGAGAGAGAGAGAGAGAGAGAGAGAGAGAGAGAGAGAGAGAGAGAGAGAGAGAGAGAGAGAGAGGTCAAGTCAAACAGTGTTAATAAACTTAGTAGAGTTGTGGCGTGGCAAGTCGGGTCTAGTGACATTAAAGTCAAGAACAGAAAAAACTGTAGAAACAGAATAATGAGAGTCTAAAGCAGTGGTTCTCAAACGTTTTCTCATTATGTATTTGGCCACAGACTCCCATTTGAAAATACTTTGTGCCCGGGACCGTCTTATTTTAAAATAACAATTCTAAATTATTCCAAATTCTACATATTCTTTCAAGATCTCTCAAGATTTTTCGGCTGTTTTTGAATAGCTTAAGTATAAAATAGGCTTAAAGTGCTTAAACTTATTTTGATGATATATCATTTTGCTGGGGACCCCCTGGAACCCCATGAAGGACCCCTGGGGGTCGGTCGACCGGACCCCACTTGAGAACCACTGATCTAAAGTAAATGAACCAGAGAGAGAGAGAGAGAGAGGGAGTTAAAGACAGCAGCACACAGAGAGGTGTCTGGTGACTGGGGCAGGTTCACCTGCTGGGACTCAGAGACAGACAGAGGAGCAAGCTTAATGTAGGCCAGGCTTCCTGTGGGGCATTATTTAGGCCTAAAAATAAAGCGGGCAGAAGTGGGCTGAGCTAACAGCCCTGACAAAAGGCCAGAAAATTTAGCGGCAGTGATGTGTGTGTGTGTGTGTGTGTGTGTGTGTGTGTGTGTGTGTGTGTGTGTGTGTGTGTGTGTGTGTGTGTGTGTGTGTGTGTGTGTGTGTGTGTCTCTGTGTGAGTTTATAGTGAAAGAGGGCTGGCTGTGTCATTTTCATACATGACAGCCTAGACCTCGAGCCTACTAGCCATGGCTCAACAGGTTAGTCAGCTCAGCTCACTACATACTTGCAACATCACAGACACAGGCCTTCACTCATCACTCTGTAGTGTCTTTCCTGTTATACTGTCCATTGCACAGTTGTTTTGTCATGAACTCGCACAAAACATGGACACACAAACACAAGTGTATTGTGCTTGGCGTAGATCTGCTATTTTCGGTGGGCGACACCAGCGTGCAACTAAGTATTCAGGCTTCACACTCACTCAGTGGTTGTCTGATGCAAACACGCATCAAGCACTGAGTCGCTAAATCCCTAGTCACTAGGGCTTCAAAGAAGGGACCGTGTTTGCATCAGACAACCACTGAGTGAGTCTGAGACACACACTGTGTACAAGTTCATTGACCTGAATCCCAGATCAGTGGTTCTCAAATTGGGGCCCAGGGGGTCCCCAGCAAAATCTTTGAATATATCATCAATATAAGGTTAACCACTTTAACCCTGTTTTATACTTCAGATATTCAAAAATAGCCGATCATGTGAGCTTGTAGACCGGCACTTTTTGAAAAATGTTGAAAGATGATGAATAATTTGGAATTTTAGTTTACTTAATTTACACAAACGTTCTTCTGGGGGTCCCGGGCACAAAATATTGCCAGATGGGGGTCCGTATATATTAATTTGGGGGTCCTTGACATGCAAACGTTTGAGAAGCACTGTCCTATGCAGAGCAGAGCTATTTTCAATCATAGTCCCTGTGCACCCACCAACGCACACACACTTCACAGTGTCAACAACTTCCTCTTTCATCCAACACAAGTATCCTTTAGGGATGCACATTATTGACATTTTGGCCAATATCCAATAACCGAATAATTACATGATTGATGATACATGATTGATACAGATTCCGATGCCAATATTGCAAAACAGCTTTCCAGAAGGGTCTTCCTGTTCTACATTAACTGTGATTCTGGGTGCAGATGCAGACTTCTACCTGATTTACTTAGTGTGCGCATATTAGTTCAAACAACTTTTATTTGTTCAACTGATAGACCATTTTGAAAGCTTCCCCAGAAAACACTGATTGAATCTGCAGCCTTCAATCATTACAAAAGCTTCACATTCAAACAAAAAAATAATATTATAACTAAAATATTGGGATTATTTTGCCAAAACCAATTTCACCCATATTGCATTTTAAATATGAATATAATAATATGATGAACTACTAACTCGTTGCCATTAAAGTAGAACTGTGTCACTCACGTACTCAGCACCTATGCATGACACGCCTGAACTTGTTTTTACCACCACCACATACTGTAGAAACACGTACACTGTATACTTCACAATCACCATCAATGACAAGAGTAAACATTCCTGTTCAAGATGTAGGTTAGGAAACAAGATAGTTGTACTGTGTATGTACATGTTGCATTATGTGGTCTATGTGCCTGCTGTATATCGTTGCTGTCAGGCAGAAACCTCATATCTCCATATTTTAACTTTTTATGATTGCCCCAAACATCCCACAATTCCACTCACCCTGCATTAGTCGTCGCTCCGCTCTGCTATCCGATGGCAGATAGATCCAACCCAGATGGAAAGAGAACCTGTGCGAGTGTGCGTGGCCCTATATCTGGATGGGGAAAAAACACAAGTCGGTTATCGTCAGAAATGTCTGCACAACTTACATAGCAAGTCGCTCAAGTCACAAAGCACAATGGGGTGAGAGCAAAAGACAGAGTCATTAAACTTTGTTTCCATAAAATGCAGAGAAATTTGGCATATTTTGGGCAGTTATGAATGGTGATTAATCATAATGAATTATTCCTCTGTGATCAATCTGATTAAAATGTTCGTTTGACAGCCCATATATATATATATATATATACACACACACACACACATACAGTATATGTCCCATAAGAGTTGACAATTCCAATATATTCCCTGTAATCCTGTACCTGGCCTGTAGACCCGTTCGCAACTTGGTGTGAGGGGAGTTTCTCACTTGAACTGAGTCAATGGGTACCTAGACATGAAAAATCAAAGAGGTGCTCGTCCGCCATAGTGCCACGAATGGCGCAATGGCCAAATCAAATATGGCCGCCATCGGCTATGATGAAAATCCAACTTTTTTGTTTCTGAGTGTATATATAAATGCAATACCTCCATTTTGACTAATTGTGGGGTGGGGAATTCATTTCTGATATTGTTATGACCATTTTGGGTGATTTTGACCTTAATTGACCTAATTTGACCTAATTGGGTGTTGAAATTAGCAAATAAAAGTGATATAGACCAACAAAATGACATCCAAATAAAATCCACAAGATCAGATAACAAATTCTCTCAAAGTGCACCATATGTGTGCATGCAGGTTAGTGTGATGGGTTTTTACAGGAGGGATTTTCAATTTTTCCATGGCAGAATATGATGCACGGAACTCCAGCAACACGGTATCCACATCGGCGAGTGTCACACTTGCCTGCACACTTGTATACTGTGAGCAGACTTGGTGGTAAGGCCTTCAGACACTTTGATGGCAGGAGTGTGCCAAAGTGCTCCCACCCATGTTCCATTGGTGCTAGGCTTGCCTCGGGTTCCTTGGCTGTCGAAAGCAGGTGGCAAGCCCTATGCACCAGAAAGGCACCTTTTTCGATGTGTCCTCTGATCACACTACTTGTGGGAGGGAGAGCATCAATTCCAGCACTGGCACTAGTATAATTTTCTACCCTGAGGTCATCAAATGTCTTGGCTGTTGTACGTGACCTGGCCCCTGGCCAGACACGTACCAAGTACTTCTCTGCCAATGCTGCGTCTTGTTCGGTCAAGGTGTCTGCCTCTCCAAAATGTGTCAGATATTGCACTGGGTCAGAAGCCATAGCTGCATGTTTGGTCCCCACCTTGCTCATGCGGTCCTCTCCAGTCAGGATATGTGCCTTGATCACTGTCTTGGCTAGTGGTGCTCCAAGACGAGAGACTGCTTGATGCAGTGGAAGCATGCGCTGCTTCTCACCAGTGCCATACTGCTGCCAGATCTCCTTCATCCCCAGTGCTTGGAAGTATGGGGTGTAGTATAAAAGTAATACAAAGGTGTCTGTGTCATTGGAGACTATGACAACTCTCTTGCACTGTTTCACACGAACAGCCCACTCCACATGCACCACCAGCCTGGTGTCAGCCTCTTCAATCCAGTTCAAGAGGTCAGGGATCTCTTCGCCACAAGACACCTTTGCTGGGAGCACCTCATCATCAAAGACAACAGAGCTGACAATGATGGTAGCATTGCCACAGGCTTGACTGGCTTGATTGCACACCATATCCCGAATAACAGCTGGAGATTACGCTTGTTCTCCTCAGATGCCCAGAACTTGTCAAGTTGCTGAGGGATAGGTATGTCTCTGTTCATGCCAATGATGTCGATGCCTGTTGAGTCTGTGCACCGCATGCGCTCCCCTTCTCCTTTAGAGACCTCTCAATGTAGGAATCAAGCACAAGATGCATAAACTCTGGCTCTTGGCAGAGGGATGATGTTGAGCTGATGATGGCGTTGATGACAGCACCTAAAGTAGGGAATCGTGCTAGTGGCATCTGCCACATCTTCGACATGAAGTCTACGACAACGTGAGTGGCAAGAGTAGACTTTGGACTCCATTGGGTGAGGTCAAGTCCAGGCTCAATCTCACTGACACGTTTTGACTTGTTGACATGAGCTGGAAGGTCACCATCAAACAGGGCAGATGCTGGGAGAACATCATGAGTAAGTACCTGCCGGATGTTCATGCCCCGCTCCTTAGCAATGTCCATACTCCTATCGTCTCAGCCATGTCTTTGGGTGAGACTAACTTCTGCTCCTTCATAGTGGTTGTTGGTGTCTTCTGTGGTTGCTCGTTGAACTGAGGTAGCTTCCTCTTTGATATGGTTGTGCTCATTTTCTTGGTCTTCTCGACTAACCTCTCCTGCCTGCATGAACAGTAGACACGCTCCCCATTTGTGAGACAATTGGGCAAGCGTGGAGCGACCCTTCTGTCAACAGCCTGCTTTGTGAGCAGATTGTGCAGTGGCACGGGCACATTGACCGTCATTGAGTATGGGTTCTGCCGCTCTAGCACAAAGTCCAGCAGCTGAGTGGTGCTCAGTGCATGCTGGAGATGGCATTCTGTCTGTTTCATGGTGTGGTTGTTGGTGAGAAGGTTGAGGACATTGGTGATCGACCCAATCTCGTGAAACAACAGCTCGAACTCTGCCACAGCATTTGCATTGTGTGTGGCTCCTACTACATAGGGACCTCCAGGACCCTTCGACACTCGCTGAATGGTCTGCTCGACATCCATGTCACCTCCTACAGCACAGAACCAGCCATGGCGATCCTGAACAACCGACTGGCCTATATAGAGAAGCGCCGGTAGAGCTCAGGATGTGTGAACTCTAGCACCTTGATTTGTTCAAGATACCATGAGCCATGACGCAGGTAGTTTATGCAGTTGTTTAGGTCACTCCCACTGGAGTGACCTAAACACATCCTCCACAATCAGCATCAGCCCGGACATAATGGCTGCCGTTTAACATTAACTCTATCACACCAGGTCCAAACACGGCACACTCAACCAGTGCGTCATCCAGGCAGGAACCTCAAAGCCATTTTCCCTGGCATCTGAGCAGAACACGAGTCCAATGGAAAGGGCATGCAGAGGAAGAGATCCTTGAACTGTTCTGTCTCGTGCAGGTAAATATCTACAGCCGAGGTGAATACACCTTCATCGCACCATATCGCAATTGATGCCCGATTTAGTTGTCTACGAACACTCTGGAAGTTGATGAGGCAATGCCTGACGGTAGCAGGCTCAGTGATGGGTCTTGGTATGACAGGGAGGAAGCCAACACGCATTATCGGCACCACAGTAGATGAGACAAGTGTGTGCACAGCGGCCCATATAAGAGGGTCTCCTGCTGGTGCACCACAGCGAATCAAACTGATCAAGAATTCTCTCTTTACAGATACACTTCGGGCAGTTGGCATGTTGAGTAATGTTGCTTGCTTGTTTTCAGGATGCAGCAACATGTCTGGTGGCAGGGCAGGTCTGATGGTCTGGTAGCTCGAACAGGAACCAATCCGGTTGAAGGCTGTGAGCTCTTGCATAAAGGGAATGGCCAAGCATCATATGCAATGGTGTTCGCTTCACTCCACTGTGAATGTTATACACAAGTATTTGGAAGAGACAGTGCAGCTGTGTACTCTTGTGATCTCTCACCCAGTTCTCCCCATGGTCAAAACAAGATCAGAAATGAATTATACATGTCAGAATTAGTTGAATTAGACTTACTGCACCTGTTTTTAGTCCTAACAGTGGCCAAGTTATGGCAAGGTCTTCGGAATAGCAAAATGACCTTGACCATGAGCTTCCAAGGTCAAAATCACCCAAAATGGTCATAACAATATCAGAAATGAATTCCCCACCCCACAATTAGTCAAAATGGAGGTATTGCATTTATATATACACTCAGAAACAAAAAAGTTGGATTTTCATCATAGCCGATGGCAGCCATATTTGATTTGGCCATTGCGCCATTCGTGGCACTATGGCGGACGAGCACCTCTTTGATTTTTCATGTCTAGGTACCCATTGACTCAGTTCAAGTGAGAAACTCCCCTCACACCAAGTTGCGAACGGGTCTACAGGCCAGGTACAGGATTACTGTATGTTGCCATTATACAGTAATCAAGACAGTATGTCCCTTGCTTTTAGATGAGGAAAACGTGTGTAAAAGTGAAATAACCAAATGTTTACCTCCAAGTGATATCCTTATCATATTCAGAACTGTGTTGTGGGTGTGGAAGACATGACACAGCAAAACGGAGCATGGTTCAAAGTCACTTCTTAAGCCTAATTTCCATTTGCTGACAATAGAAATGATTTTAAAACTAAAGTTGGCTTGAGAAAATCTGTTATTTTTAGCAAGCGACCCATCATGCAATGGAGTATAATTGAATCTAATCCTAATTGTAAACTCCCCCAAATTTCTTTAACCATAAAGCAACTGTTTCTCATGACGACCAACAAAATTGTCCTCACATTGTACATTTCTCAAATGCTACTATACTTTAGGGACATTTTGGTCCTTACAAGTATAGTAATATAAGTACACACAAACCCCTGTGAACAGTGATTCATTAAGAAATATCCACCCTCCACTATGTCCTGTTTTAACCAACATTACTGGCAATGACTCAGGGGACAGAGAACATTCAGAATAGGTGTGACATTCTAGACGGCCCTGCTGGTTGCCTTCAGAGCAGAATATTACGACCCAGGTGCTGTGATCTGCACTGAGGACAGGAAGTACAACAAATTAATTACAAAGCCGTCTTTCTGTTTTAAATAAGTATTCCACCACAAACAAGTATTTTCAGATTCCCAATGATATTTTCACAGTACAGAAGGATAGATGGGATTGAGATTTCGATATAGGACCCATAGAGATGTCAGGTTCTAAGCAGTGACTCAAGGACCTTAAATAGCAGCCCCAAAAATTAAGACATTTCTTGGCAACATTTCCAAGCACTGAATCTCACCAAATCAAAACCCATTGGACTCAAATAAAGAAAGAAACGTGGACAAACGGATATGTGCAACATGGGTTTATTGTCCGTTAATTCTCAAACTGGTTCTTAAGACATGACCTTGATTGATGCCATATGAAATCTTAAACTCTGTTGTAGTAAAGTGCAGATTTAAAGCAAGTTGCCCTGGGAGTCCTCATACATTTTCTGTCTGGTTTTGAACCATCATTAAATACATGGAAATATGAAATCCTAAGAATTATGAAAAGCCCTTTTTTTAACCACACATCTAAAGCTTATGTGCAAAAGATATTTTACAAAGCTTGAATAGTCTTTACGACAAGGCAACCTCCCCCTATCACTCTCTCTATATCTGTAATTGGGATACAATTGGGCGATAGTTGTATAAGATGGGCAGAAGTATCCTAGCTCTACTTTGGGTTTCTCACTCTCAAGAGTGAAGTCGCCTTTAGCTGTCAACTTGGGAGGCTGGTCAGCCTGCCAGGCTGCTTAAGCACCAGCCTCTACGTGCAATTTTAAAATAGATTATAATCGATTCCCATCCTTTCATTATGCAACTCAAACAGCACTGAGTCAACAGCATGGCCATCACACCACTTGGCGCGTATGATCTATGCAACAACAGGCTAAGCCACCAGGGCTCGGCACCCCTCGGTTGCCATTCAAGGTGGCGCGCTTCTTGATGACTCGTGGTACGTTTGGTTGTGCTTGAGGGCGGTGCTTATGCAGCCTTGGAGCCTCCAAGTCACTTCCTAAAGGCAACTTCACCCTACAACAGGTTTCTCTGAGAGCAGGTAAAAAATATTCTGCAATGACTGTTTGAAATACCATACAATGTTACAAATCTTTGAAAGATGTTAATAATTCCTGTAAAAAAAAAAAGAAAGAAAAAAGTAAACGCATTAAAGGAAAGCTGTTAACTTTAACCTGCACATGCACAGTCAGCTGTGTTAGTAACCAACCCAGACTTTTCTTTTGATCAAGCTTGGTAAAGATCGGCATTTAAAGGTCAGCCATGTAAAAAGCATGATAAGAGGTCACTTCTGTATACAAGCCCATACACTCCCATAGCCCAGTATGGCCACTGCAGTTTCTAGTAGAAGTCCTAAGCTCCATAGTCCTGCATGATAGTGTTAGCCGAGTACGGCCTGACCAAACTCCTGATAGTCAATGGTCGAGTACTCAAAAAAAAAAGAAGAAAATTCTACTCACTTATACATCCCACAACGCTCCAACAGACAAGCGCTCCAACACACACACACACACACACACACACACACACACACACACACACACACACACACAGTCACTCCTCCATCTAACAATAATACAATGGTTTTGCATCCTGTTCTTTGCAAAGAATTTTAGAGATAAAAGAAAAACGGCAGCAAGGAAGTAAACCAAGAAAGAAAATCATAATGAGATATTGCACAGACAAGTGCCGGCACAGAACACAACAGTCTCTCTTTCCAACAGCCTGGCCTGTGAATAGGAAGAATAAAGCACTTGTGGTGTTTGCAGACTTTAAACCCTTCTCATAAAGCTTTGTAATACACTACAATGAAAACGGTGACAAATGAGCCCATATACTAGAATTCACACAATTCATATTTAGTCTCGCATATCCAAATTTATATGACAGTGTAACTAAATGCATTAAAGACAAAGAATACCTAATAATGACAGAGAAAGGGTCCATGACTATTGGCAACAGTGATGGGACAAAGAAGAAAAAAAAAGAATTAACCTGAAGTCCCAGCATGTGTTGAAATGCATCTGTCTTTACTCTGAGAGAGAAGCAGGCAGAGTTGAGACGGAGTTGGGGGCCAGCATGGAGAAAAATCTCTCAATGTTAATTCAATAAATAGCATTGTGGAATATGCAAAATAAAAAAGCAAAAATGCGTAAACCCACTACTCAGTTCATCCAGGGACACTGTGTTGCAGTCCCCTTCAAATACATAATTGCAAAAAGTCATTAGTTGTGGCTCTGTAAAAGGAGGAACAGAGAGGGAGCAAAGTCTTGTTTCCAGAACAGCCTGACTGAGTTAGAACGTTTCCGCATGGACAAATCATGCTCTCTGAAGTCATTGGTTGCTCCAATATTCAACATTGTGTCTTTCAATCCCCGGATAGTTTACAAGTCAGGCGTCCACCTGATAGGCTTGTCAATCAGTTGCCTCCAGGCCCTGTCAATCTGTCTACTCACAGTCGTCTGCATCCATCCATTAGTTCCCATACCCTGTTGTCCTCTCTCAGACTGGCAGCCCTCCCTGTAAGGATGCCACTATCTGTGGAGCAGGACGAAGGCCTCCAGCTTCTCTGGGATGTTTCCCCGGTAGTCCAGGCTGTGCTTGATGATGGACCTGGCGGCGAGGCACTGCAGTGTGGTGTGGTTGATGGGTTGGATCACGTTCCTGGCCAGCTCCTTCTCGTCCAGCAGATCGCAGGCTGTCTGCTGGAAGGCGTTGGTGCTGTCAAAGTGCGTTCCACACGAGATAAGCAGGTTCATGATGTCCGGGTGTCCATTGGAGGCCGCCACGTGGAGAGGACTGGTGGGGTGTAAGACATAACTAGTTTATTATACTGAGAAGTGAGCGTTAAGAGGGTTGGTATTGAACAAATTAACAGGTTCAGGATGAGAGGAAATCAATTAAATGAACAGCAACAGACCAGGTCTACTTTTTTCCAGATGGCTGTTGGCTGCTGACAATTAGAGCAAGAACAATCTTGTAATAGTATATTACTGGTAACCCAAATCAATAAACATCCACCACATGGGGCTGGTGGGTTGGAATACTTGTTGATTACACATCACAGGTAGAATATATTGTAACTAATACCTAAAGGACAAATACAGAGGGTGTTCAAACTTTTACAAACAAAATTAATGATCAAGTTGAAACTGTTAAAGGGCTAAAGATGAGATGAAAAGGGAGAAAGGCACCTGTTGTCATCTTCATCTCGGCTGTTGACATCTGCTCCGCACTCCAAGAGGATGGAGGCCACAGTCAGGGAGGGGAACTTGCAGACAGGGTAGCGACCTACGCAGGTGGTGTTGCGGTCGACAGCCAGGTGAAGAGGGCTGTAACCATTCTTGCCACATGGCTGAAGCTTAAGGAACCTGCAGGGAAGGAATGAGTTATTGATGGTACCCATTCATTGAGGGCAGTTTTGGTAATGGGTCATGGACAGATTACTGTCAGAAATACTACCTAGATTACGATATGCCATCACAGAACATTGCACATAAAGCTGGGGTACCTTGTTAACCTAGACCCGTTGGGCTTGAGACACCTAGAGTGATATGATCCTGACACAAATTCTTAACCGTTTGTAAGGTTTCATTAACAAGAGTTCAAAGAACTATAAAAAATCACACCTGTGTGAAGGTAGCGGCGCCTTTGATATATTTTGTCATAGATATGTGTTTCTACTAGAGAAACAATATTAAATCTCTGTAAATTTATTTCAAGGCTTCCAGTGGCACTAAATAGTGCCATTGGAAGCGAATCACCAAATGCATTCCAAGGTAAGTGGCAAAAACTGATCTGTCATAGCTGCTGGGTTTTCACTCCATCTAAACAGTATTGGACATGGCAAGTTAAATTGAGGATCTAACTTTAAATAACTTACCTAGAAGGAGACTTTAGCCAAATGAATAATAAAATGAAATTATTAAATATTTCTGTTTATATAGACATCTAATTCTATATTCATGACATCATAGTGATGTCATGAATAGTAACATAGTGATGTCATGAATAGTGACCTATCAGAACGTTGACGGACCTGACCAATCAGAACCTTGGCGAGCCTGACCAATCAGAACGTTGACGGACCTGACCAATCAGAACCTTGGCGAGCCTGACCAATCAGAACGTTGGCGAGCCTGACCAATCAGAACGTTGACGCAAAAGCCAGGTATAGAGGGCTAATATCCGCTCTATACCTAAAGGTATAGAGCGGCTAGCGCCGCTAAAAATACAGGCAAGTTGTGTGTGTTCCTTTTTAGTGTGTTCTTTCACCTTGCACACACAGGCTGTCTCCCCCTGCATAATGTCATCATTTTCCACACAGAGGACAAACCATTGTTACTCCTTAGTCAATTAAACACAAAACATACTCCTCCCCATACACACCTATAGATCGTTTCCTTCTTGAAGTGGTCCTGCTCAGCTGTACAAGGTACCTTCTCCAAGAGGCAAATGAGGTGCAGTATGATTGACAAAGCCTTGCTGAGCTGGGTGGGATCCGGCGGCACCGGCCCGCTTTGCTTAACTGCACGCTCAATTTCCAGCACACTCTTGGAGAGGATCCCCATCAGGTCCTCAAATGACACGGAGGTCCCCAGGAGTCCCTTGGCCCGGTCCTGCAGCATAAAGGAGAAGAGTTCGGCGAAGGACAGCAGGCTGGAGGCTGTCATGGGACTGAGTGGATCCAGGTTGCTCTGCTGCATGTCCAGAGCATACTTCCACAGGTTTATGCAGCGTGCAAAGTTCCCCGAGTCTGCATACACAGCACCGCGGTAGCGGATGTAGTAGGATGTGTCCGGGTGCTGCGGGCCCAGGATCCTCTCCCTGATCAACAGCGCCTGCATGCGCATCTCATCTGGGTCAGAGATCAGACTGTCAAGCTCCTCTGCATTGGTCACCTAGGATGAGGATTACAAGGTGGTAAGTTTGAGATGATGACAACGTGCAGGTTTTTACTTGAAAAGAGCTGAAAAAGTCTTGGGATAAACTATGGTTGTTTAATTCATACATTACGTTGTTTCCATCATAAACCTTTTGTAATAAGTAATTTTGTTTTCTGTAAAGGGTTTCTGGTGCAGGTGGCATGAAGGATGGATTTCTGCCATTATACTGACCTAACTGTCTGGTCTGTGAACCTGGCATTAAAGATTTAATTAACTGGAATCAGCCAATAGTTTAAAGAAAAAAGAAAAGAAAAACAGAGGAAATAAATAAATGAAAGTGCATCCTAAGGGGGACATCTTTAATCCACGTCAGCATGCTGTGTTGATTGACTTCTAGGAAACGTGACTTAATTTTGGAATCCTCGAACTGGTACTCACCTCCCTGGCGTAGTCGTATGCCATGATCAGCTGCTTTGGTTCAGGTTTATGGATAATGCTGCAGCTGTCAATATACCTGAGGTCCATGGCCCTTTTCCAGTATTTCAGTGCTCCTAGCAAATCTCTTTTTTTGTCCACAAATGTGGCGCCCAACAGCTCGAGAGCATCAATGCATTCCTTCTCGCTGGTCTGCAGAGGGGAGAAGACATCACCAGTTGAACTTTTGTCTTTTCACATGCATCTCTCAGACAACAACATGCCCGAGTTGGACAGCATCCAACAGCCACAAAGTTATTAGAGGCTCACTGGATTGCAACACTTGCACCTACTGGCATTGATAGTAGGTATCATAGTTGTAATACCAGCTATGATCCAGCTACCAGCTGAGGACTGTGTCAGGTTACGTTCACACGCAGATCACTCCGCAGAGCTAAGAGTCTGCACTCTGCACAAAAAACCTAATTGAAAAGTTGAAATGTATTGGGGGTGCAGGTAGGTTGCAGATACAGTGGATCTTTAGTTTGTGAGGGTTTCAGAGGCACATGCCAGAAATAGATGAGGTGCTGCACTGTGAATTACTTTGCTAAGCAACAGTGTCAGAAGTACAAGCATCACTTGCAGATTATGCCAATTTAAATTATTTTCCAGTGTTGATGAAAAATAGAGTTCTATACCTACAGGTACATGGCTGACTGACTAAACAAAGTTACTATAAAGCATATAAGTGCACTGCAGTTTGCACTAGTGCGGACATTGTCAAAATACAAATTACATGCGTCAAAACAATTTCAGAGGAACAGAATTTTGAAGTTAAGCCCTGCAATTGCTGGCGGGGCTGGAATCCCTGACCTGCTGGTGCATTGTCAAGTAGTCCACAATGTTGGTGTGTCCAGTGACGCTTGCAGAGAGCAGCGGTGTCATGCCATATCCATCCCTTTCCATGGACGCCCCATACTGCAGAAGCATCCGCATGATCTCCAGACTGCCTGACTCTGCACAGTCGTGGAGTGCTGTGTTACCTAGTGGGGACATAGAGGAGGTAAGTCTCATGACTTACCTCAACTTATTTACTTTAAATTGCAGTCAAAAAGAACCGAGAAGGCGGCTGTTGAGGAGGATTGATAGGTTTCATTTCATGTATGCCAAAGAAATGAACCCTGTGTGGAATGATCCCAAATACTCTCAGAGAAGCCCCTACCCTCCAAAACTTCAAAACCGCTCTCAAAACCCACCGCTACAATATAGCTTTCCCCTTCAAAAGAAATGTCCCTTTGCGCTAAAGGGTCTCTGCATTCTAATCACTCACAGACACGCATGTAACCAGTTTTCTGGTTACAGTCCAAATACTTTAAATCAAATACACTCTTGCATATAGTTATAGATGTTTTATCTTCTGCATCTTTAACCACATGAACCATAACGTCTGTATTCTGTGACACACATTCGGTCAAAATAGCATATCTACAATGTGTCGCAATGCATTGAGAACTTGAATATCGCAGATTTTCAGTGACACGATTTAGTGAAGAAGGAAAACCCGAGGGGGCCTCGTATAGACCCCTGGGGGGCTCCGGTAAACTAAGTATAAACTGTTTAAGTAGTTGAGGAATCAGATGATTGAGTTGTGGTGATTTATGTATAATGATATCATATAATGACAACTCATAATCCAATGAGCCAATCAGTCACAATGGCATAGGGAGACAATTCATGATCCAATCAGTGTGACTTGTTTGATTGGCATTGTTGAGGCTGGCATTACTATCAACCACATTGAAAACAAATACTGTAGTAAGAAGAAGACACACAGCCCCCCCCACCCCCCACCCCACACACAACTACAAATCAATCTGAACAAATTGGTTAAGATTAAATTGCTTCTCACAAGGTTGTCTAAAAGTTTGAATTCAATGGCATACAGAAGTGTATACAGGCAACACAGTGAGCGCTTTTAGAAACATTAAAAATAATTTAACATTGATATAATAATGAGCATCAGTTATAGGCAATCTATTTATGATTGGTTGTAATGAACTTATGATATTCTTAGAGCTTTCATAAGCTGCAGTAAGCTGCCTGGGGAAGAGCTAGAGTTAGTTTTGGTTGTCACTGTTGCTATGCAACCAAAGGAAAACCCCAAATGAAGCTCTGCAACCTTTTGATGGCAACAAAATGTTTTTTTCCACTGCCTGGTGTACCGGGTACTAAAACATGCTCTACTAAAAGTGCAGTCATTATAAATAACAACAATAACCCAGGTACTGAGAAAGACAAGTAAACTATAGTTTGGTATAGTTTGACTGTTGTGTGCATAATGCACAATACACCAGTATATTGGCTACATGATCTATTGAATGTACTAACATACTGTTTCAGCCTTGGAGGCTTTTTAACCTCTGAAAACACACCTGAATGTTTTATGAAACTTCATGAGTCCTGCATAAATTGATAGTAAAAATTAAATCACACAACCTATTTGTTCATGCTGTGCTTGATATCTCACAGTCCCTGATGCACTGACTAACCCTACACCTGTTGCTTGGCATTGCAATAGCAGTCTCACATCAGGAGCTTAAAGGGATAGTTCACCCCCAAAATGACTTTTTTTCTATCGATAAGTCACTCATGGAGTTTTTAATTCATGGATATTCTTTTGTTTTGGTCGCATTCCTAAGCCAATAATTTGATGACCGGGAGCGGTTCCGGCTGGAGACACAAAGAGTCTCCTTTGTGTCTCCTACCGGAACCACTGCCCACCGGTAATCAAATTATTTGCTTAGGAATGCGACAAAAACTAAAACAATATCCATGAATTCAAGTCTTCATGGGGTATGGATTGTAAAAAAAAGAACATTGGGAGGTGAACTATCCCTTTAACCATATCAATGGAGCATAAAATGAGTCACTTCGCCATTCTTTTTTTTTCTATCCACAAACATGTCTGAAACTAACTGGCACCCTGGAGTCAGGAAGTGAGTCTTATTGTCACCTGTGTGTCTGTGTTACTCTCCGCAACTAATCTCGTAAACTACTACACTGATCAGCATCAAACCTTTTGTGCACACTGCCAGAAGGCCAAAGGACCCAACCCCTGAATATTTTTCTAAACTGACAACCACGTTATTTTTGTCAAACTCAGATCTACTGTTCCTCCACAAGTATGGGTACGTGTCTGTGTCAAGTTATGGAGTGGAGCTAACTGCTCAGGCATAAGCTGTCCATCTGACAGGATCTACAACAAGGGAAACAAAGTATAAAATCATTCATTACCATTGTTTTACAATTCATAATAGAGAGATACACAGAGACCACGTGCACTTGACAGACAAAAAGACAGAGACACACCTGAGCACCTACAGTGTGCACACGCACAGCACCGCTCACAGAGAGACCGTGATACATACTGTAAGCTACATGACATCTGCACGTGGTCCACAACACATACAGATAATAAGACAGACAGAGAAAGATACAGAGGCTGCTGCACCAATGATGTGCATGGGACTTCATGTTAGTAGCGTGACAAGTGACGATGTACTCCATGCACATAATATGATGCCCATGTGTGCCACACCGGGCACAGACAGACAGAGAGAGGGAGAGAGATGGCATTTGACATTACTGCATCAGTTTAAAGGATTGGGGCTGCAACTATTGATTATTTTCTTAGTGATTATTATTATAGCAATTACTTTTTTGATTAATCGAATAATCTATTGGTCCATCTATGCTACTAGTACTTTATTTAAAGACATGTACAAACAATATGGAATGTTTTATGCCTATGTATTGTGTGTATATCCTGTATTCAACTGAACATTATCTGTAGATATAGATCACAAGCACTCAAGCCTTCAAATATTTACTAATAATCCACAGTGATGAGCATCTGAAAACGTTGTTAACTGAAACAACTAAACAATGATTGTGTTTATATTTCAAGCTTACATATTTTATATCACACACCATATGCACTCTCATGTAACTTTCACCATAAAGCAAAAGGATATATACTATAATTTCCTTTTCCCATTTTCTCTTTTTTATAATTGATTTAATACATTTATTGTTGCAGCCCTAGAAAGTTTTGCTATTGGGCTGTGCCTCCTCCAGGTACTTGATGATGAAGTGCAGAAGAACATTATGTAACACTGTTACATGCAATAATATAATTTCTGCCATCCAATGCCGCAATGACAAACAGTTTCATTTATTCCACATCTCTTTGAGCTCCATTACTCAAACAATGCCACTATCATAGGACAACAGCTTTATGCACCAATATTACCACACCTAACCTAAAACACATTATCAACACATATACACCTAGCACATATTTGAATCAACACCATCCAGCCATGACATACCCAGTCCTTTTACTCACACAATGCGAGAGCATGTGTCCAGCAATATCCGATTGGGTTTGACACAATGTCGAACAACAAGAGGGGGGCTCGCAGCTCACTTTTAAATGCTCCAACTTGTATTCACAGCAGCAATATGACAATTTGACCTTGTGATCTTTTTCAAGTAAATTTGACACAATGTCGAACATCATCCCTTCCAGTGTCACATTCGACCTAGGCTCTTACCAGCCCTGGGTAGGCCACCTGGCTTGGCGGAGATATGCTCTCCATGGTGCGCGTCTTTCTTGTCTTGTATGTCTCTATATGGTAGCAAATCCTGCAGACAATACAGTACTGACACAAATGTGCTATACTAAAATAGTCGGTAGATTATCAGACATTTTTAAAGGCAATAGCCTAAGTCACGCTGCTTAAGATATGTAGATAGAATTTGTGGCCATTATTATTGTGTGGGTGGACAGGTGGGAGGTGAGTGAATGCTGGCTTGCTATTTTTTATTTTATTATTGATTATTAGGCTAATGTGCTATTTTCATAATGACACAGACTTTAGAGAAAGGGACATAGGCTATAACATTCTGTTTTCCAGGAACACAAGTTTAAGTACGATAGTTTTTCATAATATCCATGATGTTCTGTAAATGAATCCAGTTTCTTCTAAATGCTTGGGTCTTTTAATGAGAAATTAGATTTAGCATAGCTTAGGCTTATACTGTATGACACTTTGAGTCCTGTCCTGGTGTCCAGCTCAATGGTTATTGGCATGGTGGTTTCAATATTTGGAATTTATACTGGAGCCAAAAGTGAGCACAAGATTCTACATGTTCTGGATGTTTGTTACATAAAAGAAAAGTACAAATAGGTACTTACAGGTAGTAGATTAATCACAGGGGCCAGGTACAATTTTCATTTTACAGACAGAGACAGATCAAGCTAAACTATTTCTTGTGAGTTATTTCAAATGCTTCGAGTGGTTGCTTTGAGTGTGGCTGGAGGCGAGAATGGATAATGAATATTTCTATGGGCAAGCTCATGTGTTCCTACATACCCATCAACATCAAACTGTGGAACTGAATCTTCAAATGGTTAAGCAAAGCATGTTTTTCTGCCCAGAGGGAAGGCTGGAACCGCCAGGTGAGGGGATTATGCTTTCGCCCCTCTCCGTGTGTTTGTCTGTTTGTGTAATGATAATCTTGGGCACCTCTGGGCCGATCGGCACGCACACTCCCCCAGTAAGTCATGATGGAAGAACCTCTACCCCAAACGGGGTAATTTAGGCACACAAACTGAGGCCAAGCACTACTGTATCAGACAGGGCCAAACCAGGGTAGCCTTGCTTACTCATTATTTAGCTCATGTCCTAATGTTCCATGTCATACAGGCCGAAAGCTGAGTCTGAGATATTCTTTTTTACTTGGTCCCTAAGAAATAATAACTGGTAGACTTGACAATTGTCAAATCTGGGGTATTAACTCCAGGGTGTCCCCTAAAACTTTGTAGCCTGATTACTACTGTCAGATTTCCATGATGCTGCCACTGGGCTTGTATCCGGCCTCTAGTTACCTTGCCCACCAGGCTTGCCTACTATAATGAAACTCAAAACTCTGGAGCGCCACAATGTTAGAATAGAAACATGTTTACTTAGACTTGCTGGGGTGACATTTACTACTGCCCACAATACAAAGAACTTTGGATGATCATTTGTTAATGGTGACATGATGAGACATGATTTCTGCTGAGGAGTCACTTAAAGATTACTAAGAAACTGCTTTGAAAAGGATAAGTCATTGACTGTGTTGGAAACAAATCCTCACTCCGAATGTGATGTCCTGTGCTATAATGCCTAGAATATCTACTTAACTCAACAGACAGAATGAGCACCCAGTCTGAGCCGATCTTAGTACAAATTCTGTGAAGTGAAAGATTATAGGCTGAGGCTCGTGTTATTTTGAGTTATAGTGCTTAACAGAACAGAAACCACTGAAAACAACAAGTAGGCCTAATAGTGCAACTCGTAGGCCATGTCAAACAAAGCTTATCTTCAGATGACAGGTCGGGGGAATGTGTGAAAGTGTCTGACAGAGTAGTACCTACCCACACAGTAAAATGTAGTCCTCTGTACATACAGAGGCTTTTTCATGTGTATGCATGTCCCACCAAACGCTGGTCAACCATCCCACTCACCTTTGACACTCTTCCTGTTGACATCCGCACCTTTCTCCAGCAAATACTGGGCTATTTCCTTGTGTCCTTTGTAACAGGAGATCATGAGACACGTGTGGCCGTGTCTGTTGGCCACCTCCAGATCAGCCTTATGCTCCACCAGGTACTTCACAATGTCCAGGTGTCCGTCGAAGCAGGCCGCCCTGAGCGGGGTGGAGTTGGTCAGAGTCGTGTTGTTCACAGAGGCCCCGTGGCCCAGCAGAGACTGGACCACTTTCAGGTGGCCCGCGGCGGACGCGGCCCAGAGAGGGGGGGCTCCCTCGATGGTCTCCCCGTCAAAGTTCACCGACCCCCCGATCTCCACGGGCGCGCAGCAGCACTCCAGGAGGTACTCCACCAGGTCCAGGTGTCCGTATCGCGCGGCCATCAGGAGAGGGGTGGCCCCGTTCGTCTTCTCCCCCATCAGCTTGGACACATCGTGTCCATCTTTGTTCTCCAGGAGCTTCTGGAGGAGCCGCAGCTTGCCATCCCTGGCCGCGTTGAACACAGCCGTCTTAAGATCCATCTCCCTGGCCCGTGGAACTAAACGAGCAGCGGCGTCGTATTAAATGTAGTGCGATGCTAGCTAACGCTAGCTGTTACACAGGAGGTGGACAGAAGCGGGGGCTCTTTGTTTACAGCTAGACTTCCTAGCTAAAGTTGCTAACGTTAACTTGATGTTGGGAACAAACCTGCTATAAACTCTAATGTCAGCTTGTTGGTGGAACCATCATCATGGCCAGCAGGGAGGTGTCCTTTAAAAACCCCAACGTTGTAACAAAAATAATAAACCTTGTCACAAAGGAGACAGCTATGTTGGGGACGCTAGCCAACTTCCTTAATTAGCTCTTTAGCTTAGCCTCGTCGACCAATCCTGGGAGTCTTTTATGTTGTTTCCACTTCCACCACCGTCTCATTCAGACACGACTGTTGTCATCTCTGGTCATTCTAGTGTTTCTATCCCCAACCAGGGCCGAGGAACGGCAATCCACCCCCGCTCGTTCTCCTGTGTTGCCACTAGCTTAGCTTCACTTGCTGCTAGTTTAGCTTCTCTTGCCAACGGAACGAAGCGTTTTCTTAGTCCTTTTCAGCCCCAAACGTTGAAACGACAGACAGCAGCGGGTGGGACGTTTTGTTCGGTGACACAACGACGTTTTTCTGTCCCTCTCGTCAAAACACAGGACATGAGATGTTGTTAGCTCCGTGTAAATCCTGTGGAAAGGGGGAAAAGTAACGTCCTCCCACCGCTCAGCTGGACGATCACGACTCACTTCTATCAAATCGAAAACAATGCAGTCTTTTTTTCCCCCTCCACCTGTCGTCAGATTGACACGTAGACGCTCCAATCACCGAGCTGCTAGATAAGCTACGTAGTCACCCACGGTCTGGAGCACTATTTCCCAAACAGTGGGTCGGGACCCATCTTTGGGTCGCAGACCAATTTGTATAGACCAATTAATTGTTTACTAACATTGAGACTGGATGCGCAGGTGATTGTTTCACGCAACCAATGTCCAACCTGTTGTTTCGGGGTGCGCTAGTTTCAGCACACCCCAACCCCCTCTTGTGTGTTGGCTAGTGTGGCACGTCCTGGCGAGACCTGATAGAATGGGTTTCATTTAGCGCATACTGGTTGCACGCATACTGGTTCTTATCAGTGTGACGTCGTCTGTTAAGGGGTCTATGGGTCACAAGTAAATAAATATCCCCTTTTTTGTTTTGTTTCCAATGCATTTCGTTTTTTATTTAAAAAAAACAAAACAAGAAAAACTAAACAAAAATTGCAACATTTTTCATGAATTAGAAACAAATTCTATGTTTTCAAAGAAATTCCATAAATTAGAAAACTAATGTTTAAAGAAGTAGTGAAACTAGCCGACCTACAAGCTCCTAAGGCGTCGCATTGCGAGGCGTTAGGAGCTTGTAGATCTTCTATTTTCGCTAGACGCTAGTTTTGGTCTCGGGGAGACATCAAATTTCTCTTCCATGTGCTTTTTCTTGCAAACTTCTGAATAAAGTATTCAATCAATCAACTCTATTTTGTCTGTCTCGCATAAGCCAGTATTAATCAAAACAGAGAAGCAGCATGTTAATTCCTTTGACTACATCACCCCCTACTGACTGAAAGATGAAAACACCACGGTACAGGAAACATTATGCTTTCTCATTTTCTTATAGAAAAATATCTTCTATTTATCCTAGATAAAGGTGAAGTAAAGGTTCATTCGTCATATACAGTACAATGAATGTACAACCAATTTCTATAGAACAAGGACACACATTGATTAATATATTTTGACAAAATAAAAAAAACATGTTTTATACCAGAAAGTTTATTCAGCTATGCAAGGAAACAAGTCCCAAGAGTGCCTCAAAGCTGATTCTAAATGTTGAGAATGAAGTCAAATAGTGCACAAAACAAAATACCATCACACCTTTGAAGAAAGAAATTCATAACATAAAAGTATTTTTTATCTTATGACACACCATTCATATCATTCAGCCAATTATATCAGAACAAAACATTACTATGAGAAGATAGCTAAACTTGAAAATGAAGTCAAGGCATACATAGACAGGAATTTGATAAATTGTATTAAGGGAAAAACAAGATTTTTTAGTTAATTCCAACCACCCTAGAAAGAATTTTCCAGAAAAAGGTCAAACCATTATGCCAAAAACATCGTATAGAAGGATGGTCACAAAAAATATATTTGGTTTGCAGTAACCCGACCCCAGTAACAAGGTTTAAACATGGCATTTCCAGATGGTTACACAACTAGTCTGGGTTTATTTCCAGCCAGGTAACCTTCACTTCTGTTGTCTTAGTAAATTATAGGCTATAGCACAACTAGACAGTGTGAAATTTGAAAAACAACTGTGCCGTGTTAATACATCAACACGTAGTCTCGACTGTTACTAGGAAAGTGAGACAAAAGGACCACTAATTGATGCACGATTCCTAAAGCCTGATTTAAACTTGGTTGCAGGCCAGTGTCATGCAATGAAAATAGCAGAGCTACAAGCTCACAACACATCGCACTAAAATGAAGGCTACCTTCTCATAGTCCACTCCCATGTTTTAAATGTTTTGAGTTCTCAAAAAACTCTGAAGATCCAAATCTCTTGTAAGCATTCAAATTACAACTTCAAATCAACCTACCGGTATGTTTTTACATTCAGGCAGTATTGTACAAAACAATATTAATTTTACAACAGTGTTGTAAAAAAAACAATATGAACCCACATAATAAATAAGTCATTACACGTTAAACAGTAAATGATAGAATGAGAGCTATAGCAAAGCAATGGCTGTTGTTAAAGGACGGCTTCACCCATTTTCAACCTATCGTATAATTGGTCCTCACTATGCTCATGATAAATGGTACCATTTGTTTTACTCAGTCTGTGTCTCAGAGGGGGGCTGTGGACAGTCCAGAAACCCACCTACCAGTGACATCATTGTTAGGCAGAAAAACAAGATTTCGCATTTTTTATTTTGATTTCTTTGAGGTACAATGGCTTCTATTAAAGCATTGTAACTTTCCATTGTAACTTTCCGGGAATAGAAAGCCTGCAGTTTGTATTAGCTTCGATTCCACATCAATCATGTTACTGGTAGGCGGGATTCTGAACTGTCCACAGTCCTCCTCTGAGACACTGAGTCAGTAGACAAAAATGGTACCATATTAACATGAGCATTAGTGAAGACCTATTATATGAAGATAGGTTGAAAATGGGTGAAGTTGTCCTTTAAGGCCAAATAAGCAAGATGATGCATCTGGAACTGCTCACAATACCACTTCACTCAAGTGTTGTGATTTGCCAAACAGTTTTAGTTTTTATGTCCTCTATGGCATAGCAGTCAAACTAACATTCACATTATGTAATACAGAACACCCTAGACTCATCTGAAATACTTTACCAGGGTGTGTTAAAAAGTAAATTCAAAGAATGAACACATTAAAACTTCTAATTCAGCGAATGGAATCTAAAAATAACAAAGAAAACATAAACAACTGCTATACTGTACATGTTCTTTCTTGGATTTAAGGAATTGTGTCTTGATAGGGAGAAACAGGTTGAGAGAGAGCTATTGGCTCCCAGTGGGATCCCTGATTGCTACCTCTCAGCCCAAATTAAAGCTGGTATTAAACATGGAACTAAACAAATGACTGGTTAAAGATTTAGTTTTATAGTGTCTATGGTTTTCTCCCTTCAAGTTACCGATTTGAAATGGCATGAAGGATAAAAACGGAACACAGTGTCTTGCCCAGTAGGCCATGTGCACAACAGTAGTCCCAGGTTTCCAGAAGGTGGCATACCCGGCCGTTTCCTTTTCCAATTCATTTTCAGCAGGTTTGAACCGGAAACACATGACACCTCCACTTATTTCAAGTTCAAATTGGCTGCTGAGACAAGCAAAACGTCTACAGGAAATTGAAATGGAACAGCAAAAAGGTATGCCATCCTGGAAACCAGGGACATGGACAGAGCCTAATACAGTCATATTTCTATAGTCAATAGGAACATCCATCTACATTGCCTACGCTGCTTTCACTGGTCAATGCAGTGCTGTGCAGACAAATCAATTCCTTAAGTCCATTTCATTAATTCTGACGGTACAAATTCTACCTCCTTTACTATTACACACACTTTGGGTTGAAGGAACGATAACTGATATGAAACAACATTTATGACATTATGGAGGCAGACCTGGGCAAAAGACAAACAAACTAAAACTAATTTCAAACATCTGAAGTACTTGAGGTCAGCTTGAACCAATAGGCTAACCACCTGAACAGCCTAAAAATGAACACTTAATAACAAAACTAAGTGTTTCTTGTGGGGTTTTGTGTTTGTTTTTTGTTATTCCCCAAAAACATTTGACACATAATTTAATTAGCTTGCCATGGGGGCATTTGCATAAAGTTTAATAACAGAACTAAAGATCTAGAAACCAAGGCCTTGTCAGATGCTCTCAGACCAGCATTCTTTTTTTTAAACCAAACTTCATGCATTTGAGCCCAGGTCTGGATGAACAGAGGGTTGAAAATGGACCCGAGGCTTCAGAGGTTGTTATGATCCGACACGTGTTGTGGTGGTCTTCTTGTCAGAGAAGAAGCTTCTCAGCAGCACCACCTGACTTATGCTGACCACCAGAAGGATGAAGGCCTCACCAATAGACCAGAATGCCACACGGGTGTTGAGATCCTCTGCACGACTGCGTCCCTGGGCCTCCCGGAGGCGGAAGTGAGTCTGGTAGTCGATGACAGACTTCAGAGCCTCGTGAATGGAAACACAGGCCGACTCCATCTGGTAATGTGGAGCAGAGGCACATTGAGAGACCAGGGTGAATAATAATAATCCACACACACACCAAGCAGGTACATTTAGCCTGAATGGTTTGTCTGGCCCACATCATGATTAGAAGAGTGATCAGATATCACTGTGAAGCTCTGTTCTATTTTAAAATGAATAAGCCAAATAGGTTATTGACTGTCAATAGTGTAATATAGACCTGTGTGTAGTGTATAATGGTGCACAGTAGTCACTGTAAAACAGTACTAACTTGTTTAATTATTTTTGTTTTTGTCAAGACAGATACACATACACCAGTCCAGTGTCTCAAAGATAAAATGCACACACCACTCACCTGAGTGAGAGCGGTAACTCTGTTCTCATTGGGGAACAGTGGGGGGTCCTCGCCAACCTGGAAGTCAAAATAGACAGTCTTGTGTGTGAAGGTAGAGAACTCGTTGCTGAAGCAGAACTTGTAGGTGCCATTCTTGGCCGCCGTGAAGGTGAAACTGTCATATTGTTTCTTCATCTCCTTGTACAGAACAGTACTGTCTGGGTCCTCCAAACGACAGTCTACATCATAATGGCCACCAGTGACCACCTGGGAAAACAAAGAGGGAGAGATGTGTTTATAGAACTATCTATTCACAAACATGTCTAACTTTCATCTGATTTCATGGCTGTGCAATGCATTGCAGCTGTATGGTGAAAACAATGTTTTGGTCATTGCAATAGCAGAGAAGCAGAATGTACCTTTTCTCAAACCTGTCAGTCATATTTTCACTTTGGGGTGTCCACACATGAGGATGTATAAGATTATCAGACTGTTGGTATTTTATATTGTTTACCAATGTAAACATGGACCAGATATACAGCCTTTTTTAATATTGTGTTTTGTCTTGCTTCAGGTCACACACACACACACACTCTGTCACCAGCCAGATGGACCATCGAACGGTACACAGCGAAGAAGAAACACACCCAGTGCTGTCTATCGGTGACACTGCAATAGGCAGTTAAAAATGCATGTGAGTTTTTCAGATCTAGGGCACGAACCAGGGACCTTCTGTTTCCCTGACGGCCTCTCTACCCATTCAGATATGGCCGCCTCAATAAAGAACGTATCCACGGAGCGTATGGACACATACATATCCATTCTGAATGGGAGTAAAAATAGGCCCTACAGGTTTTTCCATGGTGCCAATTTGCACACTGGTTTTGTCAACCCAACCCAAATTGTGCATCATTTTTCTCCACTAACTGCTGGCAGTGGGGAGAACAGGTCAGGTCGGCACCTACAATAAAAGTCAAATTTTTGCCCACTTAAAATAATACATATTAGTGTTATTATGACATTTCAAATAACCATCGCACAACAAGTTTATCACACACTGCATATCGTGCAGCACTAGTTGACAAAATACTCCAGGCACCACCAGGAAACAAAAACTAATAGAATACGCACATCACTTGGTGGAGATGCTGGGTTGGAAAGTATCATGAAGAAAAAGAATAAACCCGCAAACTCATCTGCTCCAATGTAATTTAATGACAACGTTTCAAGCCAAGGCTCTTCATCGGGTCAAACTCGAGTTATATATTTTTTCTTTACCACCGTGAAACTGCCTAATTTTGTATATCTTCTATAATTTGGCTTCCATTAGAACAGAATTTCCATGTGTTTTTTCTGTCTTCGCTGTTTACACTTTTTCCATAAAAATACATGATAAATAAAGGATAATGGTTATATAAATCCAGATCCCTTTAACACTTGCTAGTCTTCCCAAGAGTACAGAAGCCCTGTAATGGTAGATCTTCACCATCTGACACTGGGCAGGAAATAACCTCTTGGGTGAATGATGTCTATGATTGGACAGTAATGACCAGGTTGCTTGCTGGGCTGGAGATTGGGCCTAATTTCGGACCACCACCCGCAGTTATGTACAGCAAAAAGCAGTGGTGGAAAGTAACTAAGTACATTTACTCAAGTACTGTACTGTAATTTTGAGGCATTTTACTTTAGTGGAGTATTTCCAAATTTCAATACTTTTACTTCTACTCCACTACATCTCAGAGCAAAATATAGTACTTTTACTCCACTACAATTATTGGACAACTTTAGTTACTAGTTACTGAGTAGATTTTAAATATTATTACAAAAACATACATTAACCACTTCAGCCCTACATAGACTTCGGCTATTTGAAAAAGCCTACAAGCTCACAACTCATCGCAGTGCAAAGCATTGTGAGCTTGTAGATCTGCTATTTCCAAAAGATTGTATACATTTTGAAAACATGAAATGGAAGATTTCTGCATAATAAGTACTTTTACTTTTGATACTTTTGATGCCATTTTGATGCCAATACTTTTGTACTTTTACTCAAGTAAATTCTGAATACCAGACAATAGTATTTCAACATTGCAGTATTGATACTTTTACTTGTAAAAAAAGAAATATGACTACTTCTTCCACCACTGGCAAGAAAAAGACACATACCTGAAATTCCAGCGTACACTTGGTACCAATGATGATGTCTTCGTAGAAACACTGCTTGGCGTTGTCTGGCAGCTCGAACGTGAGCTCGGATCCCAGAACCCAGCCACACAGTAGCTGGGCCCATAACACCTGCAGCAGCACCCGAATGGATCCGCACATCTTCAGAGAGCCCAAGGTATCCAAAAGTGAACCTGTCGCGGACCTGGCAACAACCACAGTAATCCATTAAAACCTCAGGCCGATTCTACAAATGTCTTCTAAATCCTATCAGTTTTTTTCATGTTGAGACAACGCATGTGGCGAGTAGTTCTCAGACTTCTCATACTCATGTCAAGTATTTAGTTCCAGGGACCCCCCAGAAGCAAAGATTTGAGTTACAAATGTTCGCTTAAAAAATTTATTCAAAGATTTGCACTAATTATCACTATTTAAAAAAAATAGCAGATCTACAAGCTCATAGCGCGGTAGATCTGCTATTTTTGAATAGCCAAAGAAATCTAAAATGACACCGATGCTTTCCCATCTTAATGTGTTAAGCTAGAGTTACTCAAAGATCACTACATATTAGGGACAACATGACAAAAATGGTGACAAAGCGAACCCGGACGTTGGCGACAGAATAGCTTGAGGCTAACTAAGCTAGCTGGCAATGCCGGGTTTACAGCAAGCAACCGACTTTAGAATGGGAGATCTTTAATGGATGTCGTGCTGTACGACATCATTGTGTGTCCATATATATCACGATCGGGCTGAATGAAAGCCTGAACGTTTCTGATATTTAATCAAACCTTTTGTTTCACTCAGCACCAGTTTACTCACCTCAAATCCCTTACCCGGATGTACGAAATACCGACCTACGTAAAGTCGACATCACCAAAATTCATTGGTTGATTTTCATGTGAGCCCGCCCTCTTACGCCTGATTGGTCCACATGGGTTAGGGAAGCGGAAGTGCCCAGAGTACCGGATTTAACGTAGAAAATTAAGCATTGGACAAATTGACACTGGCAGTCAGTGTTGCCATGCCCGCTTATTATAAGCGATTTGGGGCTTCTTTTTCTGTGAAGTTGCTTGTAATTATTGGTAGTTGCGTCGCCGGGGTGCGTTTTTGGGCTTGTTTCCAAAGTGTAGTTGCTTGTTTAAGGTTGCATCACAATTTTCAAATTATTTTAAACAGTGGTTCTCAAATATTTTAATGTCATGGACCCCCAAATTAATATGTATTTGTCCATATTACCCCCATCTGAAAGTGTTTTGTGCCAGGGAGCCCCGTACCTGATTTGTGTTAGAATGTTTTAAAAAAATCTTACAAATATTCCACATTTTATTTCAAGATGTTTTGAAAATAGCAGATCTACAAGCTCACAACGTGTCACATCGCGACGCATTGTGAGCTTGTAGAGATAGGCTATTTTCAATGTATACATAGGTTTAAGCCGCCCCGCTGTGCTTCTTTTGGGCTTGTTTTTCTAGACCTGGTTGCTTATTTCTCTCACAAAATCTGGCAACACTGGTGGCAATGGTTATCAAACCATTTGTGGGAACCCCATAACTCCCAGAGTATGGGGGTTACAGACCCCCAAAACTCCCCAATAACTCCCAGAGTATGGAGTTACAGACCCCCATGAGTATAGGGGTTAAAGACCCGCATAACTCCCCAATAACTCCCAGAGTATGGGGTTACAGACCCCCATGAGTATGGGGGTTACAGACCCCCATAACTCCCAGAGTATGGGGGTTACAGACCCGCAAAACTCCACAATAACTCCCAGAGTATGGGGTTACAGACCCCCAAAACGCCACAATAACTCCCAGAGTATGGGGTTACAGACCCCAAAACTCCACAATTAACTCCCAGAGTATGGGGTTACAGACCCCCATGAGTATGGAGCTGGTATGGGGGTTACAGACCCCCATAACTCCCAGAGTATGGGGGTTACAGAAACCCCATGAGTATGGGGGTTACAGACCCTCATAGCTCCCAGAGTATGGGGGTTACAGACCCCATAACTCCCAGAGTATAGGGGTTACAGACCCCATAACTCCCAGAGTATATGGGGGTTACAGACCCCCATAACTCCCAGAGTACATGGGGGTTACAGACCCCCATAACTCCCAGAGTATGGGGGTTACAGACCCCCATAACTCCCCAATAACTACCAGAGTATGGGGATTACAGACCCCCATAACTAAATCCGCTTTTATGGAATTATAGCAGTGGTTCTCAAACTTTTAATGTCAAGGATCCTACATGAAATGATCTTGACAGTGTGAATTTTCGCAGATAAGTGAGGCTGGGACCGAGGCTACGCTTCACCAGGCTTTCCTCAGCACCTGTGGGAAGCCTGGTTGTTTCTAATTTGAGAATAAACCTGATCCGGTCTAGAGCCCGCCTACTGTATCGGGTAATTTTCACACACACACACACACACACACACACACACACACACACACACACACACACACACACACACACACACACACACACACACACACACACACACACACACACACACACACACAGGGGTGCAATGCTCAGTGGACGCGGTTGCACGCCGTGCAACCACTTATTTGGCCAGGGGGACGTGCAGGCACACGCATAGATTTAAAACTACTTTAAATTCACACTTCATCAAAGTTTACAAAGGCTCCCGACTCACGCCAGGTACATTAACATAGGAATTAGCCTATATGCATATCAATTGCCCATTGTGTGACCTGTACTGTAGGTGTTAAGCGACGTGCGCGTCACGTCATTAAAATAGAGAGTGCAACCACTTCTCAAATGAGCATAGCATCACTGCACACACACACACACACACACACACACACACACACACACACACACACACACACACACACACACACACACACACACACACACACACACACACACACACACACACACACACACATATACACACACACACACACACACGCACGCACGCACGCACGCACACACAAACACGCACGCACACACAATCACACACGCACGCACGCGCACGCGCGCACACACATGCAAGACACGTTTCCGTATCCGGTATAGACCCAGACCGGATCAGCAAATACAAAGCACCTTGATCCCCTGCTGCTGCTAAAAAGCTACTAGCTGCCGCTAACAGTGTTGCCATGTCGGCTTATTATAAGCGACTTTGGGCTTCGTTTTCTGTCGCTTGTAAAAATTGGTGGTTGCGTTTTTTTTGGGCTTGTTACCTAATGTTGCTTAAACCAGTGTTTCTCAAACATTTTCAAGTCAAGGAGCCCCAAATTAATATGTATTTGTCTGCAGACCCCCATCTGAAAACACTATAAGCAGGGGGACCCCAATACGAGATTTGTGTTCAAAAATATTCCAACGTTTTTTTTTTCTGTGAAAATAGCCAAAGCATGTGTTTAAAGCAGTGGTTTTCAACCTTTTTCATGCCGAGGACCCCTAAATTGATATACATTTGGCAGCGTCCCCCCATTTGAAATTGTTTTGTGCCAGGGACCGCTTGTTTTAAAATAAAACATAAAAAAAAAAAAAAATCCTTGTCTCTCTCTCGCGAAACCTGGCAACACTGGCTGCTAAACACTCATTCGTCGTCGGGCAGTGTCGCTCCGAAAAAATGACGTATTTTCAGTGTTGTTGTTTTTTTAAGTGTCGCGTCACCGCGAGGCACTACTTTTTTTGCCCTGTGGGAAACAATAACCTATTTTTTGTCGCATTTGTTGACGATCGTGCGACGACGAAGTGTAAAAAGATGCCAGCCGTTTGCGTGATAATGTAGCGCAGTGGTTCTCAAACTTTTTCATGTCAAGGTCCCCCAAATTGACACTTAATAGCCCGCGGACCCCCATTTGAAAAGATATGCCAAGGACCCCCATAAGAGAAGATTTTTACAGATCTAGCAGTGATTTTCAACCATTTTAATTTCAAGGACCCCCAGTTTGGACATGGGCCACGGACCCCCATTTAATGACATTTCTATCTCTGGGACCCCAATTTTACGATATCAATTGGGGCCCAATTGATATCGTAAAATCAATGTTAATTTAACTCAGAGTGTACAAATGGAACCATACACTCTCAGAGTTACAGACCCATAAGGGTCCATTTGGTTCCTAACTATCTATTATCATTTAGCTGGGGACCCCCTGGAACTCCCTCAAGGACCCCTGGGGGTCCCCGGACCCCACTTTGAGAACCACTGATTTAGCGTCACACTTAGTTCTAGTTACACTGTCTGTCTGTCTGTCTGTCTGTCTGTCTGTCTGTCTGTCTGTCTGTCTGTCTGTCTCTCATCTGACGAGACCATAACAACCATGTTAATTTAGCTCGCAGCCTTAGCGTCAGCGTTGCCATGTCTGCTTACTATAAGCGACTTTTGGGCTTGTTTTTCTGTAAGTCGCTTGTAAATATTGGTGTGTGTTTTTTTGTTGTTCGTTTCTAAACCTAAAGTGTAGTAGTTGCTTATTTGGGCTTGTTTCCTAAATGTTGATTAAACCAGTGCCAGTGGTTCTCAAACATTTTCATGTCAAGGACCCCCAAATTAATATGTATTTGTTTGCAGACCCCCCTACTGAAAACATTAAATATTCCAAATGTTTCACATTTTCTTCAAGATGTATCTACAAGCTCACTGTGAGCTTGTAGATTGGCTATTTTCAAATAGCCAATGCATATAGGCCTATTCAGTCGCTTCTTTTGAGCTTGTTTTCATAGATTTGGTTGCTTATTTCTCTCTAAAAATCTGGCAACACAGCTCGCAGCCTTAGCGTAGCTAGCTCGTTAGCAGAGTTGGTTAATACCACCACCCGCCAACAATAACAACAGTGCTAATTATAATAACTTCTTATTCATTGCGTATGAACACAATGACTTGTAAGTCGTGTTAGTTTTAGTTTTGTCCCCGAGATAACGGCAGCACACTGAAATAGTCTCTAAATAGCTCAAACTTGGAACATTTGAGTGTCCAGTCCACCTTGTGGTGCAGTGTTGTTGTTTAGCTACAGTGGAGCTGGTAGGTGAGCAGGCAGAGATCATTCAACAAGACAAAAGTATACACAAAATGATACAAAATACAAATACAAAACGAACCAAATGGACCCTTGCTGTACATACGCACGAGTTAAAATAATTCCACGTCCCATACAGTTAATAGCAGCTTGACTTGCACGTAAGTAACTTTCTTGGACCTAACCTTTTCTGTTATCCTCTTTTTCAGATCCACAAATACTGTATTTGACTCTGAACCTGACAGGTTTGTGTACATAAAGCAGCCAAAACGTATTACATTAATTGACCACCTTTATAGCTGTGCAAAGATGCTTCATGTCTAAACTCCTTCTGATATTGTGCTTCACAGTGTAAACAACTCGCCTATATCTGGGACAACAACATAATTCCGTAATCCTCTCCCCAAGTGCTACGGCTACATATATTATTCAATATGTCTATCACCAACACGCCCACAAGCAATGATGCCTGCTTGAGCATTGTGCACAGTTTGATGTGTCACAGACAGGGTGGTGAGAGTGAGACCTTTGCTAAGCGGGCAATTGAGAGCTTGGTGAAAAAGCTGAAGGAGAAGAAGGACGAGTTGGACTCTCTCATCACGGCGATCACCACCAACGGAGCCCATCCTAGCAAGTGTGTCACAATCCAGAGAACACTGGATGGAAGACTGCAGGTTGGAGCAATTAGTTGTCTCTGTATGCAGTTAACATAATGAGCACAGGGTTGCTATAGTCATGGAAAATGTGGAAAAGTTAAGGTATCAAATTGGCTGTTCTGGGCCTGGAAATTGTTACTTTAAATTATTCTTGTTCTTCACCTTGGACATTGGAATTAAATAACCAAAACACTAATATTTGAAGATGGAACCTTTCATGTAGTAGTTGTAGAAAATGTAATATATCATATTCTGTTTGTTTGATTGAGCATCTCTGGGAAATTGTCTATTATACTGCTATTCAGTATAAAGTAGGCTACAAGTTCAAACTCAACCATGAAAATAGCAGATTCATTTCTTCTATGACCATGGTTCTTGTCTTGGTGTGGAATTCCTCGTCACTTATTTCTTGTCTTACTGAATTCCTGTTGTTCCCAGGTGGCTGGACGTAAAGGTTTCCCCCATGTAATCTATGCCAGGTTGTGGAGGTGGCCAGATCTACATAAGAATGAGCTGAAGCACGTCAAATACTGCCAGTTTGCCTTTGACCTTAAGTGTGACAGCGTATGTGTCAACCCCTATCACTATGAGAGAGTGGTGTCTCCTGGTATAGGTGAGAAATAATGCCTTTTTTCTTTGGCCAATTGATGTTTAGGGATATATGTCACTGTGTCAACCCCACACGACAAGGTCAATTTTATAGAGCTTGAGATTTACTCATAGTTCCATGGCTCTGTGAGGACAGGCATATTTAGGACATTTTTTGTTTTGATTTGCTGGAAAATTGGTTGCAAATTTATAACATCACACATTAATAGTTATCCATCTTGTAACACCTCATTTTATATTGAAGTATCCAAACCATACACTAGGTTAGAGTAGGTTAGATGTTGTTAGATGTTGTTAGTGCTTCGCACTAGTCATGTATTTTAGTTACTTTTATGTCCTCAGATTTGTCAGGGCTGACACTGACCAGTTCTGGCCCCAGCACGGGGCTGATGGTTAAGGACGAGTATGATTTTGACGGACAGCCTAGCCTGCCCTCCATCGAGGGAGGCCATTCCCTCCAGACCATCCAGCATCCCCCCTCCGGCAGCCGTTCTGCCCCCTCAGAACCATTCGGCACCCCCACCCTGCTCCCACCCTCTGAGGCCTCTACGTCTGCCTCCACATCATCCTTCCCTGCCATTGCTGCTGGATCAGGAAGTAAGATGAATGTTGAAATATCCCAGCAGCACATGCTTGTCCATTTTTGTTTACGTTTGACTTTGTGAACAGCAGTGGTGTGAGTGGTGGTGTGTGTTTCTGCATGGCTGTCTGTTGTGTTTGTTGTTATTTCCAGGGGAGAGGATGTATTGTAAAAAGGTTTCTCAATGTGTGTTTCTGTCTGTGTGCATGTGTGTCCTTCTGCATTTGTGGTTGCACTGCATTGCACTGTTACATTGGTCTGCCCTGTTATTACAGGGTGTGAAATAAGATTATAGTTGATATCAGTCTCTCCTCTGTCGCTTTGTTTTCCCCAGATGCCAGCTCCACCTGGTCAAGAAACAGCAACTTCACCCCAAACTTGCCCCACCACACCAATGGCCATCTACAGCACCACCCTCCTATGCCACATCCCGGACATTACTGTAAGTACACAAATGCACTCGCATACGTGCACACACTACGTTTTTCTTTGTAATGCTTCACACAACAAACACTTCGATCTTGGTAACTGTTATCTCTTTTAGGGCCGGTGCACAATGAACTGGTGTTCCAGCCTCCCATATCCAATCACCCAGGTGAGAGAACAGACACACAACCTGTTTTGAATGGAAAATACCTTTTTTTGTCAGTAGTTAAAATCAACAGTATTGTGTTCTCGTCAGTTTGTTCCTTTACACATGATTGTCTTAGGTTCTACCCCACATTCCTACTAAAGGCAATATCGACAATGTGTTGCCTATAGGAGTTTTCCATTGATTACACATGCTGGATTTTCATGTAGAATTCTGTAAAGCTCTATCTTCAGGGAGGCGTAGAGAGCAAGCAGATTCCCAATTTATAATTTTTCCTTGATTATTGACTTGGATAGAGTTGTCACATCAGGGCGCAAAGCAACCCTTAACTTCTAAGGAAGGATTCTGCTTTTTCTTCTACTATCTGGATCAAACCTTCATTTTAGTTATTACTGCATGTGTATTATTGACATGTTGTTCCTTTTGTTACAGCCCCTGACTACTGGTGCTCCATCGCCTATTTTGAGATGGACGTTCAGGTCGGCGAGACATTTAAGGTGCCCTCCACCTGTCCCATTGTGACTGTGGATGGTTACGTTGATCCTTCAGGGGGAGACCGGTTCTGTCTGGGCCAGCTCAGTAACGTCCACCGGACCGAGGCCATCGAGAGAGCCAGGTAGGTGGCTCAGTCTAAGTACGGGGTCCCACTGATATAGGGTTTGTTTGGCTTTTTATGTTTTCAGCCTATTTTTTTATATTCATTCATATAATTGGTGTTGATGAAATGCCATTATTAGTATGTAAAGCTAAAAATAAGTTGCTTCTATTACTGACCGCCAGGAGGAAAGCATGTCTCATTTGCTGAAATTTTACACTGTTAAATCAAGTTATGGGGCAGATCATAAGATCACAATGCTAAAGAAAACCCTACGGCAAATACTAGTTAATCCACACAATTCATAATAGTGATTTGATGTCTACATCATACAGTGAGTTAATCTTTATATGTTTTTTTAGGAGACCTCTTACATTGATACTGTTCATTCTCTGTTCAATATCGTCAATTTATGTCCTTTCCTTTCTACTCCCCACCGTGTCCATTTCTCTCTCAGGCTCCATATTGGTAAAGGGGTTCAGTTGGAGTGTAAGGGTGAGGGAGATGTGTGGGTGCGTTGCCTCAGTGACCATGCAGTGTTTGTTCAGAGTTACTACCTGGACAGAGAGGCGGGCCGCGCCCCGGGAGACGCTGTTCATAAAATCTACCCCAGCGCTTACATCAAGGTAAAGATATTTCTCCTCCTTATCTGAATATTCTCTGGGTGCTGATCTTAAATACACACTTGTTACAAAGGACAATACTACTTAATATGTGGGTTCTGACTGAGTCGTCACATGTCTCATTTGTGTGTTATAATAATACTACATTGGTACAAGTGGCAAACAAATAATTCTGTCTGGCAGGCAGGTGGGAAATGGGGAATCCAATGCCTGTGGATTGGTGCTCTTAAAGTGTTGTATTTTTTCCTCCTAGGTGTTTGACCTACGCCAGTGTCACAGACAGATGCAGCAGCAGGCTGCCACGGCCCAGGCAGCGGCAGCAGCTCAGGCGGCCGCTGTGGCAGGGAACATACCTGGACCTGGATCAGTTGGAGGGATTGCTCCAGCTATCAGTAAGACAAAAGACAAACGGGAAATACATTTGCAGTAGCTGATCCCAGATCACACTCTGGGTTAACGCCTTCTGTCAGGCACACGGAAGCAGAATGCCGTCCAGGCCATGATTACATCAATTTAGACAGAAATAAGCAAATTTATATCAGTGGTGCATAAACAAAAAATGCCTTCTCAGGGGACATTCGTAACACATTATAGAAAGGTGTGAATTGATGTATCATTTGGATCAGCCCATGAATAACTTCTCGGATAGATTCCTTGCCTATACCATTTTACACTCCGTTAAAATAACCCATTAAAACTGGGAAAGCATCTGTCATTTTAGATTTTTGCGTTGGCTATTCAAAAATAGCAGATATACAAGCTCGAGCTACGAGCTTGTACATCTGCTATTTTGGAACATTTTTGAAAAATCTTGAAAGTGTGAGAACTACTGATTTAGAAGGCATTTGTAGAATCGGCCTCAGGCCTTAATGGGATAACACTGACAACTTTGCTGTGCACATACTGTATACTTTCAAGTTCAAATAGTAGGGAAGATATCACATTTGGAGTCAGCAGCATGGGGTGTGAATATAACTGCCTTTCTCTCCACCCAGGTCTGTCAGCGGCTGCAGGTATTGGGGTAGACGATCTGCGGAGGCTGTGTATTCTCAGGATGAGCTTCGTCAAGGGCTGGGGGCCTGATTACCCCCGCCAGAGCATCAAAGAGACACCGTGCTGGATTGAGATCCACCTGCACAGAGCGCTCCAGTTACTGGATGAGGTTCTGCACACGATGCCTATAGCTGACCCCCAGCCTCTGGACTGAGGTTGTCCTGGCATCATCCCCCGATCGGACCAGAAATTGCGATGGCTTAGGAATGGCGTCCCTAAAGGAATCGGTTTGGGTGGGTGGGAAAGGCTTCCAAAGCAGTGCTCGTCACTCTGCAACACCAGTGCTGTCCCTGTTGAATTTGTTTTGGCGGGGTTGGTGGTGACCCCTTACGCTTGCCTTTTAAATGGCCAGTGTCACACGAACACCGGCCAAAGCCATATATCTTAACTAAAAGATACTTTTAGTTTTTGATAGATGGCTGTGATGTTTGATGACTGGAATAGAGAATCACAGAGTTGGACAAGGATATTACTGAATCTGATCTAAAGTTGCAGGACAAAATCCACCACACCATGCCATTAGCTGACCTGAAACGTCTGCATTTAAATAATGAACAATCAGGTCCAACATGGACTACACGGCACCCCTGGATTCAACTATCATTGACTACTGAAAATTGTTTTATAGGTCTAAGAATGACCCTGACCTACAGTCAGTAGGACATTACTGACAATCCTGAATAACTGGATGAGGTTGTACTATCATTGCAGAGCCTACAGAGCCACAACCAATAATACCATAGCCACCAGGTTATCCCACAGCCCTACACATGCTGAATGCCATGATTCACACAATGCCTACAACTGACCTTCTGCTATTCATCAGGAACATGTCTACCATAGGTTATGGACTATATGCATCAGGGGTTCTTTGCATTTGGACCCATAAATAATGGTGACAGTGTCACTTGACGAATCCTACTAGTATTTTCTTTTTTATTAGACAGGGTCACAGAAATCGTAAGGATCTCAGCTCTACACTTTGGACTAGAAGTGTATTATAGAGGCCAAGAGTTGCTGCATTACACAGGATTCTAAATGCAATACTGTTATTTTATGGAGCACCTGTGATTTATTTAATCATATAGCCTGTTTATGATATTAGGTAGTTTCTTTGCATTGCAATGCTCACTCATTTTGCCTCAAGTGCTCTGCTGGTTGATTTTTATGACCCTTTTAAAAATAAATCTTAAACTGAAAACTACATTACTGGTAAATTTTCAACAGTGGTCACATCCCATTAGTTACTTTCAGTGGTGTGATCTCAGTTTTGGAAAGTGTACCAATGCCACTGATGATGAATCTTAAGTCTTTCATCAACTCTTCACCTCTTGTCTCTTTTACGCTGAAGAAGAAACAAACACTAGTATGCAATGAGCTGTAACAAAGTGGAAAAGAGGTGAAGCAGCTGAGTTCAGAATTTTGTCATTCAATCACTATACTGAAACAGGTTATGTCAACTTGAATTGGCACAGAGAAACATTAATCATAGAAAGCCTTGTATGAACACATTTGAACCAGCATGCATAGGGAGCTGCTGAGCTTGATATTTGTTCGGTGGAAATGAAACTCATTGTACTTAATGACTCAGTGTCTAGCCCTGTGCCACTTGATCCAGGAATTGGTCCCTTATGTAGATAGTCTTGAAGATGATTTCCCAACAAGTGTTCTCTTGGTTTTTATTTTTGTTTGTTACTTAATGCTTTCATTAAGTAAAAGTATTTTATTTTCAGCACTTTATTTTGTTTTTCTTCTTGCTTTTAATACTATATTTTGTGGCTGCATTGTCCAGTCATGAATGAGGGAGTGGATAAGCCTGTTAGGTTTTATGTATAATCGGGGCTACATTGTGATGAGATATATAGAAGATACGCAACACTAAGACACCTTCGAAAAGGTAAACTTTTGCCCTCACAATACAGGCATTTACACATTTACATAGTTTTCCCCCCTCTTGTTATTTTGAGTTGCCTTTTGAGCTTTTTTTTCTTCTCCATGTAAATAACTTTGCTTTATGACATGCATGTTGATGATTGCATGAATGAGTAGACGTATTGGGAAACGAATACCTCCCACCATACATACAGTACAAATTAGTTAAGTATATTGGTCCAGCATGTTGTCACAGAGATTCCCTCGTCACAATTCTAAATCAATGACTCAAAGTGCATTATTCCTCGATGATGCAGAAAACGTGTTAGGGTTATTTGAGCTTTTCATACTGTATCTGTATATGATGGCCCTCCCTTTTCAACCTATTTGGGTCCCTGAAGTCTTGCCATCTGGGAAGTCTTAATTTGGAAAGTCAAAGACTTGCTGATCAGCCAGGAATGCCCTGTTGCTGTTCTAGACTCTTGAACGTGGTGAGATCAAATTATTAGTTTTAAATGACAATCCCTAACTCTCCCTGCATGATGGGACACATATCACTTATTTTATCATCACTTCATTACATAAGTTTGTTTAGAAACCCCCATTCACATTAAAGTTGACACTGAGCTGCCATGACTTTATTTTTATTTTTTTTATCAATATATAAAGCCTTCATTAATGACAAGCATATGAAACTAAAGTCATTTGTTTTTCTTTCATAAATTAGTTTGTTTATCCCTACAGAAAATGACTAATTGTTGATGTACGAAAAACTAGCATTGCAGTTTACAGCTGAAGTGTTACTGGGAAGGAAAGTTTGAATTAAGACATTTGGACCTTGCTTTGTTACTTGAGATTGCCTACTCCCCAAGGAATGAATTAAGGTGATGTTTTTTGTTTTGTTTTTATTAAACTGGATTATTTTTGACTGTCATGAGGGGTCCCACCCTCTCACCCCACCTTCTGACATTGCGCTTTTGGACAGCATTGTTAAAAAGCTGTTTGCTCTACATAAGCAATTCAAGAATTGGACTTTGTATACATTCATTTTCCAGTGTAATTATGCCTTAGTTTGAATGGCAAAAATGACTTTTTATCACTGAGATGGTTTTCTGAATAACTGTTGCTGTTTATTTTGAGAAAATTATCTTCTGCGCTCTAAGGTCAAACGTTTTTGTATTACTTGCAGTATGGAGTTAGTATAGGAACCTTTAGACACAGCCAGGATGGGCTGATGGTGACTACTTAACAGATTACAGAGATACATTTTACCTGCATTTCTTATGTGAGAATCTATTAAAATGGCCTGACATTCTAGAGTTTGTTCTGTGTTCATTATATGGTTATAGGTAGGAACTGGTAACAAAATCAGAACTTGGGAGCTGCTGTAGCCTGGATTGTCTTTAAGATAATTACATTGAAATTTCAGACGGAGATATCTAGTTGATCTGTTGTGCGCTGTTTTGAATGCATCACAGGGAAAAAGATGAGCTTACACACTGTGGCTCCCTTCTATGACTATTGTGGCAGCCACCAGAAAGTGATGTTTCGATCACACTGCTCTTCTTCAGACATGAAGAATGCATCACACCCATATATGTAGTTGTTGGAAACAACAAAGTAGTGTGTGGGCAAGTCATACAATGGTCCCGCAATGATGGTACATAATACAGGCAGATCGTATTTGTCTCCCAGAGAGATCTTTAGGACTGACTATCAACACTGTTACTTGCAAGTGATCAAATTTGTGTATCCAGACATCGCCAACAATAGCAGATCTACAAGCTCACAACGCGTCACGAGACTTGTGAGCTAGTTTATCGGCTATTTCTGGCAATGAAGTATAAATCAGGATTTAGTTTGAGTGTCCTGACTAAGACATCTTTAGAAATCATATCTGAATTGCATTTCACACCACCTAAAAATGGCCAAAAGTCTGAACATAGCCTCGTGGACAGGAGAGGTCTACAATGTACACAGGCAGTGCTGTACACAGAGGCACCAACCATTTCGCTTCTTAAATAATAGACATGACTGCTGAGGTGGCTTTAAATGAAACGGTCTTTATTAAGTAACTTTAATATCAGAAAAATAAAACTCTTAAATTCTCTTTACAGCAAATATATAATATCAGTGCTTTGGCCGCAATAACTTAAAAGGCCGTTACCATAAAATATAGTCTGCTTTTAAATTCCCGACTGAATTTGTAGAATTTATATGCCATAAGACTTCCCCCTACATATACATAACAAAAGTGTAGTAAAATTAGCAAATACTTTAAACTGTTGGTACAGCTTAATATATGTATATATTTATATAGAGATATTTAAGATCTATTTTACAGTATACCATTCTAAATCCTGATCTATACTTTGTTGTGTGCCAGTAACACACCGGAAATAGAAGATCTACAAGCTCAACGTGTCATGCTGTGAAGCGTTGAGACCTTGTAGATTGGCCATTTTCAGTGCACAACTCGCGCATACAACCAAGTCTACATCAGGCTTTAATTTGGTGGCGTACAGACATAACAGGCAGCTTAGATCCTTGGCCTCTTTACAAACAGTTGCAGTGTAACGTTTTACATTGGCGGTACATTATGTAGACATGCTCGTGTTGCACATTCCATTTCCACTATGGTTAAACGGCAGCTAAATCACTTATCAATACTATTATCGTCAATACTGTAAACTACTAACTAGACTACAAGCAAATAGCACTGACACCCTCCTGCAACGCAGCGCTTCTTGGGTTTCCACCTCAACGCTCACTAATTCACTCACTTGATAAAAGTAAGAAATAAAAAAAATCTTATTTGTAAACATTTTAATATATATATATATATATTTATAGTCGTATATATGAAATGTAACAAAATAAAAAATAAAGTTCTGTATATATTTATCAGTCATTAACAGTAATAATATAATCCATACACAAAAATGTCAATAGAGATCCATCTCAAGAAACTGAGGGCCTACAGTGTATTGCATTCCCTCTTGAGAGAGAAAGAGAGACCAACCCTTCTGAGAGCTATGCCTCCCAAATAAAAAGGACGGATAGATGGTTGAAACGTAGGGGGAAAGGCAACCAGGTCCAACACTTTCAATTATTTTACAAGTATTTGAGCCTGGCTGTTCAAAGAAGCATGTGTGTGTGTGTGTGTGTGTGTGTGTGTGTAGGAGGTGGCGCAATGGTTGATCGCAATTAAACTGAATCATTCAAAGAAACAGAAATGCAATTGAAACAATGAGTAAATAGAGCTAAGGAATTACATTACTCCCAAATACTATTTCCACCCTAACTATGGCTGAAACGCTAGAGAGACTGTTATCCGATATCCACACTAGCATCATGCCGCATAGTAAAGCAATAGTATTGGCCTCAAGTAGTGTATACATAGTTCAAGATTATCTAATTCCATTCACTTCCCCTTTAAAATGTTCACCCCTATAAAACAAAGTCTATAGACATTGGTGTTTAAAGCTAGAGTTTGAGATGATTTCCACTATACTGTACCTTTCTTTCCATTTCAGTCAAGAGTGAACAAACATTTTGTAGAAAAAAATAAAAAAATAAAAATGCATCTTGATCAGTCGGTAGTGATCGACTGATCAAGCTATGGGGAGGCTTGTGCTTGATCGGGCACAAAACATTACAAAACAAGCTGAACACACATGAAGGCAACTCAAGTGAGGAGTATAGCTATGCAAGTGTGTACCAATTAAAGGAGCCCGTCCCATCATTGCATTAGCACAGCCTAACAGAACTTGGTGTTATGGCCTATTTCAGGTTTTTCACATCATGTAAGAAGCAATGGGCAGCTTTCATTTGCACCATTGTGTCCCACCTGAATAACACAGAATGCTTACCAGGAGATACACAACATAGTTTCAACAAATTGGTAAGAGGCAAGAGCAGTGACATTCAGGCAAAGTGAGGATGCTACTGGTATAGATAAAATGTCAGTTGCCTAATCTATGGGACTGTGATCCAACTTACCTCAGTGGCACTGACAATGCAAATAATATAAAAAGGTGGAAACATAACACCTCTTTGACAATATGGGATGTTGTCAAAGGGGTGGTAAAGACCTAGCTGGCAGATGACGACACTGCTTGGTTTACTTAAGTATGGATGTGACTGGGACAAACAAAAACACATGCATGTGAAAAAGCAAAGGAAACGGGAATAACCAGTAGTGATGTGCAGGAGTGTTGAGTAATGAAAATAAACTAAAAGTTACATCTCTCAGTGCAATACGTAAAAGTTGTCTGGAAAAATGGAAGGGGGGGGGGGGGGGGGGGCAACAAATATTAAGTAAAAATTAAAAATCTTAAATAACACCAAAAGAGGAAATTCACATGCCTGTAATAAGCTCTTTGATCCATCGTAAAGCAATGGACGAAAGAAAATCTTAGTGCCAGAATGTGTTTAAGAAACTAGAGTTTCTTAAACTAAGCTGAACACATTAAGACAAGTCCCTTGTCACTGTGAGTTCTTTTGAGCATAGGTATGGTTTGGAGCGCTAGTGTTGTCCAGTAAATTACAGGCTTTCCAAAAAGGCCACAGGTTTGCTATAATAAGACATAGTAACATATGTGTGTCCACTGAACCAGTTTTTGTTTGGATTACTCAGAATGGAATTAGGCACAAGTTTACTGTAAACAGATTATTTTTAAGAAGCAACGGAAAGCAACATGGCGGTAGAGAAGTGGTGCAGCATCTTGGTACTGGGAGGAGTTAACCACTTCCTGGTTCTGTTGTTGGAAGTCAAAAGAAAGAGGAATCAATGACGCAATGGGAATTTTCTTTTGGAGTGCAACTAATGTGCAGTAGCAGGATTTAGCCACTTAGTTTGAAAAGCCTCAGTGTGTTTACAAGCATGCCCAACATCGCACTATTAATCAACATACCAAAGAGATCCATTTTTGAATTGTAAACATCATGCTTACAAAAGCACAGATAAAACTTCTCAAACACAAATAGGAAATCTTGGATAAGACAAGTGTACGCGTTGGTATCTGCTTTCCATGGAGGATCATTTGTTGCAGCAAAAATCAGCTACTATCTGGAATACTGTTATGTGTGCTTGTAATCCCCCCCTACATTAAGCACTATTTATGAGAGGCAATGGGGCAGGACCAGAATTTCACATTTGAAAAGAAAGAAAAAGACTAGCAGCAAAAAAAATAAAAAAGTAAATAAAACAAAAACTGTTGAGATATTGAGAGAAAAACATCATAACTGTGCCTGGCCAACTTAAATCTTGATCCAAACGCCAGCTGAACAGTCAAAGGATAAAAATCCATACTTGATCAAAAATAATGAGCAGAGACAGGAAAAATAAATATCCTACCCCACACAATGCTACCAGAGGGTCACTGACCCTCCATTGATCACCAATAGGAAGAAGACTTCACAATTGCAGAGACGTGCGTAGATGGGCTTCACACCCCACCCGCGAACGTACAGAACTTTGAACTTGAACAAAACATAGGGTGAAGATGCACGTAGATGCTGATAATGGGGTCACTTTTGCGATTTCCCCTACTAATAATGTTTTACGTTATGGAAGGAAGTAGTGGGGATGCTGAACCCTCGTCAGATGTTACGGGCATCTTCAGAACAGGTGTTTGGGTTAAAATCATATGTTACGGAGCTGTATAGCCTGTGTGACTGGAGAGAGGCACACAGGGCACACAGCCTCTGATCCCTGGCATATATGTGTGGCACACTCCATGCAGAAGAGGTTGTGCCCACAGGGAACCAAGGCAGCAATCACCTGACTCTCCATACAGTGGATGCAGATCTCCTGTCCTTTCCCCAACGATCCAAGCCCGGGCCGGTAGGGATGGGATGATTCAGGTGGGGAGGAGGAAGAGGCAGTGCTTTCACTGGAAGAAGAGAAGGCAGGGCCGTAGGCTGAGAAAGTGTGGGAGTCTAGGGCCCCGCCTGAGCAGAGAGGCCCCCGTTGAACACGCTGGGCCTGGGGGTGCTCGAGAGCTTCCGTCCCAGGGAAGGTGGGTGAGAGCCGTGGGGTCCCTGGCTGACTGGTCTGGAGAATGTGACGGAATGGGCGTCATTCATTGGACTCTTTTTTTTTTTGTTTTTAAACACACTACATAGAACTGCAGCAAGATGAAAACCTTGTATCTCCGATAAAGTCTACATTTGAAGACCATACGAAAAAAGAAATAGTATTTCTGTTCTCATATGTCATGCATTTTCAAGGCGCTGGAAAGGCCTTATATTAAACATTAACATTAGATCAATGCACAAACCTGGGCTGGGCGGGCATCAAAGGCCTGGATGCCCTGTCGATCCACAAAGGGACTCCAGACCACATGAGGCTGAGGGACTGAGTGTGAGCCCGGGGCAGTGGAGATGGTCAAGGTGTCAAATCCAGAGGAGGACCCTCCCCCTCCCAGACCAACCAGCTCCTCAGATCCTAGCGGGAGAAGGTTGTCACCGAACCAGAAACTTGCACCACTGCCATTCTGTCCATTACTGTTGTTGTTGTTGGCGTTGGCATTGAACGGACAGGTCGGACTGAAATCCGCCATCCGGTTCCCATTCCCGCTGCCGTAGAATGAGTCGGCTGAACTGGACCCACTGCCGAGGGAGCTGGAGCTGTCATTGCGGTAGGTGGAAGACATTCGAACGCTACCATTGATATTGCTGTTGATTCGCTGAGTACCAGTGACGTTCAGTGGCACCGCGCTGCCGCCGGTTGATGGCGCACTCGCCTGAAGCCACGCCCCGTCTGCATGTGCCGCAGAGCTCTCAAAGCTGACATCCTTCCCGTTGAAATGAAAGTCGTTGTCATCTGTACCAGGAACCTCTATGCCACCACAGGTGCCCGTGCGGAGAGCGATGTGTGCCTCGATTTCCTCCCGTGCCCGGTCAACATTCTCTGGCATGCCCGTGACCTCAAACACTGGCTCCTTGTCACGGCTCGGCGTAACGATGTATGTGTGTGTCTGCTGCTGGATGCGTTTGATGGTTGCACCTGAGAGAGATAACCAGGACCCATAGTTATTTAACAGTGCTGAGCAATCAATAGCTGGGTCCACACGGCCAAAATAAAAAGGTGACATCCTAGCCAGGGTATCTGCAGGTATCAGCACTTTAAATTGAAGACTTTTCAATACCACTGTGAGTGAAAATCTAAGTTCTACATCAAAACGAGTCATTGCTAAATGTCAGTTGCAATCCATATCAAGGTTGCCAACTTTCAGGAATTGGTTGGAAGGGAATATGGCTGCAAATATATTGTGTGAAAACATATGTAAATTACCAGGTCATTTGTACTATCCAAGATTAAAGGACAACTTTGTTTTTTTACAACCAATGTTTATGTTTTAGATTGTAATTAAAGTAAATAAAAGATGAGTGTTAATTTTTTTTTTTTTACTGCTTTCTATGGTTTTAGCAATTTTCACAATCTTTTTTACAGTGTTTTCACAGTGGGCGGGGGCATTCTGTCCGGTGGCTAAATATGTATTTTTTTAACACATTAACCCGGCGTTTTCTTTATTATTATTTACAGTAGCTCTTCTAGCCCCCAATAACTCACATCTAGCCATCTCAGACAGCCGGACCTTTTTTATTGTGTAAAAAAGGCATATTTAGCCACCGGACAGAATGCCCCCGCCCACTGTAAAAAATATCGCAAAAAATGCTAAAACTATAGAAAGCAGTAAATGAAAAAAAAATTACACTCATCATTTATTTACTTTAATTACAAGCTAAAATATAAACCTTGGTTGTAAAAAACCAAAGTTGTCCTTTAAGGCTGTTCTGCTTGTATTACCCACTTAGAGATATATATAGAGAGATTTTATATATATATATATATATATATATATATATATATATATATATATACACAATCTAAAATGAGACAAATGCTTTCCTGGTTTTAATGGGTTAACAGTAAATACATAGCAAGCCCAAGCTGTTCATCATCATTTAAGTATAACTGATGATCGACACATTTCAACACAGTGTTGATTTGAGATACACATCTGTCATCTGATTTATCGGTCATCTGATTTTTACAATGGTACTGTCCAAATGGAGGGGTGGCAATTATCTTTTCTAAGCTGTCTTCTCAGAATTAATACCTCATTCCCCCCAAACAGACCCCTGTTTGCTTTTGAATATATATTCATAATTTTCCTTTTATGTATGTACGGTAGCTCTTGAATCAACTGCCTTCACCATCTGTCTCCCCCAAGTCTCCTTCCTTCCTTCTCTCATCTCATCTCATCTCATCCTTTGCTGTCTATAACTGTGGCTGTCCATACGGTTACAATACTCTCAATACTTAAGAAAATCTCTTTGCAAACACAAATACGGCACAACTACACATCAATGAGTGCTGCTGCTTTTTCCATAAACACAATGTACGACAGATTTTAAGAATTGGTCAAAGTTAATTGATTAATCAATTAGAACCTACCTTTTGGACCGACAACCAGTCCCACAACACGATATGGCACCCGTACCTGTAAAGAGTGAATTGTGAGGGAACAAGTTAACATGTGGATAAAATAGAGTAGATATTCCCATTACACAAAATGTAATGATAATACACCAACACTTCCATACTAATGGTATTAGTCAGTCCAGATCCAAATACTAGCCACAATGTTTATATGTAATTATGTACGTATATGCTAATAACTTAATATCATGTCTGCTGACCTGGATCGTTGTCTGACCAGGGAGAGTTGGTGCTCCTGGAAGTCCTGGTGCCCCCACAGAAGATAGAGGGCCAACCTTGTTTCTAGAGGCTCTGATGAGGGAGAAGTGCTCGGCCGCAGATAAGATTTCTCTTTTGGCCATGGCCACATCTTCCTTGCGACCCGTTACAACAAAGACGGGCTGTTCTCCCCGTACAGGCGTCTTGATGTAGGTATTGGTCTTGGCTCGCAGGGCCTTGATCTTACAGCCTGAGATGAGCCAAGAGGGGGAGGAAGGGGTAAGACAATTAACTTGGTTCATTAACCACAGAGTGGATATGTTAATTGTAGGTAGAGATGGGCATGACAGTTGGGTATATCTCTAACACCTAACAAAGTATCCATTTGTATTGTATAGCATTCTTCTCATTCACATTATTGTTAGCAGAAACAGTCAAGTATACACCCCCCCTCACACACGCGTACACTTAGAGAAAAACGGTGGAGGACAGTGTCTGTACATTTCCACAACAAACAAATTCTCCAATTGTACAATGCATTGGTACTCAGCTATCTTAAAATTACATTAAAAATATATTTATTTCAGCTGTGACTGTGAGTCCAACACATCACTACCAGAGCGATTTCCTGTTGTTGTCAACAGAGTGTGTGTGTGTGTGTGTGTGTGTGTGTGTGTGTGCCACTACCCTCCCCCACTGGTCCAAATCCCGACTAAATAATAACACCATTCTCCCAAAGTGCCAAACCGTATCATCACGGAATGCAAAGTTTAGGAAAAAGACGAGAAAGACCTCGGATTTAGAAACGACAGATACAGCTTGAAAAGATGACTTTGCCGTTGGTCATGCAGACTATGATGACAAAGAGCTAACTATAGCCTGTATGGCTGATGTGGCAATGCAATGGTGACCAACATATCTATTCATGTTCTGAAACAAAGCAGACCATGAGCTGCACAGCAGTAATACACATCTAATGACTACTTTCACTGTCAACCAGGGAAGACAAATGTTACTTGACGGGATCAAACTTGAGATGTTCGTTACCGTGAATACAACTTATGCAAAACTTTTTTTTGTGAGGATTGGCGCTGATGACCCACTTTTAGAAACACTGCCAACGTATTTATACAAGAGCTGATCTACAAGCCCACAACGCCGTTGCGACGCCTTGCGAGGTCGTAGATAGTTTATTTTATGAACGTGAAATGATCAATCAAAGCTTGAATAAACTCACCCTGTCTACCCACGATCTCCGCGACGTGTTCGGAGCTCGGCACGGCCACGCACTCCGTGGTGTTGACGCTCTTCCGCCGCATCAGCAGCGACTGCTGCTCCGCCTCGTCGTAGCCCGGGTCTCCGTACACCGAGCCCGGGGCCGGCAGCACCATCATCCCGCCGTGAGGCGGCTGCTGCAGGGCGGTGATCACATCATCCAGGTGGTCGTCGGTGTTGTTGTTGTTGTTGTACAGCAGAATGGTCTCGGGTGCTGGTGGCTCCAGGGCCTGGTGGTGGTGGAGGTGGTGGTGGTGGTGGTGGTGAGCTAGCAGCGTGCTAACTGCACCGTTGTTCCCATTGTTGGAGGAGGAAGAGTCCCCGACTTGTGGATCTTCTTCCTCCAGGGGGTTTTGTTCTTCCGAAGGCGGCCGGTGGTGGTGGTGGTGGTGCAGAGACAGCGGCTTCAGGTCCAGGACTGTCCCCAGAAGACTGTAGTGGGAGCCGGGAGGAGGGAGCGGTTGATGGTGCTGGTGGTGGTGGTGGTGATGGTCTGGTTGTTCTTCCAGGCCTAAGACACCGGTGAACCCACCACCATGCACGGCTAGCGGCGGCGGGACCTCCGACTCCCCCTCATCGGCCTCCAACAGAGACGTGCTGCTAGGCATGGTGGATAGAAAACGTCCCCGACGGGTCTGTCCCCTGTTAGAACGCCGCTTGCAGCTTCAATGCAAATCGATTTAATGCGAATCTCAAGTTTTATTTTGCCAATAAAGCGCCCGCGCCTCCTGTTGCAAATGTGAGGGCTGTGTTGTGTGTCTCCCTCCCTCTTTTGTCTACGGCACTCAGTCTCGTGGTGTTGATTTTCGCGTCAGACATCGTGTTCACGACCGTCACCAAGACTCGCAGACCGCGCATGTTATCGTAAAGGACCCCCAAAATGATATGTATATGGCCGCGGACCCCCATCTCAAAATGTGTTGTTCCAGGGACCCCCAGAAGTAAAGATTTGAGTTACAAATGTCGGCTTTAAAATATATATATATTCCATACTTGCACAAATTTTCACGATTTTTCAAAAAATTGCAGATCCACAAGCTATGAGCTTGTATATCTGCTATTTTTGAATAGCCAAAGTATAAAAGGTTAAAATTATCGTGATGCTATATTAACACATTTTGCTGGGGACCCCCCCCCCCCCCCCCCCCCCCCCCCCAAGGACCCCTGGGGGTCCCCGGACCCCACTTTGAGAACCAATGTTATAGATCAGTGTTTCTCAACCTTTTCAGGCCGTGACCCCCCAATAATAATTAGATTTGAACTGGGGACCCGCCACTTGGGGACCCGTTCACAATCTAAGGATTTTAGGTACAGTATATACAGTATATATACCAATGATTTACACATCTTAAAATTATTTTCAATGTACTGTACTGTAGGCTGTGCGTCCACATGTTGGTACAAATTGTGAACTTAAATGGCCTCTCAAGGATAGTGGCCTCCGACCGCAGTGTTTCTGCATTAGCACTTTTTGATTTAGAATGGGTCATAACTTTGTGACGGCTGATTATTTTCATAAATCCACTTTCTCAGGGATGTGATCAGCACGACACCAAATTGCAGAACATAATGAGGGAAAAGCAAGGGAACAGCTCCCTTCAATAGAAATTACTGTGAGTGTTGTCAAAACAACAACAACAATTTTCAAACCTGAAAGGTTGAAAAGGATTCTTTGAGTTACTTGAGAATTGGTGTCCACATCTTTGGAATGGGACAATATTGAAAGTTGTCATCTTTGAATAATGTTAGCTATTGAAGCTTTATTTGTTGGTCCCCATATCTGTATGGTGTTTACACTTCATTTCCAAATGTGTCAATACTTCTAGCTATTCCACGTTCTAATCTATTCTACATGTTACTATGCCTGAATATTTATCCTGTACATGTGTAATAAAAGGAGCCATTAACTGCCATCATACGGTCTTGCTTCTGTACAAGTTACTATGCACAAGTACGTACATGGAAAGTGCTATAACACTGGACTGGCAATGGTGCTTGCATCATTAATGCCTGCCGTTAATGACATATCCTTCATTACTGTGGTTCCGCTTCAAACCTAAACCTGTGGAAATGCGGGCTGGTTCACTAGAAAGCACCAAGGTTCCAAGAATACAGAATGGAACCGGTGCTAGAACCAAAGTTATCTTATCTTGGTGGAAAAAGCGTGTTGAAATTCTGAACACAACCACTTAATTGCAGACATGGCGAGTTCGCATTCAGTGTCTTGGAATCAATATTCCTTTGCCTTAGCCACACCACCAAACCCATTCCTAAATGTAAGCATTCGATTTTAAAAACTCATATCCTCAACCCCTTGTGTAGTGGTAGTACACCGCCACCTGGTGTCCAAAATAATTTACTAGAATAGCTATTGCAGCAGCAGCACAATAGTACAGTGTCAATTATATACCAATATTAAGCTTTTAACTAACGTAAACATTGTACATGTTGATATTAGTTAAAAGCTGAATATTGGTATATAATTGCTGTTCTTCAAATGTCACTTATTGATAATGACAGTTTAAAAAAACAACAACACATATTTGTTAGGTGACATTATCATGAGTAGATCATGTCTCTATATTTTTGCATATCTCCTAAATAACGTTCTTCCACTAGACAGAAATCATACATTTTGACACTTGCTTTGCCAAAGTTTGAACTGACAAGGAGTACTAAGCAACTAGCTGCGGTGTGGTAAATTGTATCATGGTAAATTCCATCACTAAGGGGCCACTAATGTTTATGCTGCAAGGGCACCCTGGTGCAACTTTCACTGCAAATACAGAGTATGTCTGTGGCCTCAATAATAATTATATTTATAAAGTGACATGTTAAGTTATTGTTTTTAAAAGTTCACACCATCAGAGTGACAAACTCACTTTGGTTAAGGAAAGCAAGGTTCAGAGTCATATCAGCTATCTGGTTTTCTAAAAAACTAAGAAACACTTGTCGACTCAAAATAATTGTCACTGATAAATCAATAAACTCTTAATAACCTTGGTAAGTTTGCTACATAATGTATATGATTACAAAATGCAGACTGCAGGACATGGAATCTTTGCCCAAGTTGTTCTGCAAACAGCTTCAATCTCCACTGGGACCTGAAGGACATCTCTTAGTTAAAAATTCAAACTGAACTCCTGAGCTGCAATTAGAAGTTTTACATTATTCTGTGAAACAATGAGGACTGTGAACTTATCAAGGAAATGAGAATTAAACAATTTGTCAGCCTCCACAAAGGTAGATTAAATAGTTTTATGAAAATCAAAGACACAACTGAAATATAAGTATATACAGGGTACATTTATTTACATAATACAATACAATAATACAATACAATAATCATTAAAGTTTGATTGATTGAAAAATACCTATTTCTAACTATTTACAATTATGTACAAATGTTGTGCAGTTCTTTTGCTATGTACAGCATGTTCAGAGTGTCTTTGCAGTTGAATGACTGTATATAGGCACAGACTTCTGGGGGGATGATCCTCTTTGGCTGGTGTCTTCCCAGGGAGCCATAACCCTCATCATCCTGAAAGAGCTGGTCTAGGTCTGTGTGGGGGGGGGGGGACTTCACCGGGAAATCGACCTGGAATTTACAGAATATTGTTAAGCATTATTTAATATTTATCTCAGATCAACTTAATATAAAACCATATTTATTTTAATATAGCAGGTATTTAAAAAGATATGGTTACAAAAATTACCTCAAATTCAGAGTCATCCAGGTAGTCGATTTGTTGGGTGGAAGATTTCACCTGGTCTAGGTCTGTGTAGGGGGTGGAGGTGGAGGACTTCACCTGGAAATCGACCTGGAAATTAAACAGAATATTGTTATTATTATTTTTTTTTTATCTCAGATTAACTTAATTTAAGACCATATTTCCTTTAATATAGTGTAGAGCAGGTGGTTAAAAAGTAAAAATACACGTGAATTCATATTTACTGATTATACTATGTGATACTGTACATCTACTGTTGCACTTGTTACGTCACTCTTGATAACAGTCTAATTAACTCATTTACATCAGCTAAATGTCTACAGCGTTATGTTGACATGTTAATTAATACTAGATTTTTTTTTAACACTAGTATAGTGTTAAAGGTAGGGTAAGTGATTTGTATTGGTTAAAATAAGTGTTAAATAGCTCTATATTCTGATAGTACTCATTGCTATAGAGTGTTTGTTCAGTAACAGGAGTCTCCTTGTCTCTCCACCTCTTTATTAAACAGACAATGCATTTTCGTTTCAGTTTCAGTTTCATTTCCAATTTTATCCAACCAGGGCAGATAACTCAATCAGGATACAGATTAAACAAGTGAAATTGGAAGTGATGACACTAAGATATGAGCAGATAAAATTGGAACTGGAACACTATACAAAATATAGCTGCAAGCAGCGATAATACGGGGCCAGGAGAGAGAAAGAGAAATGATAATTCCTTTAACAGGTCAGTTCATGAAAGTCCTTTCGGTCTTGTTTCCAATGAGGGCCTGTGAACATTTGCTGACCTGGCCTGGAATCGTACCTGGGTCAACCAGAGCCTCTGGCTCACTTGGCGGGCTCACTAACCACTCAGCTATGGCCGACCCTGAGAGAGAGAGAGAGAGAGAGAGAGAGAGAGAGAGAGAGAGAGAGAGAGAGAGAGAGAGAGAGAGAGAGAGAGAGAGAGAGAGAGAGAGAGAGAGAGAGAGAGAGAGAGAGAGAGAGAGAGAGAGAGAGAGAGAGACGGAATAGATTGAAGATAGAAACGGAATAGATTGAAGAGACAGAGAGAGAGACATGGAAACGGAATAGATTGAAGATAGAAACGGAATAGATTGAAGAGAGAGAGAGAGCCATGGAAACGGAATAGATTGAGTCATGTTTTTTGCAATTCAACTTAAATGAGTCTGCATCAAGTGAGGCTTGAACCGGAAACCTTGCGATCGTGAGGCACTCTTAGGTAGCTGCAACACTACCTATAGTGCTATAGCTTTGTCTAGGCTGATATTGTCTGTTGAGGATCACAAACTCTTGCCTTCTGTCATGACCCAAGCCCCTGTTTCACTAACACAAAGATCACTCGTTCACAAACCATTTACCAATGAAGAAATTGTACATCTCCTCAGAACCAAAACTAGTGAAAGTAGCCGATCTACAAGCTCACAAACCATTAAAAGTTGTCAGATTGTACATCGGCTATTTTCACAATGAAGTATGTTATACATTGAAAAAACATACTCTCATTGCTATCTGAAAAGTTGTGAGATTGTAGATCAGCTATTTTCACAATGAAGTATGTAAAAAACACTCAATTAAGTATTTCATGTTATCTTTAACAATTGCAGATGTATTCATTGATAGTCATGTTGTGTGAAATGCAACTTAGATGAAGTCTGCACCAAGTGAGGCTTGAACTGGTGACCTTCAGGTTGTGGGGCACACATTTAAGCGAGAAGCCACCAACAGACAAGAACCTGTGAAAGGAGATCACACATATGATACAGTTTCACGCAAATAGCTGAAAAATCCTGGGTTTAAGTGTTTTTCAAACTGCTCAAGATTGCGGACAATATAAGGGCGGTGCTTACTGGTTAACGTGATAGATGTGTTCCTCATTAGTCAAGGCACATGTGTAAGCAGGTCTAATGGCTGTCGGCCAAACGAGGCATGACTTTTGCCTGTTTAAAGTTTCAATTTTCAAAAAATTGCTATAGCGCCCCCGTTTGACCAATTGGAGTAAGATTGGTTTCAGTGATATTTGGAATGGCCCTTTACATTTCTGCAAAGTTTCAAAGAATGGTAAGTCTGCATGTATGTGTTAGGGGCAGATGAATAATTGTCATAAAACTGCAATATTCATTGGCTCATTAAAGCTTCATTTTTTCACTTATGGAAGATATTTTGCAAACGTTTTTTGGTATAGGTCCAAAGTTCATGTGTACAAAGTTTCGTGCAGATTACTCAAAAATCCCAGGAGGAGATAGGTTTTAACTGTTTTTCATATAATTCGAAATGGTGGGAGATCTAAGGGTCAGAGGTCAAAAGTCAGAGTGTGAAAGTTGTTCATCATGAGGAGACGCATGTGTGTATTGAAGTTTTATGGCTGTAGGTAAAACAGGGCATGAGTTGTACCTGTTCAAAGTTGGCATTTTCAACTGAGTGCTATAGCGCCACCTTTTGAGGAAAGATTGTGAGATTTATTTTTTGATCGTTTTTCATGACCATCTATCATATGGCCGAGTTTCATAAAAAGCGTATGCACGGTTCAGCCAGAACTGGCAAAAACGGCAGAAGAAGAAGAAGAAGAAATGGAAATATAGCTGCAAGCAGCAATGAGCGGTTTCGAGAATAATGGCAGACTGGCAGACTGTGACAGAGTGGCAGACTGGCAGACTGGCAGACTTTGACAGAGTGGCAGACTGGCAGACTGTGACAGAGTGGCAGACTGGCAGACTGGCAGACTGTGACAGACTGTGGCAGACTGGCAGACTGGCAGACAGACAGACTGTGGCAGACTGGCAGACTGGCAGACAGTGACAGAGTGGCAGACAGACAAACAGACAGACTGTGACAGAGTGGCAGACTGGCAGACTGTGACAGACTGGCAGACTGGCAGACTGTGACAGAGTGGCAGACAGACAAACAGACAGACTGTGACAGAGTGGCAGACTGGCAGACTGGCAGACAGACAGACAGTGACAGAGTGGCAGACTGGCAGACAGACAGACTGTGGCAGACTGGCAGACTGGCAGACAGACAGACAGTGACAGAGTGGCAGACTGGCAGACAGACAGACAGACAGTGACAGAGTGGCAGACTGGCAGACAGACAGACAGTGACAGAGTGGCAGACTGGCAGACAGACAGACTGTGACAGAGTGACAGAGTGGCAGACTGGCAGACTGGCAGACAGACAGACAGACAGACAGTGACAGAGTGGCAGACTGGCAGACAGACAGACAGTGACAGAGTGGCAGACTGGCAGACAGACAGACAGTGACAGAGAGAGAGAGAGAGAGAGAGAGGGAGAGGGAGAGGGAGAGGGAGAGGGAGAGGGAGAGAGAGAGAGAAGGGGAGAGAGAGAGAGAGAGAGAGAGAGAGAGAGAGAGAGAGAGAAAAGAAAGAGAGAGAGAGAGAGAGAGAGAGAGAGGGAGAGAGAGAGAGAGGCAGTGAGAAAGAGAGGCAGTAAGAGAGAGAGCGAGAGAGAAGAAGTGAACATGCATTAATTAACAAAGTCATGATTTTTGTTCAGTAAATTATATTTGGACCGGTTAAATTGAGGTTTGAACCAGGGACCTATAGACTTGTGGGTAGACAGTGTAAAGGATAAGGATAATTCCAGGTCCGTTCATGAAAGTCCTTGCGGTCTTGTTTCCAATGAGGGCCTGTGAGCAATTAGGGGTTAAGAGTCTTGCTCAGGGACAAATTTCATTTCATCGACACATTTGCTGGCCTGGCCTGGAATCGTACCTGGGGCAACCAGGGCCTCTGGCTCCCTAGGTGGGCTCACTAACCACTCAGCTATGGCCACAGTACAGACTGAGCCATTGGATAGACAGAATTGGATTTCATATGTGGTAAGTTATCATACAGCATGGGTTGCTTATTATATACATACAAGCTCATAACGCGTCACATTGTAGATCGGCTGTATGTGGTTACTGTAGGTGTTGTATTAATAATTACATCTGCAAAGTAACAAGTAACTAAAGCTGTCATCTGCTGTAATTGCAGTAGAGTAGAGTAGTAAAGTAAAAGTACCTAAAAATTGTACTGTGCATGTGGCAGGTGTGATTGGTGATGAGTGAGAGGGGTGGATCCAATCCATGGGAATAGGGGGAATTCCAAATGATGATCACCTCAACGCATTGTTGGAGACAGGGATCGAACCAGCGACCTATGGATTCACAGGCTGCCTCTCTTCTCATTGAGCTAAAGCTGGGGAACAATAGCCTGGGACGGGGGGGGAAGAAGGGGAAAAAAAGGGAAGGAGGGGGAAGGAGAAGCTGTGGGGGAGGAGGAAGGGGGAGCTGTGGATCGAAAGGTCACCAGTTCGATTCCCGACCGGAACATCTCTCTAACCCAAAGTCTTACCATATTTGAAAAGTCTTTCAAATATAATTTCATTAGTGACACAGTCAGTGTCTTATTGAGAATGCCATACAGCCAAGGAGTAATATTTTGCATTGTTAAATACTTGAACTGTAGTGATATTTTAACTGTGATTAACAGAGCTGAAATATTATGGCCTGATCTATATGAAGTGTGTGTATATATATATATATATATATCACATAATTATGGACTGAATTATTGCATATTTACTGTATATATATATATAAAAATAAAACTATAGATATATATATATATATATAAATGATATGCATATATACACACTATTATAATTATGGACTGAGTTATATGCAGTGCAGCCATACATCTCTCTATCTAAATATATATATTTATGGTTTGTGCATTTAACCTTTGTATGCCTTTTTGTGTAAACAAATCAATTGCCTTCTATGCATGGCTGATGTTTGCATGCAATGTAGAACTGTCTCATCATCTGTTTGAATTTACAAAAAGCTAAACTTTGCTTGACTGCTATTTGTACCGGTATATTTAGTAGAAAAAGTCAAAAGTATAGCTCTAGAAATAAAGTGCAGATTTATTGCAAAATATACACATCTTAGAAATACATGAATGAAATAATGATACAAAATACAATTAACAAATAATGTGCTAGCAAACTCTGCTTTATTGGACAAAAGGGCAAGGTTTCAGCTCAATTGGAGCCCCATTGAAGTCTTTCATAAAATTAAAGTAAAAAAAATATTAAAAAAAAAACGTAAAGCTAGAATGACAACATGATTGTTTTAGGGTATTATAGTAGTAATGTATCATGAGGCTGTTCTTTGAGGAAGAGGAAACCCAAATGCACTGCACGGTGCTGCACGTAACAGTTAATACAAATTCTGAATGGAATCTGCAGCTTCCATCGCGGCAGTCAGCAGAGTAGCCCTGAAACATGACTGTCATGGCGCTACTTGTTCCTGTTTTTTTTGAAGATTTTACATTTACAACCAGCACATCTACATAAACGTTCAAATTTCAAATATAAACTGCTAAGCCCCCGGCCACGGATGTTACAAGTTAAAGCGCATGGGTTTAAATACCCGTATCTTCCGTATTATTCAATAAAAAGCTTTTTAATCCGATCACCGGCCATTTTCTTCGGATTTTCTCCAATGTCAACTACGCGCCCCTATCGGTTGGGAGGTGTATTGCACCCTGATACATTATTAAAAATATAGAAAATGGCGGCGATCGGATTATAAAGCTTTTTATTGAACAATACAATATTGATACAATAACATACGGGTATTTAGACCCATGCGCTTTAACTTGTAACATCCGTGGCCGGGGGGGGGTCAGCACTTTATATTTGATATGAAAGTTTATGTAGACGTGCTGGTTGTAAATGTAAAACTTTCAAAAAACAGGATCAAGTAGCGCCATGACGCTTGTGACAGACGATCGTCATGCATTGTGAACCATGGCTACTCAGGGAGTTGCTATTTTTAGGGCTGAAGTAGTTAGTCGTTTCGTAGTAAATAAGGTAGGAGACCAGCGGTGGTGGAAAGTAACTAAGTACATTTACTCAAGTACCGTAATTAGGTATAGTTGTGAGGTATTTTTTACTTTAGTGGAGTATTTCCAATTTACTTTTACTTCTACTCCACTACATCTGATCTCAGAGGCAAATATTGTACTTTTACTTCACCACAATTTTTTGCTAAGTTACTAGTTACTTTGTAGATTTTTATTATTATTATTATTATTACTACAACATGACGTACAGTAACCACTTCAGCCCTTACATTTCGGCCATTTAAAAATAGCAGATCCACAAGCTCACAGTGAGCTTGTAGATCTGCTATTTTCAAAACATTTTTATATATTTTATACATTTGAAAACGTGTGAAATGGGACAGTCTGCATGAGTACTTTCTGCGTTTGGTACTTTCTGAATTCCGGACTTTAACTTGTAACAGAGAGTGTTTCTACATTGCTTAGGCTATTATTGATACTTTTACTTAAGTAAAACCAGTACTTTTCCTGCACTGCAGACTAGTAGAAGGTTAAATAGAGAGAACATTGCCAGGAGCTTAACTTTATAGTGAGGATATAAACGTTCCAAAAGTTATTTCACATCACAGCGCAGCATCTGAAAGCAGAGTTCAGCAGCAGCCTAATCACCGCACCTGCGCATTATAAAAAAAGGAAAGAGAAGCTGGACGGAACGCTCGCTGGTTGGTTGCAGTAAACGAATCAGGTGTCTCCAAATGCTTTATGTCCAACTCCATCTTTTCCCCACCCAGTTGGAATCGAGCATTTCCATCAAATGGAAATGAGGAGGCGTGATTTGAAGAAAGCAGTCAATGAGAGTGTAGCTTTCCCATCTTTTGGGGGATTTAGGAAATGCTGAAACGTGATTGCACGTCAGGTATCCAGACTATCCCTCTCCCGGCACCGCTAGAGATATGGCCTCCCTGATGGTGTCTGTTGACACTCTCACACTCTACTGGTGGAGCTATTGAATCGACAGCATCAGATAGTGAGAAAGGAGAATCCAACAACACAAAACAAAAGGGCAAATGAATTACGTCATACATTGAAAATAACTACTTTCAAGTATGCATTTCTCGTTATCTTTAACAATTGCACATGCATTGATACAGTCATGTTGTGTGCAATGCAATTGAGTTGAGGTCTGCATGAGGTGAGATTTGAACCAGCGACCCTGTGGTATCAAGGCAGATGATTAAGCCATTGGGCCAACAGACCCAAACTGGTGAAAAAGGAGTTCACACACATGACACACTTTCACGCAAATTGCTCAGAAATGCTGGAGTTAAATGTTTTTCAAACTGCTCAAAATTGCAGACAATCTAAGGGCGGAGCTTACTGGTCAAAGTGATAGATATGTTCCTCATTGATACAGTCATGTTGTGTGCAATGCAATTATAATGAAGTCTACCTGAGGTGGGATTCGAACCAGCAACCCTGTGGTTTCAAGGCAGATGATTAAGCTATCAAGCTATTGAACCTACACACCTGAACTAGTGAAAAGGGAGTTCAAACACATGACACACTTTCACGCAAATTGCTCAGAAATCCTGGATTTAAATGTTTTTCAAACTGCTCAAAATTGCAGACAATCTAAGGGCAGAGCTTACTGGTCAAAGTGATACATGTGTTCCTCATGAGTCAAGGCACATGTGTAAGCAGGTTTAACGGCTGTCGGCCAAACGAGGCATGACTTTTGCCTGTTTAAAGTTTGCATTTTCAAAAAATTGCTATAGCGCCCCCCTTTGACCAATTGGAGTAAGATTGGTTTCAGTGATACTTGGAATGACCTTCTACAATATTGCAAAGTGTCAAACAAATGCGAGTCTGCATGTATGTTTTAGGGGCAGATGAATAATTGTCATAAAACTGCAATTTTCATTGGCTTATAAAAAGCTTAACGTTTTCACTTATGGAAAATCTGCTTGCTCACGTCTGTCGGCATTGGTCATTCATTGATACAGTCATGTTGTGTGCAATGCAATTGAGTTGAGGTCTGCATGAGGTGAGATTTGAACCGGCGACCCTCTGGTATCAAGGCAGATGATTAAGCCATTGGGCCAACAGACCCGAACTGATGAAAAGGGAGTTCACACACATGACACACTTTCACGCAAATTGCTCAGAAATAGTGGATTTAAATGTTTTTCAAACTGCTCAAAATTGCAGACAATCTAAGGGCGGAGTTTACTGGTTAACAATTGCACATGTATTCATTGATACAGTCATGTTGTGTGCAATGCAATTATAATGAATTCTACATGACGTGGGATTCGAACCAGGAACCCTGTGGTTTCAAGGCAGATGATTAAGCCATTGGGCCAACAGACCTGTACTAGTGAAAAGGGAGTTTACACACATGACACACTTTCACGCAAATTGCTCAGAAATCCTTGGTTTAAATGTTTTTCAAACTGCTCAATATATTTCGGAATGGAAACTAGTGGAAAATAGTCGATCTACAAGCTCACAACGCGTTGCTATCTAAAAAGGTGTGAGATTGTAGATCGTCTATTTTCACAAGAAAGTATGTCATACATAAAAAACAACTACTCTCAAAAGCATTTTGTGTTATTGTCTAAACATTGCACATGTCTGAATTAACAGGGTCATGTTTTGTACAATGCAATTTAAATGTGAACTGTAATAAGTGGGATTCGAACCAGGGACCTTTGGCACATGAGACTCACACATACTGGTGGAGCTATCCAATACACAGCCTTAGACAGTGAAAAGGGAGAATCCAACAAAACAAAACAAAAGCGCGAATGAAGTACGTCATACATTGAAAATAACTACTTTCAAGTATTCATTTCTCGTCATCTTTAACAATTGCACATGTATTCATTGATATAGTCATGTTGTGTGCAATGCAATTATAATTAAGACTACCTGAGGTGGGATTCGAACCGGCTACCCTATGGTTTCAAGGCAGATGATTAAGCGATCAAGCTATTGAACCAACACACCTGAACCTGTGAAAAAGGGCCTCAAACATGTATTTGACACAGTTTCATGCAAATTGCTCAGAAATCCTGGATTTAAATGTTTTTCAAACTGCTCAAAATTGCAGACAATCTAAGGGCAGAGCTTACTGGTCAAAGTGATACATGTGTTCCTCATGAGTCAAGGCACATGTGTAAGCAGGTTTAACGGCTGTCGGCCAAACGAGGCATGACTTTTGCCTGTTTAAAGTTTGCATTTTCAAAAAATTGCTATAGCGCCCCCCTTTGACCAATTGGAGTAAGATTGGTTTCAGTGATACTTGGAAGGACCCTCTACAATATTGCAAAGTGTCAAACAAATGTGAGTCTGCATGTATGTGTTAGGGGCAGATGAATAATTTAAAAAAAGCTGCAATTTTCATTGGCTTATAAAAGCTTAACGTTTTCACTTATGGAAAATCCGCTAAGTTACGTTTGTCGGCATTGGTCCAAAGTTCATGTGTATACAGTTTCGTACAGATTGCTCATAAATCCCAGGAGAAGTGATTTTTTTACTGCTTTTTACTGCTTTTCATAGAATTCGAAATGGTGGGAGATCTAAAGGTCAGAGGTCAAAAGTCAAACAGTGAAAGTTGTTAGGCATGAGGAGACGCATGTGTGTATCGAAGTTTCATGGCTGTAGGTCGAACAGGGCATGAGCTGTACCTGTTCAAAGTTGGCATTTTCAATTGAGTGCTACAGCGCCACCCTTTGGCCAATGGTTGTGAGTTTCGGGTTTTCGCCGTTTGGCATAGCCCTCTACCATATTGCCGAATTTCATAAGAAGTGACCACGCGGTTAGGCCAGAACTGGCAAAACCGGCGGAAGATCATGAAAGTGTACAGATGTAATAGGGTTCGAAGCCTGATAGGCTCTCGAAACCTAATAATGCGAATAACAATACGGGTCCATGCTGGAAGCCTGGCCCCGTAATTAAGCTTAAAAATGGGTACTTTCTCCTGATTGGCTGAGATTTTGACACCTACCGGAAAATGTATTTTCTGTTTATTAAAGAGATGGAGAGACAGGGAGACATCTGTTACAGAAAAAACACTCTATAGCAATGATTACTATAAGAATATAGTATTTTAACCTTTTAACAAATTACTTTTTGTTTTAACCAAAAAATATCACTTACCCCAGTGTTTAGGTAGGGTAAGTCTTACCCTACCTTTAAAGCAAGATTACACTTTGGCAGGTTTGGGTTGTGTAGTAAGTTACCTTGCCATGATGTAACACATGCAGAGTTGAGTTTCGTAATGTTACATATTGTCAGAATCCACTTAGCATTTATTTGTGTTCTAAAAGAGTGACTTTGAGACAGGTTTCACCATGCAATATTTGGAATTATGATGTTTTAATCAACAGAGCAACTACTGAAGATCATCAGTATTTGGAGTTACTCAATCCTTGCAAGATGTACCTACACAAACCTTTACCAAAGTGTCATTTTGTTTTAACATGCCATTGAACATGTCCATGTAATGTTTTAGTCAGTGGTGGAAAATGTATTCACACTTTTTTACTTAAGTGAAAGTATCAATACTTTTTGGTCTGAGGACCACCAGAGGTCCATTTGGACCTCTGGTGGTCCTCAGACCCGACATTGAGGACCAATGTTTGTTTTCATTAGTTGCAACAGTTGAATGATTACATCCAATAACATTATCATTCATGACACACAGTGATACTGAAGGCCTCTCTTTATAAACCCAATGTTCTAAATGCTTTGAACTCAATAAATGAAGCCTTTAGTAACACAGTTAACAGAGTAGATAGCTGTTTTTCACAGGACTTCATGTTTACATTAGGAGGTCCTCTCTCTCTGTTGCATTAGATTCACATTGAACACCTTCTTCAAATGTATTTAATCACTTAAACCCTTTATACGTAACTTCACTGACCTCCTCCTCCAGGGTCTATACTAGACCACCTCACCTGTATTCCCTCCACACCAAATATCTTTGCTGGATATAGCAAGCCCAACTACATCTCCTATTTTCGGCTGTTCATCCCAGAATATGGACATAAGGGGGATGGAGGATTCAAGTGATAGGATATCACATTTGTTATGACATCCAAAATAAGGATACAAGATACTTGTAACTAAAATAATTGTTGTGGAGTAAAAAGCATGTATTAGAAATGTTTAAATACTGTACTACTTAAGTACCTGAGTAAATGTACTTAATCTTACTTTAGACCCCTATTAATAAGTTGTTGATGATATATTTTCCATTTCCTCTATATAAACCAGATACCTTATTTCATTAGCAATGACATACACAAAACAATACATCAATATACATTTATATTAATATCCCAATTTGGTTGTTAGCAGAAAATAAATGAGAGGAAATTGTGGGGAAAATGTATATGAAGTGTTTACAGAGAAAGCTGATAAGCCTCTCCCACCCTACTTCATTCCTTCACTTATTTACATCAACATAAAAATGCCAGATACAAAGCTATATACAAAAACAATAACAAAACAAAACTTCACTCTCATGGACAGTCACTGAGCACAGGTGGTTGCTCTTCTAAATTCAGCGAGAGTGTCATACCTGTCATTGACAGATATGCAGCATCCAGGGTGCTGACAGGAAGGCTTCAGTTCTATGCATGCTGCATATTTCATACACTTTTCCTCCTTTTCTGGAGTGGAGAGTGTCCAGTTCCTCTGCTCCTCTGAGCCCCGGTATAGCACTGCTTCAGGTGGGCTGTGGGGGGGAAAAGACACACAACATTAAACCCTTGGAGCAGGGTTCTCAAAGTTTTGATGCCAATACTTTACAACTTTTACTCAAGTAAGATTCTGAGTACAGGATGTTTACTTGTAACAGAGTATTTTATCAATATTATGGTATTTGTTCCACAGATGCAGTACTTCTTTCACCACTGATTATGAACGATTTTAAGGTAACTGATATACCTTAAATACATGTGTGGACTGGACATTCTGTTTGATGGAAGAAAAGGCATGTTTGGCCATTAGGTAGAGTCAGAGTCAAGCTTACCTGAGTTCTACTCCCTTGTAATCAGTCACAGTGTGACGAGGGTGAAATGAGGGGTTCTTAAACGTTTTGTAATTGTTTTATTGGTGGCTAATGTGTAACTATTTCCTCATTTAAACCCATCATCTTATTATTTGTGTGTCCTTATATTTGCACTGTATTATATGTTACAACCGTTTTCCCCCCGGCTCATTCATTGAGAGACATTCACTGGCCGAGCGGCAGTCACGTGGTCACGCCCAAGGCCACGGTCATGGCCAATGTCCCGAGACGGCACGTCACCACGGGCGAATGACAGGCGAGGAGGAGTGGTTTTCCCAGGTACAAGAGAGGAGGCGGGACAGTTGAAGGGAGACGCAGAGCCCAAGAGAGAAAACAGTGTCACTAGGGAGAGGGACAGCAACGGGAGAGGTTGGGTACAGAGACACGGAGCAGTGAGACGAATAACCGAGCGTAGACACACCAGCCACCTGGGAGTTTGGAAGCCGAGGTGTGCCTACCTACGAGGAACAGAAGGAGCAGCGATTGAACCGAAGGGGAGGAAGAGAGCGAGACCAGACCATAAGCGGATGACCATATAAGGAGCGCTGAGACGAAAAGTGGCGATAACGTTGTAGTCCGGGAGTCAAAGGGTGATTTTTGGCTGAACGTGGTTTCGTCGGTAAAAGTTTTTTTCTCAACTGATTCTTGCTGCTGGGGGTCCCCTCTTAAGGATTCAAGAGGGTGCCCAGTGAAATCCCTTGGGCATTTTTTATTATTAACCCCTTAATGCCCAAAACACAAAAAAATCACCCAAAATAGACTTCTATGGTATTTCATGCAAAATACTTGATCTAAATGCTTAAATTTGGTTTCTACAGTGTGTATCCATGTAAGTGGATGTGTACAGTGCATTAGATTTAATATGTATGCATTTTTTTATATTAACCCCTTCCTGCCCAGAACAACATAATCTTTAAACTGTGATATTGTACATGCACAGAAATCAAATCAAATCAAATGCATTAGATCTGCTTTCTACAATAGTGGAACTTGTTTCCTTTTGGATGAATGCACATTAACCCTTTCAGGCCTTCCATCTTGAGCATCCTGCACAAAAATATCTACAGAACATATTCCCCTGGGGGGGAAAAAGAAAAGAAAAAAACATTTAAAAATATATATATATATTCCCCCAGCCCTAAGCCACCACTGCCTCAACTTAGCCGCCCCAATAACCACGCGAGCCACCTTCCGGATAACCATGTCATTGGACAACCCGAGTCGGAAGACTCGGCGGGCCTGGGCTGCAGAGACAACCGAGCGGAGCTGCAAGAGGCCGATGCCGCCATCGGAATTGCATGAGTAGAGGATCCCGTTGCTAGACGATTGATGCAAGCGGAACCACTCCCTCACTCTGACCCGGATAGCCTTGTCTACATCCCTCAAGGGTGTGGGGGCGGTGCCTATGTGATCCGCGGCGTAAAGAACCCTCGGTAGGGCAAAGCGGTTCAACAGATCAAACTTCATTCGGGGATCGAGGGGGGCCCTGCCGATCCTGTCACTCCACGCGGAGATCTAGGCTTCGCAGGCCGGAGCCGAAAAAACGTCAAGCGGGCTCACTCTGAGGCCGAGATATTTCTCGTAACCAGCAGGATCGATCAGGTGCAACCGCTCACCGTCAAAGGCCCAATCGGTGTTAACATTGTAGGTGAGCCGGCCGCCCTTCTTTTCGATAAAGAACCCATGACACTTACCGGCGTTAACCCGCATGCCGGTAAGTTGGCAGAAAGCCCCCAGAATGTTCAAGTTTCTCCGCATGCCTTCCCTTGAGTCACTAAACAATGCTAGATCGTCAGCAAACACCATCGCCACCACGGAGACATCCCCGAAGGAGAATCCCCGCCCTTCGCGTTCGATAGTGGTGATTAATGGATCAACCGCTAGATTGAAAAGTAGGGGAGACAGGGAGTCACCCTGTTTCACACCCACCTTCATTTCAATGTCTGGTGTTGTCCCTCCCCCACACCTGACCCTCGTCGTACATCCATTGTAGCCCGCAAAGATTACGTCCGCCATGTGCCGGTCGAGACCCCGCCCCTCCAGCACCGCCCGGAGGTAATGATGCGAGACCGTATCAAACGCTTTTTGGAAATCGATGAACACCACACCCAAAGGTTTGCCCTGCCCCTTACTGTGCTTTAACGTCGACTCGAGTAACATCAAGTTCTCCGAGCAGCCAGACGAGGGAATGAACCCCCGCTGTCGAGGGTGTAAGGGGCAGGCGGCTCTCATTCGCCCGTCGAGGATACGGGAAAAGAGACCGATAATCACCGAGGCGATGGTAATGGGCCTCCAGTTGCCAAGTAGGACTAGCTTGGCGGGGTCATCACTTTTAGGGATAAGCGTCGTACGGCACCGCTTCAGGCACTGGGGGACATAGCCAGCGACCAACCACGACGAGTAGATGTGCGCGAGTTGCGAGCCGTCAGGGTCCCATAGTAGCAACTCAGAACGAGTGATACCGTCGGGACCGGCCGCTTTGCCATTCTGCATGCGCTGGAGACAAGAGTGAACCTCTTCACCCGAGATCAAATCGCCGAGGACAGTATTGTCAGCCCCACCGAAGGAACGGAAATGGCCCAGTCCAAGAAACGGTCGCTCTAGTCCCCAAGCATGTTGGTAGAAACGATGTATTCCATGCATGGGTATCGGACACCCGATAACATTGTCCCCGTCTAGGACAGTTTTGGCTAACCGCTTCCTATCAGAGTGGTACAGCCGCCTCAGAAACACCCGGCGGTGAAACCTTTGCAGGCGACTGCCCCTTCTGCCAGGCACTTCTCCACTTATCTCTCTCTGGCGACGCAACTGTTTCGGCGGAGACCCCAGGCTACTAATTAGCCAGTTAGCTTTGGCTTCAATGGATCGCACCGAACACTCTTCAATCTTCAAAAAGAGGTCGGAGTCTTCCCCCAGTCTGACCCCATCAATACCCGCGTCTTCTACAAGACGTCGAAGCGCCTGTTTCATCAACGCGGGCTGTAACGGAATCATGTCAGGAAATATCAGCCCTTGGACGAGTGTTTCATCATCCAGCACGACTGGGGGACGACCGCCTCTCGCACGGTCAGCCTTTTCAAGGCTACAAGCCTTACCCCTCACCTGCTCCTCCGTCCTCCCCCGCCCCAGGTCTTTAGCCACGGACTTCCACGACCAGGTATCTCTGGGACGGTTTATAAGAACTCGTAGCTCATTGACCTCCTCCACGGTCCAACGCCGGTGCTTACGCCCCCGAACCTGCTGTTTCCCACGTCCCGGGTTCTCGCTTGGCATGTTCAGTTATTTGTGTCTGCTTAGCATGTGATTGGTCCGGCCGGCACGTGAGAGGGCCCTGAACGAACAGAGCCCACAGGAAAAGTTAACCAACGCCCGGCGCTGGTCCACGATAACCGGTTTGCACCAGGCAAAGTGGCACCGCACCGCACGCGGTTTAGAGCTCTCCATGTATCATTTACTGCATTTGTACCTTACCGTCAAATCATGGTGTCTGGACGCAAAAAGCAGAACCAATGAAAGGACACCGACGATAGGTACGCCACAAAGAACACACGGCCTATCAAATGGGATAGGGATAGACAGGACACGGGGGAGTTGACCGGAGCCGGCCGTGGAATCTCGGAGGTATAGTCTCCCGGCGGCGTGCACTGCGACGGTCACCACTTCCTCCTTTGCCCCCTAGCCAGGTCGACGGCATGTTACGGGGGATCGGCGCCCGTGGCCCGGTACGCAGCTGTTTGGTCGGTCGCCGGAGTACGCGACGCAAGCAGGGTTTGAGAAACGGAGTCTCCGGAGAGCGCCTTTGCGCCCCCGCCGCATACGGATCTCCTCGCCGAGCCCCGTGATGGGGCTCGAGGCGAGGCCGACAGTGGGGGCCCTCAGGCGGTCCGTGGCAGGGCAACTTGGTCAGACGGTGCGTCTCAGTCTCGCTAGGCCGGGGTCGGCCGCGGAGGAGTGCGGAGGACAGGCCACCGAGGCCTCTCCGCACGTGGTCCCTCCGCGCCTGGTTGGGCCCGCAGGCTGCAAGCAGCGTCCGTTGACGGGCATCTTCCACCAGCATGCGACCCAGTGAAATTTGGATGGGAAAAAGACATAACTAACAGTTCACTGAGCCCAACCACTCTACCTGAAGGTTGCAAACCTGCCCCAGACTACATTTTGCAAATGATTAAATGTGGCTGCAAAACTGACAACCCATGCAATTCCAAAAAATGCAGCTGCAGAGTACATGGTTTGCCATGCACATTGTCCTGTCACTGTTATGTTGTAGGATGCTCAAGACAGTTTTAGATAGGATTCTTTCCTTTTTCTTTTATAAATTCCTTTAAACTTGTTTTTTCTCTCCGTCTCTGATTCTGGTGTCTCAGGAAAATGTGGTTAGTTGGTATCATTGGACCTTAACATGGGATATGCTGTATATGACCACTTCCACATAAACATTATTAATTTCTTATACAGCTAATTTGAAGCATTTGAATTGATTTACTGTGCATAACATGTCATAAATCAAAAATTTTAATGGATGTTGGTGCTTCGGGTGTGAAGGAGTTAATATCTATGAAATGTTCTAATGTGAAATCAAAAAACAAAATTTTACACATCCACGTTCATTGATAAACACTGTAGAAATCAAATTGTATGCGCTATATCAATATTTTTGCATAAAATGCCATAAAAAACGTTTTTTGTTTTTGGGCATTTAAGGGTTAATGACTAATAGCGGAGCAGCTAAGTGCTACGATCTTTCAATTTATGATAAAAGCGTGAAAATTGGCGTGAGCAGTCTCCATGGGTCACTTGACAAGAATATTGTCTGAGCCATTTGTAATTTCAAGATGGCGGCCATTTTTCAAGATGGCCGACACCTTAGTGGGCAGTTAAGTGATATGATGGTTTATTTGGTGATACAAGCATGAAAATTGGCATGAGCAGTCTCTGTGGGTCACTTGACAATAGGCCACCCACAGCTATTTGAAATTTCAAGATGGCGGCCATTTTTCAAGATGGCAAACACTTTAGTGGAGCAATGAAGTTATATAATGGTTTATTTGGTGATACAAGCATGAACATTGGCATGAGCAGTCTCTCTGGGTCACTTGACAATAGGCCACCCACAGCTACTTCAAATTTCAAGATGGCCAACACTTTAGGGGAGCAATTAAGTTATATAATGGTTTATTTGGTGATACAAGCATTACATTTGGCATGAACAGTCTCTAAGGGTTGCTTGACAAGAAAACACTCCCAGCCACTTGAAATTTCTATTTTCAAGATGGTCACCCCCTGGATCCTCAAAAGACATTTTCTCATAGAAATGTACGTTTTTTTTCTTCATTAAGGACGATTATTATTATTATTATTATTATGCTAAAACAGTTGTGTTGATTTGTTGATCATAGATAGATTAGATAAGAGTGAATATCTGCACTAACAGGGCACACTGGTGATATATCACTGCTGTTAAACCTCAGAGTGGGGTTCAATGTCAGCTAATTGAAAGTTAGTATCCCAAATGCTGTCTAATTTACCCCAAAACAGTTAGATAGCCGCACCTGAATTGACAGGTTGTGCCAGCGCGGGAGAGCCTAGCCAAGGTTAATGGGGTTTTAATTAACCGGATGGTGTACAGATCGCATGGGATTTAAATGGCATTGGATGAACGATCGGACTAAGTGTTGGGTTAAGGCACAAACTTAGTTGTATCCCATACATCAAAGTGCTTGGTAAAAGGTGGTAAAAGGATAAACCCTCTGCCTCTGCCTATGCTGCAGACATGGCAGAAGCCATCATAACAGTTGTGAAAACTAACTGGGACAGATGTTTCATTTGTCAGCAGGTCACCAAGGAAAAATCACACCCTGTGTGAAGGAAGCGGTGCCTTTGGGGCGGGCCTTAACTCATTTCAATGCGTCCCTATTGGTGGTCTGAGTCCACTTACCAAATTTGTACTTGGGAGCATGCTGCAAACTGGAATGATGGCTGTTTAAAGCCCAGCCAATGGGCAGACAGAGGGGGCGGGGCTTAAGTAATGACAGTTAGTCCCTATTGCTGGCTTTAGTCCATGTACAAAATTTGTACTCCATAGCATGCTGCGAACTTGAGTTATGGCTGTTTGAAGGCCAGCCAATGGGAAGACAGAGGGGGCGGGGCTTCAGCAATTCATGCTGGGCCCTATTGGTGGTCTAAGTCCACATACCAAATGTGGACTTGGTGGCATGCTGCAAACTGGAGTTATAGCTGTTTAAAATCCCGTGCTCATCCCGTGCTCATACGGGCGCGGGGGGTCCCTGGACCCCTCTTTGATAACTTCATCAATTCATGCTCGTGCCTATTGGTGGTCTAAGTCCACATACCAAATGTGGACTTGGTGGCATGCTGCAAACTGGAGTTATAGCTGTTTAAAATCCCGTGCTCATCCCGTGCTCATACGGGCGCGGGGGGTCCCTGGACCCCTCTTTGATAACTTCATCAATTCATGCTCGTGCCTATTGGTGGTCTAAGTCCACATACCAAATGTGGATTTGGTGGCATGCTGCAAACTGGAGTTATAGCTGTTTAAAATCCCGTGCTCATCCCGTGCTCATACGGGCGCTGGGGGTCCCTGGACCCCTTTTTGATAACGTCATCAATTCATGCTCGTCCCTATTGGTGGTCTAAGTCCACATACCAAATTTGGACTTGGTGGCATGCTGCAAACTGAAGTTATAGCTGTTTGCTTCTTTGCCGTGCTCATCCCGTGCTGAAACCGCCGGCCGGACGGACGGACATACAAAAGTCAAAAGCCACGTATAGAGCGGTTGGCACCGCTAAAAACTCATTCAGCCAAGTTTATTCAACAGAGAGCACGATCGTACTGGTCATGATACCATTGCAAGAAATGTTCCATTATTTCATAAGATCAATGCTCTGCCTATCTTACTTAGTCCAACCCGACTAGATGAAGGTGATGGCATAGAAAGCACATTGACAAGAAACAGAGCAACATATCATTCAAGCTGTTCAACAACACAGAGCTGGAAAGGGCCCAAAAGAGAGCATCTACATCTGCTGAAGACACTGAAGATACCAAAGATATCCATGTCAAGAGACTAAGAAGATCTAATGTATGACCGGTCCAGTGATGTCACAACTGTGAACGAGGCCAGGCTTGATCTCTTTGCCAGAAAGCAAAGACGATATGACTTGATCCTGCCAACTCAAGCAGCACTCAAAGAGCATGCCAAACGTGCTTCTTATGAGGCTGGATACGTGTGGGGACAAGCATTGAAGCGACCTCCACAAATGCCGAGCCCATCTGACTGGGAATGGGTGGAACAGGACGAGAAGTGGAAAGTCTTCTGGACTCCACTTCCACCTATTGCGGAGAGTTGTTGGGAGTTGACCAATTGTGGGTGCACCAAGGCATGTACTGGAAGGTGTAAGTGCTTCAGATATGGACCCAGTTTCACATGCCTATGTAATTGCCCCTGCTAGAACCTATATTTGCATGTTTATTTTGCCAGAGTTATTCCCCGTTGTCCTCTGTGTTTTCAAGGGTAGGCCTATATGGCTCGGCTTCCCCTCGCCACATCGGCGCATCATGTTTTACTTTGTATCTAGTCTATTACTGTGTAATTTTCAATTGCTTCCACTACCTTCCACTGCCATATCTAACAGTGAAGCACATTTTCAGTTTAGTTCCTTAGTATAGTTTGTCATGGTTCCGTGGCTATTGCCATTCAGTGTTAGCCATTGCTCATCATTTTGGAGCACTGTCCATTCAGCACCACAACTGTGCTTATCAGCACCACAACTGTGTTAATTTATTCATCTTATTTTTTGTTTCCCCACCGCTTAGTATCTATTTGACACATGTAATGGCTGTTAGTTTAAAAAAAAAAAAAGATATATATTATCCTCCCTTGTGACTGTTACCTTGTCGTGGTAAGGGAGCTTGTGTAAGCCTACCTCAGTGAACACTGAGAGCTATGCCGGTGGGAGGCAACTCCTGACAGGTTTTACCAAGCTGGACAGCTTGTGGGCGAGGAGTCAGACAAAACACAGTCAAACAACCTCTCTTGACAGAGCTTTTTGAGGAACCCAATACATTTCTATGAGAAAAGGTATCATTTAAGGATCCACATGGCGCACGGCAGACATCTTGAAATTTCAAGTGGCTGTGGGCGGTTTCTTGTCAAATGACCTTTTGAGACGGCTCTTGGCAATTTTCATGCTTGTATCACCAACTAAATGATTTCTTAAGCTTAACTGCTCCACTAAGGTGGTGGCCATCTTGAAAAATGGCCGCCATTTTGAAATTTCAAGTAGCTGTGGGTGACTTATTGTCAAATGACCCACAGAGACTGCTCATGCCAATTTTCATACTTGTATCACCAAATGAACCATTATATAACTTAAATGCTCCACTAAAGTGCCGGCCATCTTGAAAAATGGCCACCATCTTGAAATTTCAAGTAGCTGTGGGTGGCTTATTGTCAAGTGACCCACAGAGACTGCTCATGCCAATTTTCATGCTTGTATCACCAAATAAACCATCATATCACTTAACTGCCCACTAAGGTATCGGCCATCTTGAAAAATGGCCGCCATCTTGAAATTACAAATGGCTCAGACAATATTCTTGTCAAGTGACCCATGGAGACTGCTCACGCCAATTTTCACGCTTTTATCATCAACTGAAAGATTCTGCCAGAAAAAAGCATTTAGCCGCTCCACTATAAAAGATGGTTGGCCTCAAAGGAAACATGACCAGTTCCACTATTAGACTTAGTAGAAAGCAGATCTGATGGATTTGATTTGATTTCTTTACATGTTCTATTTCACAATATCACAGTTTAAAGATTAAGTTGTTCTGGGAATGAAGGGGTTAATATTTAAAAGTTTACAAATATTAAATCTAATGCACTGTACACATCCACTTACATGGATACACACTGTAGAAAGCAAATTTTAAGCAATTAGATCAAGTATTTTGCATGAAATACCATAGAAGTCTATTTTGGGTGCATTTTTAGTGTTTTGGGCATTAAGGGGTTAATAATAAAAAATGCTCAAGGGATTTCACCGGGCACCCTCTTGAATCCTTAAGAGGGGACCCCCAGCAGCAAGAATCAGTTGAGAAAAAAACTTTTACCGACGAAACCACGTTCAGCCCCATGACTCCCGGACTATTGCACACGCAACCTACTCAGCGCCAGGTGTAAAAAGCCTGGCTGCTAGTAAGTACCGGTCCACGCAACGTATATCCTTGTATAAACCACTACCTGTGAACACGCGCATGTACATTGTAAATGCACAGTAAACTGGTCCAAGTTTCCATTGATTGCAGGCGGAGAGAAGAAGAACAGAAGACAAAGACGACTGGCCTCAAATCCCTTACCCCCATATATGGACCTACAGAGTTTCCCCTGAACCAACCCGTGTTGAGTATCCCAAAAGCACTTTATTGGCACCGCACTTTACTGTGAAGTAGTTGTTGCATAGAACCCCTGGTGACCCAGCCTGCACATTTTGCACAACTTTATAATTCGTTTTATAGTTGTTGTGTAGATTGTTGTTTTGTGTTTTAGATAGGTTTTATTAGTATAGTTGTTTATTTTTGATTGTTTTTATGGCGCAGATGCCACCTGTTAGGGCTAATAAATGATTTACTTACCTTGATCCATTGTATCCGTGTCCAGTTCCTCAAGGGATTTCTAAGTGTGTGTTCTCAAAACCAAAGTATTGAACTTACCAGTAACTCGAACCTGTGAAGCCTGTGGAATAAGTAAAGTGTATTCAAAAGGGGACTTTCCCTCTATAACAAAAGTGGCGTAGTCGACAAACAAACAAATTTAGATTAGACTCACAATAATCACGCACCCAGCACTTTATTGTGTATTTATATTTTATTGTTGTGAGTTTGATTTGAATTATTTATTAAAGAGAAGAGTGTAACAGCACAAGCTGATTGCAAGTCAAATGTGATACAATTACGGCCTTGTTCACATATTTGGCGTAGCGCGGCAGGACTGGTTGAGAACACACAGAAATTACCCTTGAGAACTGTACTGTTATTTTGTTTTTGTTTTTGCTTTTGCGGATTTAAATAATGATGATGCCTGTGTACCCTGGTGCCCCTTGGTTGCCCACTTTTGGTGGAACAGAAGGTGAGAGTAGATATAAGGAATGGAAAGAGCAGATCAAAGGATTATTAAGTACCCAGGAATTAACAGAAGCAAAAAAAGTTAACATTATAATCAAAACACTCACGAGTGAAGCTAAACGGCAAATTGGTGTGGTTGATGAGGGTGAACGCGACACAGTGGCAAAAATCTTCGCATACTTAGACACTTTATACAAAGAGACTGTTTCGGTCGCAGAAATGCGCTCTTTATTTTTTGGATGCGCCCAGCGCACAGGAGAAAATGTACAAGCTTATATCCTGAGACTTAGAGAGCTGTTTTGTGGGCTGCGGCGACACGACCCAAGCACCGCTCCCTCCGATGCCATGCTGCGTGATCAGTTTGTAATGGGCTTAGCTGAGGGCCCTCTGGGCCAAGCTCTAAAAGTATATGCTCGACGACATCCCGATGACGATTTTGCTGCTCTACGTGAAGAAGCCTGTCTGTTGGATGCTGAACATGGAAAGCCTGAAATACTATGCCACGCTGTTAATCCTATTTCTGTTCCCAAACCTTCTCAGGATCCTGCTTGGAGAGAAAAACTAAAACAGGAGATCATGGATGATGTTAAGACCCAAATGCAAGGAATCACACAGGAGCTCATGAAAGAGATCAGACCGTTCCTCCGCTCTGGCGCCGCGGACACACGACCGCGCACTCCGCCGCCACCTGAACGACGGTACACGGCCTCTCAACGATATGAATGGGACGAAGGAGGTAGGCCAATATGTAGGCAGTGTGGACAGGCTGGACATATAGCGAGGTTCTGTAGATCTGACCGCGCGCAGTTAAACTAATACACCCTGTCGCCGAGGTCCAGGGGGCAGAGGTGCAACGTTCACTGAAAAAGTTAAGGGCCAATGAAGTGTTTATTGGGGAATGTTCGGAGATTGGGATAATGATGGGAGGGGTCAAACTGAGGGGTTTATTAGATACGGGGTCCCAAGTAACGCTCATGCAGCAGAGTCTGTTTAATGAAAAGTTCTCGCAAAGAAAGATGGAAAATGGCCCTCTGTTGTTTAGCCTACGGGCAGCTAATGGACTTGATTTGCCCTACTCTGGCTATGCCATATTCGATTTAGAATTAGAAGGACTGAAGATACCTGGAAGAGGGATAGTAATTGTGAAAGATGAACATTGTATCCAGCCGTTGATCATTGGAATGAACGTGGTCCACGCAGTGTGGCACGCACTCTTTAAATTACCTGGGAGGTCTGTGTTTCCATGCCAACAGGAGAGGACGCCATGGAGAAAAGCCTTCGCCGCCTGTAGGAGAGTGGAGGCCGTAACCCACGAAGATGGAGCCTTGGGGTATGTGTGGCCTGTCGGCCGACGGAGAATCCGAGTCCCCGCCCGCAGTGAATTAGTAGTATGGGGCCGTGCCTGGAAAGGCCCAACTGGAGCAGAATACCAGGCCCTGATGGAGGCCATGCCAGAAGGGAAGGATCTGGGAGTGGCCCGAGCATTGGTCACCGTGCGTAATGGGCGAGTCCCGGTGCGCATCTGCAACCCCCATTCGTACAGCGTAATCGTGGGCCGACATCAAAAACTAGGGAAGCTGTATGCGGTGGAGGAGGCCGACGTCCATGGGAGGCGAGACCTGAACCTGTCCCTGGGAGCCGATGGAGCAGTGGAAGTGTCCCTGGTGAGCATAGAAGACGATGGACCAGTGAAGACCTTACCTGAGGAGATGGAGGAGTTGACCCGACGTCATGACTTACCTGACCAGCAGAGGAAGGAACTGCATGCGATGATGTGTAAATGGAAAAAGGTGTTTGCAGTCCACGATGAAGACTTCGGGCAGACGGACGTTGTACAACACCAAGTACCGACTGGAGATGCGGCACCCATTCGTGAGAGGCACCGGCCGCTGCCGCCCTCCATGTATAGAGAAATGAAGACCTTATTGAGTGACATGCTGGACAAGGGGGTGATAAAAGAGAGTTGCAGTCCATGGGCGGCGCCCATTGTCCTAGTGAAGAAGAAAGATGGCAGCTGGCGGTTCTGCGTCGACTACCGCAAACTGAATGCAGTAACGCACAAATATGCTTTCCCCTTACCTCGGATTGAAGAGACATTAACGAGCCTGACCAAGGCCCAGTGGTTCTCCACACTCGACCTGGCTAGCGGGTATTGGCAGGTGGGTATGGACCCTCGGGATCGAGAAAAGACAGCGTTTACCACCCCTTTAGGACTGTTCGAATTCCAGCGGATGCCGTTCGGATTATGTAATGCCCCCGCAACCTTTCAAAGATTAATGCAGCGCTGTTTGAGCGGTCAGGTGACGGAATCGTTATTAGTGTACCTTGATGACATTATTGTTTATTCACCTGATTTCTCCTCTCACATGCAGCACCTTGACCAGGTCTTCGAGCGGTTGTGGAGACACGGACTAAAGTTGCGCCTGGACAAATGCAAGCTCCTCCAAAAGGAGGTAAAATTCTTGGGTCATGTTGTAGACAAGGAGGGAGTGCGCCCGGACCCTGAGAAGTTGGCAGCGGTAAGAGACTGGACCCCACCCTCGACTGTTCGTGAGGTCCGCGCTTTTCTAGGGCTAGCCGGTTATTATCGCCGCTTCGTGTCCTCATTTGCTGCCATAGCCAGGCCTCTAAATAGTTTGTTAATCGGAATTCCAAATGATGTGAAGTCCCATCAGTGTAAAATAGAGTGGTCTCCTGAATGCCAAAATTCGTTTGATGCTCTTAAGACTGCCCTTACGCAGGCTCCAATACTGGCTTATGCAGACTATGATCAACCATTTGTAGTATATGCCGACGCGAGTGGCCGTGGGCTCGGCGCGGTTCTGGCGCAGGTCCAAGATGGCCAGGAGCGAGTAATCGCCTACGCCAGCCGAAGTCTACACCCTACCGAACAAAATGATGCGAATTATAGCTCCTTTAAGTTAGAACTTTTGGCCCTTAAATGGGCCGTGACAGAAAAATTTAAGGACTATTTAACCGGTGCTCAGTTTACGATTTATACGGATAATAACCCCGTTGCGCATCTTCAAACAGCTCGACTGGGTGCGGTGGAACAACGCTGGGCGGCTCAGTTGGCCTCCTTCACGTATGATATAAAGTACCGACCTGGAAAAAACAATGCGAATGCAGATGCCCTGTCTAGGTTCCCTGTTCAACCTGTAGGAGTGGCCGCGGTGGAGTTGACGCCGGTGGCTAGAGAGGACGGGTGGGTTGGAGCTGAGTGGCGGGAGGCACAAGACCGGGATCCAGACATCCAAGTGGTGAGGGGTTGTGTAGAGCGGAGGCGGCTGCCTACCCTTATGGAAAAGAGAGGTTGGTCACGGGAAGCCAGACAGATGTTGCGACAGTGGGACCGGTTACGCATAAGAGACAATGTATTATATAGACAAGTGATTGATCAACATACACAAGAGCCATACTCACAACTTGTTTGTCCAGGAACACGAAGAAAGGAGGTGTGGAAAGGACTCCATGAGGCCGCGGCGCACGCCGGGTTGGACCGGACTTTGGCACAACTTCGCCGCCGGTTCTACTGGCCGGGCATGGAGGGGGCGGTGCGACAGTTCCAGCGAGGTTGTGTCGCTTGCAGCCTACAGAGAGACAGGACAGAGCCAAGGGCCCCCTTACAGCCTTTTGAAGTATCGTATCCCATGGAGGTGGTAGCTATCGATTTTCTCACATTAGGTAGACCTAGTGACGCATGGCAGAATATTCTTGTAGCCACCGATTTATTCACCCGATATAGTTGGGCTATTCCAACGCGTGACCAAACTGCACCCACGACTGTCCGTGCACTTTGGACACATATCATTCAGCCATTTGGCTGCCCGGCTCGTTTCCATTCTGACCGAGGCCCAAATTTTGAATCCGAATTAATGCAGCAATTGTGTCATACTTACGGTATTACAAAGAGTCGCACCACCCCTTACCACCCAGCTGGAAATGGGGGGGTGGAGAGGTTTAACCAAACTCTGTTGAATATGTTGCGTTCTTTAGATACTGATCGCCAGGGGAGATGGAATGAACACCTACCTGAGTTGGTACATGCTTATAACAACACTGAACATAGTGCCACAGGCTATGCCCCTGCGTTCTTAATGTTCGGTCGTCACCTGAGGCGTCCGGTAGACGTAACATTAGGCGTACCACTGGCACAGAATCGAATGGGAGTGGGAGATTGGGTGCAGGATCACCAGAAGCGAATGGCCACAGCGTATAGGACAGCAGAGAAAAAAATGGTGAATATAGCAGCGCAGCGTAAACAGGTTTATGACCGCTGAGCTGGCATGCCGCCGCTATTACCAGGAGAGAGAGTATGGGTGCGAAACAGGAACCGTCAGGGACAAGGTAAACTGGGCCCATGGTGGGACCCAGAACCCTTTGTGGTGTTGGAGAGAGTGGGGGACGCGGGGTTAGTATATAGGATCCGACCTGAAAAAGGAGGGCGAGATCGAACGATCCATAGGAATGCATTAAAAGTGTGTATAGCCCCCAGGTCCCCGATGGAGAGCCCCGCACCTGCCCCAGTGTCAGAACCGGTGGGACCAACATGGCCGCCTTATATAGGGTTTTTCCCCGGTCCTAGGGAACCTGAAGGTCCGCGACGCTCTGGGAGAGCGAACCTAGGACAGCCACCTGCGAGGTACGGGCATGACGATTAGAACCAGTTGCCAGGGACTGCCAACGAAAAAGTAGGGGGGAATGTGACGAGGGTGAAATGAGGGGTTCTTAAAAGTTTTGTAATTGTTTTATTGGTGGCTAATGTGTAACTATTTCCTCATTTAAACCCATCATCTTATTATTTGTGTGTCCTTATATTTGCACTGTATTATATGTTACAACCGTTTTCCCCCCGGCTCATTCATTGAGAGACATTCACTGGCCGAGCGGCAGTCACGTGGTCACGTGGTCACGCCCCGAGATGTCCCGAGACGGCACGTCACCACGGGCGAATGACAGGCGAGGAGGAGTGGTTTTCCCAGGTACAAGAGAGGAGGCGGGACAGTTGAAGGGAGACGCAGAGCCCAAGAGAGAAAACAGTGTCACTAGGGAGAGGGACAGCAACGGGAGAGGTTGGGTACAGAGACACGGAGCAGTGAGACGAATAACAGACACGTAGACACACCAGCCACCTGGGAGTTTGGAAGCCGAGGTGTGCCTACCTACGAGGAACAGAAGGAGCAGCGATTGAACCGAAGAGAGCGAGACCAGACCATAAGCGGATGACCATATAAGGAGCGCTGAGACGAAAAGTGGCGATAACGTTGCACACGCAACCTACTCAGCGCCAGGTGTAAAAAGCCTGGCTGCTAGTAAGTACCGGTCCACGCAACGTATATCCTTGTATAAACCACTACCTGTGAACACGCGCATGTACATTGTAAATGCACAGTAAACTGGTCCAAGTTTCCATTGATTGCAGGCGGAGAGAAGAAGAACAGAAGACAAAGACGACTGGCCTCAAATCCCTTACCCCCATATATTGACCTACAGAGTTTCCCCTGAACCAACCCGTGTTGAGTATCCCAAAAGCACTTTATTGGCACCGCACTTTACTGTGAAGTAGTTGTTGCATAGAACCCCTGGTGACCCAGCCTGCACATTTTGCACAACTTTATAATTCGTTTTATAGTTGTTGTGTAGATTGTTGTTTTGTGTTTTAGATAGGTTTTATTAGTATAGTTGTTTATTTTTGATTGTTTTTATGGCGCAGATGCCACCTGTTAGGGCTAATAAATGATTTACTTACCTTGATCCATTGTATCCGTGTCCAGTTCCTCAAGGGATTTCTAAGTGTGTGTTCTCAAAACCAAAGTATTGAACTTACCAGTAACTCGAACCTGTGAAGCCTGTGGAATAAGTAAAGTGTATTCAAAAGGGGACTTTCCCTCTATAACAAAAGTGGCGTAGTCGACAAACAAACAAATTTAGATTAGACTCACAATAATCACGCACCCAGCACTTTATTGTGTATTTATATTTTATTGTTGTGAGTTTGATTTGAATTATTTATAAAAGAGAAGAGTGTAACAGCACAAGCTGATTGCAAGTCAAATGTGATACAATTACGGCCTTGTTCACAACAGCATCAAGCATGTAGGTTACAAATGCATCTCTCTGTGTCACACCAGGCAGCATGTTGACCCACCATGACACTTGACTGGGTGACACACTTTGAAATGGCATTATTTGCATTTAGTTTATATCCCTGCTTGACAGTTATAAAGAGAAAACTGTTTTTTTTTTAATGAGACAGTGGTGGAAGAAGTAGCCTACTTCGATTTGTTTGACCTTTATGTGGCCGATTCTACAAATGCCTAAATCAATAGTTCTCACACTTTCAAGATTTTTCAAAAATTTTCAAAAATAGCTGTGATCTGAGAATAGATCTGATATTTTTTAATAGCCGACGCAAAAATCTAAAATGACAAAGATGCTTTCCCGGTTTTAATGGGTTAAGTGAAAGAGCTTTTGCAGAGGCCCTTCAACAAGTGATTCCAATTAGAGTTGATGTTGATTGGATTAGTTGTTTGATGACTGGGTTGGATGTTGTAGTAGGCAACATCCAACCAACCCTAAATTGGAAAGAAATCACCAAATTATGACGAACACGTGTGCATCCCTGTGAGCTTACCTCTCAATGTTCCCTCTCTCCAGGATATATGGAAGATGTATTCACCTGTTTCCTAGGCTGTGTGGGCATCACCTCCTGTCGATTTGATCCAATGAAATCCAATGAAACTGGTCAGATGACCAATGATATCCAATGAAATGGACAGGAAGTGATGCCCACACAGCCTAGGAAACAGGTCAATAGTGGCTGATCATCAATGACACTCACCACCCCAGCCATAAACTGTTCACTCCGCTGCAGGCCAGGCAAGCGATATATATGTATCAAAAGCGATACAACCAGACAATGGAACACTTTCCACCTGTCAACCATCAGACTGTTGAACAAGCGCTGAACCCTGTCACCATGTCAGTCTTGGCGACATAGGCTGTCTACAGTCGTTATCACTTGATGATGAATACACTCCATTGCTGCTGCACTGACACTATCACCTATCTATACACTTACATGTTTCATATCTGTTGCGAGTGACCTCTGATGTCTGCCCCCCACCCTTCCTCTGAGCAGATGTATATCCTACATCACAGTAATATTGTCTTACAGGTAAGAGGAGAAGAGGAAGGCCAAAGAGGAGGTCCATGGATGCGATAAAAGACGAAATGCAGGTGGCAGGAGTCACAGAGGGAGACGCAGAAAACAGAACCAGATGGAAACAGATGATCCGCTGTGGCGACCCCGATGGAAATGAGCCGAAAGAAGAAGTAATATTGTCTTATATTTATTAATGTAAATAGCAAATATATGCACTAAATAATGGTGAAGAAGATTTACACTCACTCTGCAGTGGTTTGGCTTTAAAATAGTTGGATTGTCCTTCATGAGCTATGTACAGTAACTCTAAAGTAGGCCTACTGGTCAAACTCCATGAGTGTTTTGTAGACAAATAAATGATCTGTGTTTTAACTGTCATGAGAGTGAGATAACATCATTACATTTCTGGGTCAACTATTCCTTTAATGCATTAAACTCAGATGACTTTGCTGACGGATATCACATATGTCATTTTCAGCTTGTCATATCACTTTAAAACTACTTTCATTCTACTACTCTGCCACCAAAATGTGGAATGCCCCCCCTGACACCATTAAAGTATGCGTATCACTGGTTTCTTTCAAAATTGTCCTGAAAAATCATCTAGCAGGAGACAACATGGGGAGGTACCGGTTAATGTAATTTCCCGGCGAAAGGAGGTGTCAACAGTCATGTGTTTAACAACACACTTTACAACACACAGATCAGAAATCTTGCATAGTCAAGCTTTAAATAAGCACATTTTCTATCAAACACACGCACGCACGCACGCACGTAGTGCAGTGCAGTGTCATCATGGTGAATTGACAGATCTCTACATTGCCTACTACAGAAACACTGCACTGGTTACCAATTTGTCATAATGATAATGGTGAAGATGAATGTTACCCAAATAAGCCGCAAAATGGTGACAAATTGTCAGCGTGTGTCTCTGGTTCTCTTATCTAATCTTATATTATCTTATGAATCATAACTTGCTATCAAAATAATGTCATGGAAGGCTACTTTATGTCTGACACATGCTGAAGCATCAAGCATGAATGAGAGGGGCTAGAGAACGATGAGGGAGAGAGAGAGTTGCTCTTCATTCTGACCAGCAGAGGGCAGTAAGAACCAGCCCATAGAGTGCTCCCAGTCACTGTCTTAGATTATCTCAAATAATTTTACAACCCACAAGAATTTCTGTAAACAGTAGGCTACTGGAACAAAAAAACAAAGCACGCACATCCACTCACTAAAAACCAGATGCTGGGCAGGGGTCAGAATCCAAATACAACAAAGTCTTGACACTGGATCATGCTCCAAAGTTTAAAATGTATTAGTTCCTTCCTTTTACACCATTGGACATGACGTTTCGAGCCGGTAAGGCTGGGTCTTTAAAGCTGCACAATGAAACTTTCCTCTACTACCCTGGATTCGAACCCAGTTTCCTGCGCAAGTGTTGACATTTTTACCATTAAGCTAGAGCCTGCCTGCTTGCTCAGGGGATAAATTGAATGTTGACCATCAGGTCAAAATTCATGTCAGATCCTGTGTCTACAGTAGGTGAGACATGACTTTTAACACAATCTAAATGTCTCAATAAAAGAGCAGAGAGACAAAATACACCCACCCCAATTGTATAAGTTCTATTGTATTAACATACTCTTACAGATTGGACAAAATTACATTTTATTCATTAAACAAAAGTTACATAGTGCCGCTTTAACTTCAAAATGCATTGATCATATCTACACGAATAGTCCAGAAATATGTTCTACACCTGTGTCTGTACCAGTTGGCTTTAGTGATCATAACTGTGTTGCTGTCTCCAGGAGAACAAAGCTACCAAGGGCCTGTGCTAAAATTGTAATTAAGAGAACTTATTGAAAATCAAGATACATTTCTTAATGAACTAAGACATACAATGGACGGATGGATTTATGTATGTGATATTGATGATGCTGAAATTGCACTTAATTTATTTATGGAATATTTTATGAGAATTGTTAACAAGCATGCCCCATTAAAGAAATTCACTGTTAAAGTCAGAAGCGCACAGGATTGACATCAAATTGAAGAATCTGATGTCTCAAAGGGCGGAAGCCAAAAAGCTTGCTGTTTTTTTCTGGCTATCCTGATGACAGACAGTACTACTGTACACTTGAC
>NC_139941.1:27621523-27624023 GCF_963454915.1 Gymnoscopelus microlampas
TGTGCGCTTTGTGAAACATTGTGTAAAGAGCATCCCCTAAACAATTAACACAATATGTAAAATTATAATGTTTTAGTAATGGCGACCTGCTATTCTACATACCGGCAACCAGACGAAGAAATCATAGATTGAGGCTTTAAACTTTTCTTTTGTGAAATATCTGAGATCATTAGGGTTTTAAGGAAGATGCTTCTAAACATATTGCTAGTTTGACCACTTCAAATGCTCTAATCTTTTTTTGGAGGGGTTTGCGGGGTTAGATATTTTTTTTGGCTTTTCTGCCTTTATTGATAGAGAGAGAGAGAGAGAGACAGGAAACAGGGAAAGAGACGGCCCGGAGTGACACGCTGCAACGGTCGTTGGGCTCGGGAATCGAACCCATAGCTCACTGTCAGGCTTATTATGTGTACACAAGTGCTAACATACACCAAAAGCCCTGGGCCACATAATGCAACTGCCTTTTGGAAATAATAGCTTCATCAGTGATCTGATATCCAGTGTGTGTGTGTGTACAGTATGTGTCATAGAGCAGGGGTCTTCAACAGGGGGTTTGTAAGGTTTAGAGCTTATTATGTGGTATGTGCCTTAACCGCTATGCCAGCAGTGTCCCAAATACTCTATCCTTAAAATAATAACCCAAAATAGCCTATCTACAAGCCATTGAGAGCTTGTAGATCGGCTATTTTAGCTGTGCAGCATGCTTCCACAGAAGACATGCTGGCGTCTATGGAATCCAAATGAGTGAAATCAGCCGTGCTGAAAACTTTTATCCATGCAAACTATGAAAAAGAGATAAAGTGAGTGTTCCTCAATTTGCTAGGGACCCCCTGGAACCTCCTCAAAGGACCCCTGGGGGTGTCCTCACTTTGAGAACCACGTGCTATAAGTAAGTTAACACTGTCTTCCCAGTATCCTCCCTTGGTTAAATAAGGGTTAAAAATGTGGACAGTGGTTTTCCATTCAAAACCACAAAGCTGCTGAAATCTCTCCCTCCACTCTTTCCTTCTCTTTCTTCTCCTCTCCCCTCAGCCCACTCTTTCCTCCACATTAAAGAGCGGAATAAGTCCAACATGCTGCTAATTCAGAAAAGGTTTGTCTCCTCCTTTCAAGTCTTATAGCTCAATATCCTGTTTGAAAGAGAGGAGGGGTGAGGCAGAAAGAGAGAAAGTGTGCGTGTGTGTGTGTGTGTGTGTGTGTGTGTGTGTGTGTGTGTGTGTGTGTGTGTGTGTGTGTGTGTGTGTGTGTGTGTGTGTGTGTGTGTGTGGATAAGTCTGCCTTTATTTATCAGTATTTCACTTTAACCGGACTCATGAATAATGTATGTTTCTGTGTATCATGCCACCTCTCACCTACATTTTACATTTTGTTACATCAGTCAATATCGCCCTGCTTAGCTCCCCTCTCCTTGTCTTTATCATGTGACCTCCAGGCAGGCCTAGCGATTGGCCCACATGTACTGACCTTGTTAAAGCTATCTAGGTTTTATAATGGCTTTCTGTGCTCGCCAAGGCTGGGCTAATGCTCATTATGGTATCAGCACTAGCTAGCGTTAACACCCAAGATCCCAGTAGACCCATAGGCTCGGCAATACATAGCCTGTATGCTAAACTATTATAATGGCATTAACACTGATCTGTGGAGCTTGGCAGCTAAAGCACCCACGCGGTAAAGTAGCCCAGTGGTTCTCAACCTTTTCAGGCCGTGACCCCACAAAATAATCATATTTGAACTGTGGACCCCCCACCCTGACAAGCACTTGGCATTTAGGAGTTGAGGCATTCAACTTTGTATGACACGGTTCCACAGAAAAATATTGCAAAAATAGCAGATCTGCAAGCTCACAATGCCTCGCAAAGCTTGTAGATCGGCTATTTTAATCTTTTTTGCCTCTTTCTTATATTACTTGACAATTTGGCCAATGTTTGCCCAGTTTTTATAGTATAGTTTGTTGATTGCTTTTGATACAGTAATGGTATTTTTCTTTTGAGGTATTAAAAAGGTCTTAAAAGTCCTTAAATTGACAATTCACTGTCATCTGGGGACCCCCCCATGTGGGGACCCCCCGGAGAACCACTGAAGTAGCCCTTAGAGACTCTAAATACGACCATGCTTCGTGGTATGTTTGTCCTCCAGGAATACTAAAGCTGTATGCTGCAGTTTCCATAATGCTTAGTTTATACTCGGTTGTATCGTGACACATTGTGTGAGCTTGTACATCAGCTATATTAAGCGTGCATCACCATCATACGACAAAATATAAATCAGGCTTATAAGAATAGGCTTTGAACTGTGCTTTTAATGGCATGCAGGGATAGTTCACTGGTGTTAATGCTGCAGTGAGCAGCCACACATGTAGGCAGCCTTATATCACAGCATGGTAGCTGGATAGAGAATTGGAAATGTCCTTTCATGTGCTTGATGATGGGATGAAAAAAGAAGAAGAAAAAAAAGGAAAAAAAGGTGCCTCATAATAGCGAGTAATAGCGAACTTCGGTAGAAG
>NC_139941.1:27629023-27691523 GCF_963454915.1 Gymnoscopelus microlampas
ATTCAAATAGGCCGATAAGGGTCTACATGACAGTAGAAAGGAGCAGTTCAGAGTGAGTAGGAACAGAGCTGGATAGAACAATTCATTGCGAAGCAGAGCAGAATAAGAACAGGTCTGCCTGACAGCCTGAGCTCCATCTGGACTTGATCTTCTCTGCAGCACAGCACCACAACTCTGCTCCACACACTGCCTTTGATACGGTTCCGCTCACAGCTGGGCCTGATCAAACTAGAGGTTTTAGCGGTGCAGAGGTCTGTGTGCGTGTGTGATGTGTGTATGTGTATTTGTGCACATGCAAGGTGTGCATGCGTGCGCGTGTTTCCGTATGTTTATGTGTATTTGTGTGTTGTGTACGTGTGTGTGTCAGCCTCACACTGTGTCATTTCCACATCGTCTAGCTGCCCCCCCGCCGCCCTCCCTCAACACACATGTTTTCCGTTTAGGTTTTAATTTCCCTCCTTCTCCCCTTTTCCTTTCGTCTGGTTAAACAGTCGGCAAGCCGCCTGTGAAAGCCCGGAGCTGTTAACATGATAGGCCACCTGCTGCTAGGCTGTGTAATGGACAGTCATAAATTATCGAAGGACTTTGCAATCCCAGGATTTATGCCATACTCATAGTTAAAAGTATACAGGTAAATACCAAACAAAGCCATTCTTCATATGGCATGAGCGTTGAACTATACTTTGTAGAACCTTTTTAACCATACACTAAATGGGTTGTAGGCTACAGCTTGCTCAGGGCTACAACTTGTAGCCCTGAGCAAGCTGATAGTTTGCTAGTAGAAGTAGTGTATTGTAAACAAGACTGGTCTGGCTTAGTTATAGCTCTCCTCTGAAGCAGTGTTGCCCTGTTTTTGTATAGATAATGATAACACTTAGAACAAAATAAAGTAAAACACAATAGGATGAAGGCAATCATTCACAATGGTGTTATAGTCATATTTGTTTTGCATTCTGTCTGGGTTGAGTTGACCTGAACATTGGCATGGATCTCAAATAACCAATCTGAACACAGCTTGTTTCAGCTTTAAAGCTGAATATGTCTGCCAGTTAACCTCTTTCAACATGGTGTCCCTATAGTCATGTCATTATAGGGGAACATTTTCAAACATTATCAAAAATAATAAAAGATAGTGTGACCATGTAGATTGTCTATTTTTGCTATTCCTCAAACGACAAAGTATACTGTATGCTAGCTAGGGCTTAAGTGGTTTACCATGACACTCTTGCCAATAGTGAACTTTCTCTTTTTTTTATTATTTATGTTCATAATTGGACTTGATTTTCTCATATAGGAAGGGGGATTATACAGCTAGATGATGTGGAAACGACAAAGCAGACTAACACACACATAGGCCTAAATATAAATACCCAGAAACATAATGACCACATGTCCATCCCCTCCTCCATCTTCCAGAGTCCAGACCATTGCCCCCGATCTACTCCCATTCATTACCACATCATCAACACATCCATAGCCTTGGGCTGCATCTCATCTGCTTTATAGTCAGTCAGAGTTATTCCTCCCCTCAAGAAATCGACCCTTGACTGCTCAGATATTAACTACATACTGGTATCACTGTTTCCAAAGCTCTTTACCAGTTTCTAACCAGCTCTCCCTCCATCCCCCACAGTTTTTGAGCGGTGTAGCCGCTCCTATAAGTGGGGTTGGGACACCTCATTAGTACACCCTTCGCTGTACTGTGATTGGCTCATAATAGCACACCCCTCTACATTAGTACACCCCTAGCTGTACTGTGATTGGCTGACTCTATTGGCTGACTCTATTCAGCACTGTGATTGGCTAGCGAGACACATGATGAAATTAATAACCTATAAATAGGACACTTAAAAAAAACACTTTTTTTTTTAAGTGAGCTTCCATCACTGTGATGACCACACCGCTCACATCACACTGGGTGTGATTTTTTTTTCTTCTCTTGTACATATTTTTCACTCTTCATACCAGTAAGCTGTAAGCTGATTGTATGACGTTCTGTATAGTGTGTATAACTGTCTGTCTCTTATATGTCATCATGATTTGTGTGCATGGGGATCTCATCTTAAACAAGCTCAGTGCTTAATGAGTCCTCCAGTTTAGTAGACCTTGTCTTGTGAATTTGTACTTCCATGTAATGTTGTTCTCATGTCTTACTAAATAAAGTACATCAATCAATCAATCAAAACAGTTATTCTGCTGTTTGATCCCAACCAGTCAGGATTCAAGCGGCCCACTCGACTGACACAGCACTTCTCACAGTCACAGAGGCACTCAATGCTACTGTACCGTGGCTGCCTCCCACTTCTCAGTAGTTCATAGAATCAAAATGTCTTTTCCCCTGGAATCCTTGGATCATGATGCAACTCCCAATATAGGCCACGCCCATATGCGTCTGGCTAGATTTTCCGCCATTTTGAAGTTTATTCAAAAGACACTTTTTGCTCCTCCTCCTATACACATTCTTTCCAAATCTCACAAAAATGGGTACACATGATCTATGGACCTATGTGATTAACATATAGAGGCGTAATTCTGATAGTCCATACCGTTCGTCCGTAATAGACTTAGACACCCATTCTCATCTTGGCATCAATGGAATGGTACTCAAGTGCTTCTCCTCCTACCTGACAGGTCAGACATACCAGATTTCATGGAAATATTTGCTTTCATCCCTTGACCGGGGTTGCCAGGGGTCTGTATTTGGCCACTTTGTTTCTTCCCTCTACACCAGATATCTTGGTTCTGTCATCTGTGCTTGCCACACAAGTTAAAGTGTGCACTGCTGCATGCCTGGCTGAAATCTCACAGTGAATATCTTCCTACCACTTCAAGCTCTACACAGACAAGACTGAACTTCTCTTCTTCCTTGGAAAGTCTTGGAAACTCATCCATCTTTACATTTCGACAACAGCCTGGTGACTTGATCCTGTATTTTGCACTGTGCAACATCCAGAGGATCAGACTCTAGCTTCTTCACAAAGGACTCCAGGCTTGGCTACTGTAACTCATTCCTTGCTGGTCTGCCAGCATGCTCAATCCAACCCTTTCAACTGGTCCAGTGGCACGCCTGGTCTTCGACCCACCAACATGTTTGTGTATCCCCTTTTTGCTCTCCCTTCACTGGCTTCCAAATGCTTCCTGCATCCAATTCAAAATACCAGTGATGACCTACAAGGCAATCAAGGGAATGGAACCCCCTTACCGTCATGATCCAACCCTACACTCCATCTTTCAAGGCATGCAGGCCGACATGGCCAGATGGGGTAACGTAAAAAAAGTTAAGCAAATGAATGACAAATTTAAAGAAATGAAAATAGATTATCGGATGTCATTATTTGGAAGAATGGTTCAGGGGAATGTTCCGTCCATTCATGTCGATGTGGTCTGCTCTCCGGTACAGTGAGAGGAGGGGGTGTATATAGGCTCTGTGTATATAGGCTCATTATGATACATATCAAACTCTCTGGCAGAGTTGTGTCCACACAAACATTTCCATGTGACGCGCGGATGTTCACATACAGCTTACTGGTGGTGTTGGCTTGTGAATTAGTTCTTAATTCATACTCCATCATGGAGTATGAATTAAGCTTTAATTATACCATACATACAGAACCCGGCTCTGGTTTCCATCCATTAAACACAGCAACACTGCTATGCTAACACTTTTCATGCCTAATTTATGCTCCATCTACGATGGTGTCGCACCCCGGAATTAGACGATCTTCGGCCATTTCTGGCTCCGTTGTATGACAGAAGTATAAATCGGGCTTCATGGTGAACACTAGTAATTGTGAGCAATTAATTTATGGTAGTAGCCAGTAAATAACGTTTTGCGCTGTGTCTGGGTGAAAGGTTTAAATTATCACAAGAGTGTGTGTGCATATGTGTGTATTTTAAACACAAATATGACATTATCAGCAGTGCGGAGCGCAATCCTCTGGAGGACTGATCTGAGGCCAGCCAACTGACAATCATATGATTTTGAGAGGCATCTCTTATTTGCTGCTGTTGACACGCGCACGCACACGCACACGCACACGCACATGCACACGCACACACTCTGATGGAGACAAGTCCATCCAGACATTTCTAAAGTTGAACGTTTGAAGAAGATGGCGTGTCTTCTATCTGGCTATGCAATGTTCCCTGGGGTTGACTCGCTCAGCACTGGGGAGAGGAGAGAAGCCATGATGGTGTTGACCCCAGCCAGAGGCACTTCAAAAAACAGAACCATACAAAGCATATTTGAAAACAAAAAGTTAATCTAAGGAGCAACTGTGGACTTGAATCTGCAGTGTACTTCTGGACTTTTATTTTGAAACATTTTGTCTCTAGGGAGGCAAACATTTCCAGTGACGGGGGATAGACTTTTACTTTGATGTACTTCCCCCTTGCAGGGTAGACTTCAGTGGGTTCAGATGTGTTATTGTATTGGCATGGCGTTTTCTTCTTTCTTTCATTCGTTAATTATTTCTTAATTTCTTTCTTTCTTTCTCTCTTTTGTTCTTTTATTTCTTCATTTCTTTTCTCTATATTTACCATCTGTTTTTTTGCTTCTCTTCTTTCCCACTTTTTTTTCTTTGAACCCGAGTTGAAAATAAAAGTGTTTTCAGGAAGACAATTCTCATTAGGAGTCCTTGATCTCTTGGCTACTTGTCACCAGCACCAGACCCACTCACCCTCTCTCACACGCACGCACGCACGCACGCACGCGCGCACACACACACACACACACACACACACACACACACACACACACACACACACACACACACACACACACACACACACACACACACACACACCACACACCTATACCCACAGGTTTTATTACTATATTTGGCAGAATATCTATATTATAGGATGGCAATTTTCTAAATGCCATTTTTACCTTTCTTTTTGGCCATTTTTAACCTGAACCTGGAAGTCTAAGTTATACTTAATGGCGCGCTGGTGTTGGTGTCACACACCAAAAATAGCAGATCTACAAGTGATCTACACTGTGTGATGCATTGTAAGCTTGTAGATCACCTATTTTTGGTGCGTGACACTGGTGTGCAATTAAGTATAAATCAGCCATCAAATATTTTTTGAGTCCTGTGAGGACCATTGTCCAAACAATGTCTACTTCTCAAATTCTACTATAGCCTACTTGTGGGGACATTTGGCCCTCACTAGTAGAGTACAAGTACACACACATATGTTAATGTGTTTGTTTAGTTGCCTGGGTTCCATGTCATCATTAGGCCTACATACTGTCCTCCGTTCTCTACACTGGCTCCCCGTTGCGGCTCGCATCCAGTTTAAGACCCTGGTGCTAGCCTATAGGGCAGTGAAAGGAACAGCTCCTTCTTACCTCCAGGCTATGGTCGAGGCTTACACCCCTGCCCGACCACTTCGGTCTGCCGCCTCGGGGCGACTGGTTGCCTCGTCACTCAGTGGTCCCTCTGGCCGATCTACACGGTCACAGCTTTTCTCTGTTCTGGCCCCACAGTGGTGGAATGAACTCCCCACTGATGTCAGGACAGCAGAACCACTGCCCATCTTTCGCCGCAGGCTGAAAACACACCTCTTCAGGAAACACCACCCTGACCCCTTCCTCTTAGCCTTGCCTACTTGTTGTCAATTAGTTGTACGAACTCTTGTTTTATTGGATCTTGTTTATTTGATACACTCTTTTAACCTTAGCGCTAGGTATACTCTTAGTCGCTTGTTTTAGAAGAGAATGCACTTGGTGATTAGTAGTTTCTTTGTCTACCTATGTTGAATGCACTTATCGTAAGTCGCTTTGGATGAAAGCGTCTGCTAAATGACTGTAATGTAATGTAATGTCCTGCCATAGAAATATATGCCAACCTTCACCTCATTAACTCTTCATGGTCCCAGTATCTATGTCACCGAGAACGTTCTCTGTGACCACCTGCTGAATTCTAAAGTGACTCTACTCTTAACCATAATTGTGTGTGTGTGTGTGTGTGTGTGTGTGTGTGTGTGTGTGTGTGTGTGTGTGTGTGTGTGTGTGTGTGTGTGTGTGTGTGTGTGTGTGATATTGGAATAAAATGTCATCAGCTGTTAATTTAAAAATCACACCCCGTGTGAAGAGAGTGGTGCCTTTGCTGAGCCCCGTATTGATGTTGTCATCAATGTTTGTCTTTTGGACATACGGACACACAGACAAAGACAGATATAGGAGTGGTTGGCACCACTCAAAAATCACTGGTTTGTGTACTAATGCATTATTCACTTATTTTGATGACGTCATCACGCAATGACATCACAACATCATCATCACAACCATGTAACTGTCCTTTAAAATGACTTGTCCAAGGTACAAACGTGATTTGATTTGAAATCAACCAGCTGTCTTACAACTTCCACTTGTAAATTAGTACTGATTCGTGTTGGTGAGTGAAATGTTTCACTGGGTGGTACATCTGAATGGAAGAGAAAATAATTGCTTCCATCATGCTGTGGTAGTTATACACGAGGTATACTGCTTTGGACACAAAGCAGTAGAGCTCTCCTCACTCTACTGCTTTGAAAGACACACTGAATTTGCAAAGACAGCCAATCACATTACAGTTAGTGGTGATGACACTAGCTGTAATGTGATTGGCTGATATGAAAAAAGTATCGATTTGCATTAACAATGGAAGGGTTAGGGGGTACACACATTTTTTGGTCGGTGTCCAAAACTCACTTATAGGGGGCGGCTACACCGCCCCAAAAACGATAATTTGCATCCCTAGTCAGGCTGCATTAGGAGCCTAGGTGCCCGGACTGCTAGGTCAGCCTGGGCCGGTGACAATACTCTTGACCACTGCTACACACCCTTCAAAGATGGATGCAAAGCTCTCCACCGCCCACGGCTTGGAAGCTCTGACCACTGCTCCATCCAGCTGCTGCCGGCCTAAAAGCAAAGGCTTAAAAGGGAGCCGGTCGTTGAGAAGGATGTCCGAGGTCCGAGAAGGAGGTCCGAGTCGGAGGATACAGATTCTATGCTACAATCCTGTTTTAAGTTACTGTATCATTCCAAAGCATATGGGAATCAAGTGACACCCTCCCTGATGCATTGTCTCTGTAAAGATAACAGTTAAGTGACGATTCACCCTCAGGCTTGTGGGAGAAGTGGGAGGACGGAGGAGAACTGCAAAGGAGGAGAGAGGGGGAGAGAGAGATCATATACATGTGTTTGAGTCCGTTTGTGAGATGTAGATTAAAGAGTTTGTGTTGGGAATGTGGGCCATTCTACCCGACGCTTTGGGGCTTATATATAGGCTTACACCTTAGGCACTGCTCTCTGGATGCCCTTCTTGAATGCAACACACTCTGTATTGGCATGGCGTTTTCTTTCTTTCTTTTTTTCATTTGTTAATAATTTCTTAATTTCTTTCTTTTTTTCTCTCTTTTGTTCTTTTATTTCTTCATTTCTTTTCTCTATACTGCGTAGCAAAAAATCCTGAAGGGGGTGTCAACAAGTGTCACTTGGTAGCGGCGGACATCTTGGTGGGTCATAAACAGCTTGCTTAACATTGACTCTTACCCTACCTCTATGCTCCCACCCCACCAAAATGTCTGCAGCTACTATGCCATGCCCCCGCCCCCCGTGGTGACGATACGTTGCCAAGCACTATAACACAATACGACAAGGAAGACTTCAGCTCCAAACAACACAGAAACCAACGCAGAAAACTGGATCAGAACAGGTTGGTGCAATCAGGTTACGTTTGGTCAAACACTTGGTCTAAAAAAAAAGGATAACACCAAAAACGTTTCCATTGGGGCCCTATGTCCGCCGAATACTGCGGGATTTGTCCCGGGGCGACTGTGTTTTGGGGCGAGTGTTTTGATATCCCTTCAAATCAATCAACACTGTTTTTTTTTACGGGGGCACGGTGGCGCAGTCGGTAGCGCTGTCGCCTCACAGCTAGAAGGTCCTGGGTTCGATTCCTGCCAGGGACGCTGTGGGCACTGGGGGCGTGTTCTCTCCTCCACGTCATCGGCGCCCATACCCTAGGTGGGGTTGGTGAAAGGGCCTACTCTGTGTGGAGTTTGCATGTTCTCCCCGTGTCTCCTAGGGTAGTTAATACCCTCACAAAAACATGTAGTAATCCTGGTCACTATACTGCCTCCCCCTGGTCAGCCGGGGCGCCTGATGGAGGAGAAGGGAACTGGTTGGAATAGCGTGTTCCTTCCACGCGCTATGTCCAACCAGGGAAACTCCCCCCTGTCGGGTGATAAGAAGCGGCCTGCTTGCTCCTCATGCATTGAAGGAGGCATGAGCTTCAGCTTGGGCTCTCCCTAGGCTGGCAGAGGGTAGGTAGTGCCCAGGATTACATAGGCAATTGGCACTGGGTGAAAAAATGTGGGTTACAAAATCGTGGGATAAAAATTATAGAAAAAAAAAAAAAAAACACTGTTTTTTCAACAGTTGGTACAAGCACTAGTAGGCCTTTATATGTTTTGTATTGAATAACTTTCTCAAAGTTTTCATTGGCTTGCATACAATCATTTTCAAACAATTCCATTATACAACAAATGCCTCAACAAAACAGATAGTTGGTACAATCATCACTGTAGCTTCAAACCAGTTCAAACACTGGTTTGAAACCAGTAGGTTGGTGGGCTACAATCACTACAGTGTAGTTTCAAACTAGTAAGAACACTGATTTGAAACCAGCAGGTTGATAACTATCAATCTGCTTAACCTGCTTAATGTTAGGTTGCTTAAAGGAGGTTTCTATGAAGACCCGTTGTGAGCTTGTAGATCGTATATATATATATAAATAAATAAATAAATAAATATGATATGAGATATCTCTCATGTGGCCTACAGTCGCTTGCTTTGGGCTTGTTTTAATAGACCTGGCTGCGTATTTCTCTCGCAAAATCTGGCAAACTGACATTATTTAAGCGATAATTGTGAGATATTATCACTTCTAAACATACTGTTAGCGTGTAAAAAAACATCTAAAAAATAAATAAAAAAATGTCATGGTTTAAAACTGGTCTAAATGTAGACGTTTATATATGGTATTGATTTAAACGTCTAAATCTTGGCTAAATTTAAACTATAGTGTAAAATGATCAATGGCAATTCAAATTGTTTTTGTCCAATAATTGGAGACCAGTTATGCAACTTACAGTTGTTTTTTTAATCGATATTTATGGAATAATGCTTTAAATTCAGTCGGCTAAATTCGGTCTACATTAAAGACCGATTCTAGACCAGCTAATTTAGGTCTAAAAAAAAAACGGACGTCTAATATTCGACTATGGCTCACTGGGTTGTGTCACTATCATTCTTATTTTGACAAAACTGATAGAATACAGTGACAACAGTTAAAGTGCCATTCACACCAAGCAATATAACTATAACAATGAATATATAGTTTTAGAAATTGTTCCAACGCAAGTGGATGACAGAGTCCACACCACAACTACAACATAATGACAACAGTAGTAAACAATATAGTTATAGTTGTATAGTGCTTGGTGTGGATGGCCCTTGGATGGCCCTTAAAAGTGAGTGGCTCCCAACTTAGTTTTCGGTTGGTAAACAGAACATTTTGATTGCCTTGAAATATTTATCTCTCTTTCCATTTCAAACAGAACTGATGTCCAGGTTTAATTCTGAAGTTATCACTCTGCCATCATTGCAGCATAGGTAACACGCTAATACACATAGACACATGCTAACTAGGGGTGTGCCGATATATCGTCCCGCGATATATCGCGATACGTTTTCGCGACGATATGTATCGTTTTGGAAAAAAAAAATATCGTTTTGAAAAAAAGATTTTTTTTTTTTTTTTTTTTTTTTTTTACTTTTTTTTTTAACAATCATTATAATCAGGCATGCAAACAGCCCCGAGGTGAAAAGGGTGACAACATGTTTTTTTTTTGGGGGGTCAGGTGTCACACTATTGCCCTATTTGGATTGAAAACGGCTATTGTAGCTGAAAAGCTACAAGTTTGCATGTCTGAATAATGCAAAAACAGAATTATTTTTTTGCATTTACTTTTTTACACCCCCATATATTTTCATAATGAAAAAAAGTGCGTATCGTATCGTATCGAAATCGTATCGAAGTTGTGAGCCAAATATCGTATCGTATCGTTTGGTGAAATTAGTGTATCGGCACACCCCTAATGCTAACATGCATATACTGAAGACATATTTAAAGGCAGTGGTGTGTTGTATTGTGTTGCAGAAGTCTGTTAGAACAGGCTGAGGAACTGTCAGTTTCCCTCTTCCATCATCAGGTGCTTTTTTCTGTTTCATCCCTATTTCCCATACTGTGTATCCATTGTTTACAAATCCCTTCAATAGAAATCTACACTGATGTTACATACAGTGTGGGGGGAATTAATACTATTTTCTGGTAATACTGGTAGCTAATGCTAACTTTTGATAAATGAGAAATATTTTACCAAATATATTTGAGGATGAAAACTTGGTCACATTCTGCTCTAAATAAATGATGCAACACTGACAACAGTGGATTGTTTTCTCTCAGGCCAAAGACATGTAATTTACATTTATGTCCTTGCAGGCCACAGGCACAGAATGGAATCTGGTCCTGCTGTTTGTCCCAGTTGACTCTATCCCTGGCCATTGCTCCAAGTGTCCTAGACTCTTCTCCCTCCTGGCTCCCAAGCTGTGCAATAGACCACCGAAGTCCTGACGTCACTTGTTCATCCCCAGGTTCGTAAAGTAATTTCGCTATGGAGAATAACATTGGGTCATCATAGAATCGTCTCATATAAGAATTGTGGTCCAAAAATAAACAAACTGTCTCGGCATAATTGTCAGGGAGGAGGTTCTGTATCGTTTATGATAGTCAGTCACTTATATTTGATACAGTCTGTTTCTGGCGAAAATGTAACTAATTCGGCAGAAGTAACATTAGTGTTTTCTCACCGTCAGTTGATGCTTCATATCCATAAGAGTCAAACCGCCGGGGTCACTTGTTTATTTTTGGAACACAGTTCTTATTGGACATTAAAGACGTCTATGGGATTCAGAATGGGGGTGGAAAACCGCAAACCAGGTAGACAAACCAAGGATGTGTAAATTACGTCAGACTTCGGTGGTCTATGCCCCCACCCCCCAAGCCAGGAATGCAGACTCAATCCCTTTTTTCCGCCACAGTCTGAAAACTCACCTCTTCAAACTCTAGCTCACCCCTAGCACTCCACATTTGGTGTCACCTATTTTTTTGATAGATGCTAGTTATTATACTATGCTAGGTTTGATGTTTACCTGGTATAGTTACTTTGTAAGACTTAATTGTTTTTGTACGTGACCGTTTAGCCTGTTGTTTGTTGACTAGGTTTCATTTACTCTGATCTTGCACTTGTAAGCTGCTCTGGATAAGAGTCTTTATTAAATGCCTTATTTGCAAAATATAAATTGTAATTATTGGCAGTGGATGGCATTGCCAGGTAAAACAAACACTAAGCCATCAGGAACTCACAAAGTTCCCCGATCCTAACCTGCAACCTCACATGATGGCTGGATATTGAGTAACAAACATTAATCTCAGCTGAAAGCTGAAATGTATCAGGCATCCTTTGAAAAACATTTTATATTTTGTCCTTACACAAAACTCTTTCCAACCTGTTGCGTAATAAACGGCTCTGTCCCATTGTCAAAAGTTAGCTGTGGGTGGTGGTGGTGGTGGGTAGAAAGGAAATGATACAATTGAGACAGGAACACAGAAAACAGAAAATGCCTGACAGACATGTACAGTAGTGCTGATGGTATTCAAATGATGCCCAGGAGAGTCACACAAAAACACCCAAAGGACTCCATGGTACATCTCAACCAGAACCCTCATGCAAATTACCTGCTGTTGACACACACTGCCTCATGACCATGAATACACTCTTAACACCCTCTCCTTACACGCGCACGCACGCACGCACGCGCGCACGCACGCACGCACGCACGCACGCACGCACGCACGCACGCACGCACGCACGCACGCACACACACACACACACACACACACACACACACACACACACACACACACACACACACACACACAAACTAAACAATGCCCATGTGCAGCGTACACACAAATGTAAATGACACATAAACAATATGCACACATCCACAAGGGGCCACGCGACGCGCACGCACAGACACAAACACAAACACACGCGCACACACACACACACACACACACACACACACACACACACACACACACACACACACACACACACACACACACACACACACACACACACACACACACACACACACACACACACACTCAAAGTGGTGAGTGCAACAAGAGTAGGATCACTCCATTTGTCCTCCTACACAAAGCTGCTTGTTCAGCCATTATCTGGGAGAGCCTCTTCTCTCCACTAGAGCTGAGCTGACCTGGGCAGTGTTGCCAGATTTTACGAGAGAAATACACAACCTGGTCTATGAAAACAAGCCCAAAAGAAGTGACTATAGGCCACATATGAGCACTTTAAACCACGGCACGTTGTGAATGTGAGCTTGTAGATCTGCTATTTTCGAAACACAAATCTTGTATGGGGGTTCCTGGCACAAAATATTTTCAGATGGGGGTCCGCGGACAAATACAAATTAATCTGGGGGTCCTTGACATGAAAATGTTTGAGAACCACTGGTTTAAACAACATTAGGAAACAAGCCCAAATAAGCAACTACACTTTAGAAACAAGCCCAAAAAAATGCAACCCGCAGCTACCAACATTTACAAGCAACTTTACAGAAAAAACAAGCCCAAAGTCGCATATAATAAGCAGACCTGGCAACACAGGACCTGGGCACAGCTGAAATAGCCACTTCTACTTTGTCTCCCGCCCTCTCTCTCTCTCTCTCTCTCTCTCTCTCTCTCTCTCTCTCTCTCTCTCTCTCTCTCTCTCTCTCTCTCTCTCTCTCTCTCCATCTCCCTCCCGCTCTTTAAAAAATAACAAAGCCCCACCATTTGTTTTAGCCACTAAAATCAGAAAGAAATGGGACATTTGCAAACCAAATGAGCCTTGCAGGGCAGGTTTTGTATCCCATACAAAGCAGAGGCTAATCGTGTGCTTCCCCACACTAAACAAATGACTGTGTGTGTGTGTGTGTGTGTGTGTGTGTGTGTGTGTGTGTGTGTGTGTGTGTGTGTGTGTGTGTGTGTGTGTGTGTGTGTGTGTGTGTGTGTGTGTGTTTGTGTGTGTGTGTGTGTGTGGGGGGGGGGGGGGGATTAAGGGATAGGCTATTTTGTTAAAGAAATCAGAGGGTTAGTGAGATCATGCACCATTATCTACCTCCCTGTTCTGTTCCACAGCACTGAGAGGAAACACAGAATATCGTTGTCGATGTCGTTGAGAACACTTCCTCATAATTGAGGATCCACAATCTCAAGATTCTCAACATGTATGAAAAAATAACACGCACACACACCACACCACACCACACCACACACACACACACACACACACACACACACACACACACACACACACACACACACACACACACACACACACACACACACACACACACACACACACACGTTCCTCGAGTACAGCTATATAAGACTTTAATAGGTCATCAATCGTTACCTGGAAGTCTAAATCCACTAATCCTAATCTCATCCTACTTCCCGCTCTGACCATAGTTTCAGTTAACAACATGCTGCCACCACGACACCAATTAGATTCTGTCATAATGCTGTCCACTAAGGAACATTCATCCACGGAACCTGCATTTTGTTGTCTGTCACTTGACATAAAACCCACTCAAAATGCATGGTTTGTTGATATGGAAATATGGATATTTTTGCCATCATGCCAAAACTGTTTTATTCACTGCAATAAATTCACCCCAGAATAGTGTCCCTATTCTGGGGTGAACATTGGGCAAAAAATATCAGATCTATGAGCGCGTTTGTTGAGGGAAAAAAAGATAGAGCCCTGGGGGAAGTATATAGGGTTTAAGAGTGGTTAAGAGTGTAAACACTCTTTAGGTTAAATTACCAATGAGAATTTTGCTGTGCAGGACATATGTATAACAGGACAACCAGAGGTCTTAGTTGTCCACCGTGATAAAGTTGACAATTTAGTTTATAGACTGTCTCTGTTTCTGGACGGCTAACTGGTTTAGGATACGAATGCAGCAAATAGCCAAACATTGGAATTGGCTTATATTACAAAGCCGTCTGATTGGTTTACGTTGGGGGTGGAAGAGGTGAAGGTAGGAGAAGGTCAAGACAAATGTTAGCAAACAGAGAGAGAGAGAGAGAGAGAGAGAGAGAGAGAGAGAGAGAGAGAGAGAGAGAGAGAGAGAGAGAGAGAGAGAGAGACAGACTAGGTTGTAACACATGGACATACACAGTCACACAAGCTCATCTCCTTCCACATGTGTGCACACACATACAGAGGTGCAATCTCATGACATGAGGTCACCCTGTCTTTTATACACAAGCACATACACAGGTGCGGCACAGTGGGTGGTATTTTTAGTCACACTGTGTGTGTGTGCGTGCGTGCGTGCGTGCGTGCATGCATGCATGTGTGTGAAAAAGTGAGAGAGAGAGAGCGCTCGTGTGCATGCTTGCGTGCATGTAAGGGTGTGTTTTTGAGAGCAGGGAAAAAAGGTCACGGCGGGTCACAGTCAGGAGTCTCTCATATGGACCGGATCAGCCGCCAGGGAGGTCAAAGGTCTCAGGGTCAGGGGTTGAGCTCTCTAAGCCAATCACAGGTCAGTGTGTGCCTGATGGGGGTTTTCCCTGTGAACTGAGAGGGGCTTAGACGGGATAAGTGGAACACAGTAGTTGGCACGCCCTAAGCCCACTCTATGACCAAAGTTTATGAAACATGCACAGGGCCACTTGACGACGTATGATGTGGTCATTTTGTCATGTTTGGAAATAGTTCATAAGTAAATCGTCAGTAGTTTTTACAATGAATGTGTGTGTTAGTTGTTATTTTCTGAGTGTCTTCCCTTCAGGTCATCAAGGCTCTGTTAGTGGATGGTAACCTGTTCAGAATATCCTTTCATACATCAGTTCTACAGGATGGTATCCTGTTTTCATGCTATCTCCATCAGTGACATTGGATAACACAGACGATGTGGAAATGTGAAGGAAACCAATACATTGGCTGTATACCAATGGCATGCATGTTTTAAAATGCCACTCACTTGCAATAAAAACAGCAATAGAGTTTGGAAGACACACACAAATAATTTCACGTCTGAAGACACATGAAGCAAAAAGTAACACAAAAAACAAGGACATTTGAACATTAGTAGACACAGACAGAGGGGGGAATGAGTGTGTGTGTGTGTGTGTGTGTGTGTGTGTGTGTGTGTGTGTGTGTGTGTGTGTGTGTGTGTGTGTGCGTGCGTGTGCGTGTGTGCAAGAGAGAGAGAGAGAGAGAGAGAGAGAGAGAGAGAGAGAGAGGAATATTGAGTTAATTTGCTGTGGCATTTCTTAGGACGGTTCACACAGCAGCTCCCGATTCAGTGTGTGTGTGTGTGTGTGTGTGTGTGTGTGTGTGTGTGTGTGTGTGTGTGTGTGTGTGTGTGTGTGTGTGCGCGCGCAAATTTGGGAGCGAGTGCGCAAGTGTATGCGTGCGCGCGTGCGCGCGTGCGCGCAGGCGCGTGAGTGAGTGGCTAACCTTGTTCCAGTTTTACCCCACGTTACTTTGACTGACAGCAGAGATTTGCCATCCTCCACCTCACGCCCCGCCCCGCGCGCCTTGTTATGGCCGTGCCCATGGAGCCTGGGATTGGTCAGGATCCCCGTAGCTCAATCAGGTCAAAAAAAACGAAGCCACACGCGTGGCGTCCATTGGTCCGTTCCATGGACTACGTCACTAGCCCACGTGGAGCAGCGTTTCTCATTGGTCAGTGGTAGGGTTGCCATGCCCGCTTAATATAAGCGAGTTTGGGGACTTTGGGCTTATCTTTCTGTAAAGTTGCTTGAAAATATTGGTAGTAGTACTAGTTGCGGGTTGCGTTTTTTTAGGCTTGTTTCTAAAGTGTAGTTGCTTATTTGGGCTTGTTTCCTTATGTTTAAACCAGTGGTTCTCATACGTTTTCATGTCAAGGACCCCCAAATTGATATATATTTGTCTGCAGACTGCAAATGTTGTTGTGCCATGGGACCCCTGTACCAGATCTGTGTGGTTAAAATATTCCACATTTGTTTTGTTTTTTTCTTTTGAGAATGCAACGCGTTGTGAGCTTGTAGACCTGCTATTTTCAAATAGCTAATGTATATAAGTGCTCATGTGGCCAAGTTGCTTCTTTTGGGCTCGTTTTCATAGACCCGGTTGCTCATTTCTCTCGCAAAATCTGGCAACGCTGGTCAGCGGTCGTTTTGTGGGCGTGCTCTGCGTTTTTGGTTAGTTGGGGGGGTCGTGAAACCGCGTGAGAAAGTTGCCATTGAGGTAAAGCGGAGCTGCTAGACGCGAGACTGTTGCCGCCGTGGTTGTAGTAGGAGTTGTTGTTGTAAAAAAACACTAACAACATTTTCCGCGTTCTATTAAACATTTTTTTTGGGGACCACCGCAGCATTTCTCCAAACTCGCGCGTGTTATTGGCCCGAGGGGGAGCAAATATTCTTTTTTTTTTTTTTGTTGTTGAATATTCAACCACCACCAAGAAGCTACCGCGGCGAGTCAAGTGGGAACTCTCTTCACTGCAATTAACTTGTGTGGATTTGTTTCTAGTGTCTGTCTATGTTTGGTCTGCCAACTTGATTCTTTTTCCTGGTTTGTTTGGCTTTCTCGTCTCTCCGTTCGGAATATATCGGATTCTTCCCTCTTTTTTTTCTTTCTTTTTTTTTAAACACAAAACAAAACACAACCACAGGAGTGAACATTTGTGTGAAAATAGAGCACCCACCCCAGGAGGAAGGTGGCTCCGGGTCTACATCTACATCCTCACCTGCTTTATGCACCCCCTCCTCCTCCAGCTAATGACCCGTTTCCCGTGTGTTTCTGGCTGATTTACAGCCGTATTGCTCGGCGGAGCGAAGAGGACAAGAACAGCAAGTGTAATATAACACACACATACACGGGGGGAGAGAGAGAGAGAGAGAGAGAGGGGAGCACAGATTCACATAACATCGGTTCGTTCGTTCGGGTTCTGTGTGGAAGTAACCCAGGCAAAAACACAGTGGTATCATCATAACAAGGACCACATACATCGCGATGGATGGATTTGTCTTCATGGTCTACTTATAAAAGCACCCCCCCAAACCCCCCCAACGGTCCTTAGTTTGGGTGTTTTTTTTAGCAGGAAACGGGCGCATCCTCCTCTTCGGAGATAACGATGTTTCCCCAGGGGCGACACCCGGTAAGAGACAGACATTTGTCATCTTCTTCACCACCAGTGGTGTAAAGTAACCAAGTACATTTACTCAAGTACTGTACGTACTTTACTGGACTATTTCCAGTTTTCAGTACTTTTACCTCTACTCCACTACATCTCAGAGGCAAATGTTGTACTTTTACTCCACTGCAATTATTTGACAACTTTAGATACTAGTTACTTTGTATTTGAAAACAACCGATCTACAAGCTCACAATACGTCACACATTGTAAGCTTGTAGGTCTGCTATTTTCAAAAGATTCTTATACAATTTATACATTTGAAAACTTGTGAAACGGGTCATTTTGCATAATGAGTAGCTACTTTCTACTTTTGGTACTTAAAGTACATTTTGATACCAATACTTCTGTACTTCTACCCAAGTACATTTTGAATTCCGGACTTTTACTTGTAACAGAGTATTTCTACCTTGCAGTATCGATACTTTTACTTAACTAAAACATGTGAGTGCTTTTTTCCATCACTGTCCTTCACCCTTCTTTGCTCTGGCCGAACAGTACTTAACCTGATCTGTCGGGGTTGTTTGTGTCTCACCGCTTTGGCGCTCTCCAAGAGTTCTTTGATGGATAGCTTCTTGTTTTTAGTTTTAACAACAACCTGCCAGACCTGTCCCTATAATTACATGCTCTCTTGATAACTGCGACGCCCAAGTAACACTTGGCAGCGGAGTGGAGTGGTGACTGACGACGTTATAGCTGAATGATGCCTCATAATTTTAAGTTGTTGACACATGAGAGCCCTGGAGAGGAGTAGACTCATTGGAAGTGACATTGTAGGCAGTGTGATGTTTGTAATTCTCACTTTCTTTGTGTGTGTGTGTATGTGTGTGTGTGTGTGTGTGTGTGTGTGTGTGTCAGGCGCCCCACCAGGCTCAGGGCCAGCCCTTCAAATTCACCATCCCAGAGTCACTGGACCGGATCAAGGAGGAGTTCCAGTTTCTTCAGGCACAGTACCACAGGTGGATACAGTACGCGATACACATGCAACACTCTCCTGTTCTTGTGGGGAAGAATGTCATTGACGCCCCCCAGACCGCATAGCTCACGGCAGTGGTTCTCAAACTTTTTCGTCCCACGGACCCCCATTTGAAAAGATATGCCAGGGACCCCCATACGAGAAGATTTTTACGGCTCTTGCGGTGATTCTCAACCATTTTACTTTCAAGGACCCCAAGTTTGACATGCATTAGGCTACGGACCCCCATTTAATGGCATTTCTATCTCTGGGACCCCAATTTATATCGTAAAATCAATGTGAATTTAACTTAGAGTTACTCAGAGAGTGTACAATTGGAACCAAATGGCCCCGTTAGGGTCCATTTGTACGCTCTCTGAGTTACATAGCTATAAGGGTCCATTTGATTCCTAACTTTCTATCATTTATCTGGGGACCCCCTAGAACTCCTTCAAGGACCCCTGGGGGTCCCCAGACCCCACTTTGAGAATCAATGGCTTACGGCACCCATAAGTGCCAAAACCCCAAACTGAATAAGGCAACAGGCACTCACACACATCAGACGAGACATCAGTGTTGACGCTGACACTGCGGTAGGTCGTAAGTCGTGGTGATGGGTTGGAGCCAGAGGGTGGCGTGTTGCCTGAGGGTTTCATAAATCATTCTTTATTTTACCCAGTTTCGTGTGTGTTCGTGCCTGAGTGAGAGAATATGCACAGATGAATGAGAGAATCCAATCCATGCATTTGTGTGTTTTCTTTGTGGGTGACAACAGGTGAAAGCTCTCACCTAATGACAGAAACCGACAACTCAGAGTTTTTGTTTTGTTCCACACCCAGCCTCACACACACATACACACACAGGTTTTTCATTTTATCGCCCGGTTTTGGGAAGCGGTATGAGGTGGATACCTCATGCTCAGCGGGGTTAAACTAAACAAACACTGCACAACCAACACTGTTATCCCAGGCGGACAGCAGTCGGTTATCATAACTATGCAGGAAGCGCAATACCTGTTTAACTTTTAATACTCTGGTCGTGAACCACTCTGTTGATGTTAACCCCTGTTAAGAGCATGCCTCTATTTGTGTTTGCTTGTTGGCAAGGTTGCTTCAACAAGAGGATGTTTTGAGGAGGATAACAGATTGGAATGCTTCCTTTTGTTGAACACTGTCTTTGTTTTGTATCATGCATTGCCAGTGATAATTATCTGCTTTAGGGAACATAGTGTTAGAAACAACATTATTTGCTCAACATCTACAGTATGCAGCTGAATTTACCCCTCTTTCGCAGCCAAAAAGTTGTCGTTTTTCTTGGGCTCAATTGGATTGTATGGGCTAACCTGTTACAATGGAAGGCTTTGCATTTTTAGTTAAACAAATCCTTGCACATAGTCATTGATTAGTACCACCAATGATGTTTGAGTTGCACCATTTTTCAATTGCCTGACTTATGTGGAATAAACTCAAATATAGTTTCTTCTGTGACAAGACAACCACTTATCATTGTAATTTATTTGTAATGTTTCTAGACTATAATGAATCTAAATCAGTATTTCATAATATGGATTGGTGGTTATGTTTCTATTACATGATTGTGAGTGATATATAGTGCTAATGGGTGTCACTGTGGGTTCTCTAGGGTGAGACAGAGTTGACTAAATACTGGGCTGAAAAGCTTAAGGAAACCATCAGGAATTTCAACATGACTTTTGTGTATTTGTTATAGGGCTATAACACTGACTAACACATGCAGCCATAACGGTGAGCAATCTTCTGTCTCTGTATGAGATGCTGCTGAATTTGTTGTGTAAAGTTACCTCATGTCATGATGTCATTGGGATACAGTGAAAACTACTCTCTTACTAACTTTTTATCTGTGCTTTAGATTTTATCTGTTCTGACTTGTAGCATGCAGCTTGCTTGGCCATCTCCAATAGACCTGTTAATTGAGTTGCAAAATGTCAGTGGAAGAGAGAGAGGAGAAAGAGGATTGCTGAAAAGAGATAAATGTATGTGGGCAATGCTGAAGAGTAATGATGTTGACTTTGTTCGTTTGTGTAAACGAAGAACACAGGTGTGTTTTTGTTATCCGTCACAACGGCGACATAACATTATGATTCCCATTGGGTTTATTCTGAATTTACAAAACACGTCTACCTTTCAGATTCGTATTTACTAAAGCCGTTGCAGTGCTCCGTCTGTTTGGGCTGTCAACAGACCTTACCCATAGCTCCACCCATTCAGCACAGTTAGTACCTACCCCAGAGAGGTGAGGTAGCAAAAAAAGTTGGGGCACTGTAGCCTGGTGCGGGTCAGGTTGGAAAGGGTGAAAAAGCAGTGCCATGCCATCTTGTACCATACAGTATGGATGATGTGGAGAAACGCCACAAGGTTGTGCCATCCCGGTTAAAAGTGAATTGTAGAACACTGAAAATGGCCAAAACTTGTATGGATGCACGATTAGGCGTGTATCAATATCGGTATCGGCCGGCATCCTACTACGCGTGAAATCTCTGTCCGTCTGTGTGTAGCTAACGTATCTCGAGAACCGTCCGTCCGACCGACCTCAACCTCGACGTGCACGTCGCTGAGGACCCGAGGGAGTGCCGTGCCCGGTGTCGAGTCGTTCGGATATGCGGTTGTCCAGAACCGGCAATCCGGGCGGTATGCCCATATGTTGGCATATATGGAGATCCGGTTGTCCAGCACCTCCAATCTGACCGATAGGCTCATATATGTGAATCAGTAGGCCTAATGAATCGGGTAATAAGAATCTTTTTTAGACATCTGTATCTGCACCCAGAACCACAGTTAATCTATAACAGGTGTAAGGAAAACCCGTATGGAAACTTGTATTGCGATATCTGTATCGATCGATTTGACCATGTAATTATTCAGTATTATGATATCGGCCAAAATTTCAATGACGTGCATCCCTACAAAATGGACAACGGGACATTTTCTTTGTTAATATGGGTTGTATGTGTCGTAAGTATTATTTCTATAGGCTAGACTATGATAAACATCAACGATGAGCTGAAATGCACATCAACTAAAGGAAGCTTATTTAAGGAAGGGACGCCGGGAATGCACCATGACTCATGGTTGGCAAACCTCGCACCGGAAGTTCGATGAAATACATGGCAGTGAATGGAGCCAGCTTGACCAGCTCATGAACAAACACTATTTCTGAACGATTGCAACCTTTGTCATATAATCGGTTCAGGAATATAAAAGAAGACATATCACAGGTTGTTTTCTAATCACTTGCTATTCTATGTGCACACTGTATAATTTTATTGAGACAGGCATCGTTTCTGTCTCGGTATCGCAAGATTTGGTTGCCAGACAGGAAATGGTGGACAGTCTCGCGATTCTTGGGACATTCAGAAACGTACTTTGTGCTCTTTACATACTCTATACAATTATACAGTGTGCACATCAAAAAGCAACAGAGCATGTGTGATATGTCTTCTTTTATTTTCCTGAGCGAAATATTTTATAAAGGTCTCAATCGTTCAGAAATGGTGTTTGTTCATAAGCTGTCCAGCTGGCTCTTATAGACTCCAATGTTATTTCACTTCTGGTCTGAGTTTACCACCTGACGACTCTGCCGGCTGGAATTGTTAGATAGAGAAAATGACGTCAGCGACCCTTCCTTAAATAAGCTTCCTTGCATCAACTATGTCAAGTGTTTCTGTGGAAGTAAATTTGATTTTGTGTTTTTTTTTTCAGTCTGAAGCTGGAATGTGAGAAGTTGGCCAGTGAGAAGACGGAGATGCAGAGGCACTATGTCATGGTGAGACTAGACTCACACTCACACCTTGGCAGTCTGCTGAAACAACCCATTAAGTCTGTTATAGACATAATAAACGTATGCATCTGTGCGTGGTTGGTTGTCCTTGTTTACCCAAACCAACAATTTCAGCCGCATAATACACTATTTTATAATTGCATTAATCTTATAAAAAACCTTCAAGCTATTTTGTATTAAACAACATTATAGCAGGGTTAAAAAATATTGCAATTAAAAAAGCTGCAAATGATCCTCCACAGATCGTTGCACAATTCTCGCAGCTACTGTACTTTGCCTCAAATACCGTCTGTGCATCATGGCAGCAAGAGACTCAACACCTGACAAATCTAGGTTATGGAACACAGCATGGTGATTGGTGCAGACAACATGTTAAAAACGTTTTAACTTGTGTGCACCGTGAATTGTTGTTGGAGCATAGAAATTGTTTGTTTGTCATGGCTTTAAATTATACTACACGTCCTAGCTCTAACCATCTGACTTTTTGCTCTCCCCAGTACTATGAGATGTCTTATGGCCTCAACATTGAAATGCATAAGCAGGTATGGTTATGCTATTATCTGTTTGTCTATCCATTTATGTCTGCTTGCTTGCTTGCCTGCCTGTCTGTCTGTATGCGTCCTCTGTCTGCCTCTCTTATGGCAAGGTTTTGATGTACTTGTGTGGGTGTTAACTTTTTGGTGCGTGGGGGGTTGTGTGTGTGTGTGTGTCTGTGTGTGTGTGTATCTGGCCATTTGTGCATATGTTTGTGTGTTTATCTGTGATCGATGGAGCTCTGTCTCCATTTCCCTGGTTAGGGCCGGCCGGCTGAGCCCAGAGGCAGGATGAATGGCTCTGTAGATTGATTGGTGCTGTCTGGGGGAGCGGCCTGCTTTATTACATTAGAGGGGCAGGGCCGGGGAGGGCAGAGAAATCGATCACGGCGAGGCCCTTTATCGAGGAAACACAGAGGAAGAAAGACAGGAGAGCTCCTCTTTACAGGCAGGGAGACACACACACACACACACACACACACACACACACACACACACACACACACACACAGAGACAGGGAAAAGCTTTCCTCTCTGCGCATGCACTTGCAGCCAAGGACATTTAAACATAACAAAGGCTACACTAAGCAAATATGTTCACACCTGTGTGTGAATGCAGATACACTAAAAAGGCAGACATACTGTACTTGCATAGCAAGATATAAATGTACTTACAGCTAGGTAGGCAAGTGCTCACGTAAGCCCCCCCCCAACACACACATACACACAAACACATAGACGTTTCCCCACAGGAGTGGTGCAGGGCTCAGAGCGTTTACCAGTAATTACCACAGATATCGACCCGTCAGACCAGAGGAAATTGGAGGTGGATTGGCCTTGCTGCTCCACTGAGGAGTGGAGATCTCTCTCTCTCTCATTCAATCTTTCTCTGTTTCTCTTTGTTTTTGCTCACCCTCTACTGTAGTCCCGCCACACTTTCACTCTCTCTCCGGTTATCTGCTTTCCTTTCTCCCTCCCTTGCTCTCATTTTACAATGAGAGACTGCACTCCTCGCTTCCCTCTCTCACTCCCCCTGCCCCTTTTCTCTTTCATTTTATATCTGTGTGAAACTACTGTTCTTTCATTGTGAGGGAGGTGCATCTCTGCCCATTGTACACACACGCACGCACGCACGTCGCACACACACACACACACACACACACACACACACACACACACACACACACACACACACACACACACACACACACACACACACACACACACACCCCCCACACAACACGCACAGAGCAAAGCTCCAGGGGAGGTCATTAGCTTGGGGCTGCAGTTGTCAGAGCAACAAGCTCCTGGGGGGGGGGGGGGGGAGTACAAACTAACTACCCACCTCCTGCTGAGAAGCAAGGAGGGAGGGGGAGAGAGAAACACTGAGTGTGTGTGTGAATGTGTCTACAAGGGAGAAATTCATAATCCTGCAATTATGTGTAATATGAGGCCTATCCTATCTCAGCATATTGTGTGTACGCATATGCATTTCTCCCTCTGCTGTGTGTTTAATGGCGCGTTAGGGCAAAATGAGTACTATTATTGGACTCTTCTTAAACGTGTCTACCTCAATACCATGAGGACTCATCTGAAATGTGACCCGACTGGGTCCTCAACCAACCGTTAAATTTGATGTACAGAGGCATAGAAAATCGTAACTTTTGATTGTACAACTTGGGAGAGAGGCCCATGTGTAATCAGATGTTCACCTGTGGAAAAGATCTGATCTGCACAAGGGTGCAAAATCTGCTCCTGTTTCTATTCCTGTATAAATGTAGCTTAAATAATCCACAAACTGTCTTTGGCTTTGACCCATTTTAGCCCACTACTATTCTGGGGCACCCTATTACCTTAATTAACCCCAGTGAGTGCCATTAGATAAGCCTTGTTAGCTTGCATAGATTTAACATTGGCTAACATCATTATCATGTCCTTGTTAGTTCTTGCTAAGCCTAGTTTTGTTTACTCTTGGAGCTTTCAAGTTACAATTTGTTGTGGTCACATTTCCTTCTCGGATCACAGCTTTAGGGATTTGTAGCCTTAACATGTTTATTTATTCCTTGTTAGCCTTGCTAGCATAGATCTGTGTGAGCTTTAGTTGAGTTGGCCCCTGTAGTTCAGTCCATTCTCAGATACCGTGATCAGTCAGATTCTATAGTCTATTTATAGGCATTCAAATGACAGACTTGTCTGTCATGAGAGAGTTGTCTATGCAGAGAGTTTCGCTAAAGTAGCTCATTGTTTAGCTCTCTTCTCGTGTGTGTGTGTGTGTGTGTATATGGGACTAGTGCACTAGTCTAGTAGACCAGTGCGTGTACTTTTGTAAAGTTCTGGGAGCACTATTGCGTGGAGATTTCAATCACAGTAGCCATTTTTAGCAACCAGCAAGATCATCTGATTTGGGGAAACTGTGTTTTACCTGGATCATTTTGGTCCCATGTTTTCTCAAGAGATCATCTGTCTATCAATTACAGGAATCTCTGTATTGTCTGCTAGTCTCTCTTTTGCATATCCTGCGAACTGCTCAACAGAGCGACTTCACACTTGCTGCATGGGTGTTTTGTTTCTCCAGAACTGGCCCACTCTGAGCAGGCACGGGTTCTGAACAGCCACCGCACCCTGCATGGGCACTGCACTAATTTCAAATGAAGGAATATTAGGAAACGTAGTTGCCCCGTCCTTGGTTTATGCTCCACCTAACAATGTGAGATGAGATAGGTCTGCTAGATTTGCATGATATAACTGTCTACTGGCATACAGGTTGACACTTGGACACGGACACTTTTTTGTGAGGTCACTCTTTAGACCAAATGATGTCTGTCATAAAAATGCATCTACTGTAGTAAAACAAAGCAGAAGGTGGTTGAAGAATGATTGATGCATAATGGACCATGATGAGTGCAATGTGTGCTGCACCTGCAGACATTCCTATCACAGCTTGTAACTCTTCTCTCTTTAGGTATTCTCTTTGATTCTGGATCAGATAGACTAGAAACGTATATTGTTTTGGTTCCACTTAGAGGTGTATTCTGGTGCCTTTAAGTCCTCTTGATGTATTCTGGGTAAAATAGTTTCTATATTTAGACGGGCAAAGTAATTTATTTAGGTCACTCAAGGTGTATTCTGGTCAAAGTCATTTTTATTTATGGCTCTTCAAGTGCACCAGTTTCTTAATTTAGTTCTGTCTGGGTTTATGTGGCTAAAGTAGTCCTTTACTTGGCTCATCCAAGTATATAATTGGATGAACTGTGCCTGGGTAATATTGTGTGTGCTTTTAGTTCAGCTGATAGAGCTTAGTGTGCATATATATGTGTGCAACTGTGCATGCACGTGCATGTCGGGAGGTCCTGTGAAAGGCATTTAGCTGGCTCTTAAAGCAGAATATGTGACTACTTTTTATCCTAGTACATACTAGCCTGTGTGTGTGTGTGTGTGTGTGTGTGTCTCTATGTGTGTGTCTGATGAGCCATTACTACATTTCAAGGCTCCTCCAATTCCCTCTTCGCCCTGACCCTACTCGTATCAATTTGATTGGAAGATATGTAATATGAGCCTCCTTATCTGATTTGATGCCACCGTGGGGGTATCTGGTTTCGGCCAATTGTAGCCACCTCCGGGGCTTGGGGGGGGCAGGCGGATGTGTTGGCATGGATACTAGATGGGGGAGCAAATGAAATTAGGGACTGATGAGATTATGGCAAAGCGCTGATGGGAAGAGAGCCGAGTGCAGGCCCAGAGAGCCGAGAGGACAGAGGGAGAGAAAAAAGAGGAATAAATGAGAGAGAGAAACTTGATCTCATGCTGATAGCTACGCTAGAGAATCTCTTGTCATATTGTCTGTTTGTGTGTGTGAGAGAGAGAGGGTGGGGGGGTGCATTGGTTGTAGTCTTTGCAGTCACAGTATGTGTATGCGTTAATGTCAGCTCGTTGTGGTGGTGGCAGTTTGAGGTGTATGTGCGTGTGCATGCATGTAACACCTGATTGATGATACTAAACAGCTGTCCTATCTAAATGTCTATAATTATGGTATTAAAAATTACACCCCCCTCTCTCCCTCCCCAGACCGAAATTGCCAAGAGATTAAACACCATCTGTGCACAAGTCATCCCCTTCCTCTCTCAGGAGGTAAGTGTGTTTGTACAGTTGTGTGTGTGTGTGTATAAGTGGTTTTGGGCTGCAGACAAGAAGGAAAGAGAGCCAGCTCTAACGTTGATGAATGAAACATTTATTTTAAAGGTGCCCTTCACATTGCTGCTACTTATTTAAAAATACCAAGTTTAAAACACAAAGTATATAATCGAACCAATGTATTAACAGCGTGTAACTTACTCTGTGCGTTTTGATAATAGCAGCTGTGTGTGTGTGTGTGTGTGTGTGTGTGTGTGTGTGTGTGTTGCAGCACCAACAGCAGGTAGTCCAGGCTGTTGAACGGGCCAAACAGGTGACCATGGCTGAGCTCAATGCTGTCATCGGGGTACGTGGACTACCAGGCCTACCAACAGTGTGTATTCTACTTCTTTTTATTCTTTATCCTCTCTCTGTAATGTATGTATATATACTGTATATGTGTGCACTGTTTTCTTATGCTTCTTGTCCGATACTTCATATCCATGTCCAATTTCCAAGTCCAAATAGTCTTCTCTTGAAGACGAGGATATTCTTCAAGTCTTACAGTATGTAAGGAGGAGAGCATTTTGGTCTGTGTTTTTGAAGAGTTTGGACTCCGAGTCAGGGATAGAAACAGGGTTGAGACACAACACGCTACTACAACGCTGCCAGCAGCACCTCCTGTCATGCTTAACGTTATGCCTTTAAGTGCTTTTATTATTTTAATCTGCCAGTATCATTAGCCAGTCTTGCAGTCTTGTATGCTCTTTTAACTAACCACCTATATTCTGCCCAACCTTAACTTTAACCAAATGAACCCTAGCAAACCTATTCTTGGGTGAACCTTTGGTGAATATATATATATATATATATATATACAGTGTTGAGGGAAAAAAAGAGTTGGCCTAGTAGCCGGTGGCCGGTCAACTAAGTATATTGGGTTTAAATAGTTAAATGAATGGATTATGAAGTTATTTCCTGTTGTTGGTTAGCTGGGAATCAAGCTGAACCGCCGTCGAGGTAGATCACCACAGCCGAACATCGGACCCATTGCCAGTACATATTGTTTCAGAAACTACTCTCCTGGTTTCCAGTCCTGCTGTTTTACTGCTGTGAACCACAGACTGCTAGGGCTGCTAACAAATAAAACACAATCTTCAATTCAATACCGCTTCCAAACTTTCTGCCTCTGGATCACCCCAAGTCTGTCCACATACTACAGTACACGCATTTTCCCTGCCACTGTGACTCTGTGACCTAAATGGACCGCTCATGTTACTATAAGTAAAACCTGGGCCAGTTCTTTTTACATACTTTAATCCTGTCTCTCCATCCATTCGACTGAAGTCTTACTGAAGACTGGCTAGGACATCAGCAATCACAGACACATAAACTGAGCTGAAATCATTGAGTCTACAACCGCCGGGCTATCAATCCCTGTTGGTCTCTGCCACCACACAACTATCGGGTGGCAACCTGTTCTCTAGGATAAGGATGGTGAAAGGCAGGAGGAAAGTTTCCCTTCCTCTATACGAACCTAAAAAAGAAGATGATTATCCTCAGCTCTTCAGCGGCTTTGCTCCACTGGTTGAGGAGACCGACGACCCAGATTACACACTTTATCATACTATCGAAGCACAGTGCTGGACGAATCGGCATGACATTTTGAATGCACACCCACAGTAGGTCAAAGGAGACCTCACCCCAAATCTTTCGAATTGGTCTCATGGTGGTGCTACAGGAGGCCGCTTCCCATTTTGGCTGATAACTCTTGAGCCGTAGCTCGTACGAGCAAATATGTTTTCCTGGATTCCTTGGATCATGACACCACTCCTCATATAGGATATATACTGTACAAGATTTCCAGCGATTTAGCATTTTCTTCAAAACATACCTGTGACGATTCCTACAGCTCAGCTTTCGCCCAAAACTCACACCAATCGGTACACAATTGCTTTGCAACGAATGCCACAAATCATCCAGCATCCGGTCTGGCCCAAATTTGAATCACATATTAAGGGGCCTTTAAACAATGCAGAGCCATTTCTCCCCACAGTCCTGGACATGCAAGAGATCTGCCATGAATCATGGTGATTCTATGCTTTAAATAAATTGGTTGATTGATTGAAGGGTGATAGAAGGGGAAACATTTGATCATTAATGACCAGGAGTTGAATACCGGTGTGGGTGTGACGTTCACCTACCCAGAGTGCAACATCCTCTACATCTCCTATTAGACTTTGTCAGGGTCTCCCTATTTTCTCTTCACAGTTCTTTGCATTACTGTCTTCCACCTACAAGTATAACTGATAACATGGGTTATTCAAGGCAGATAGTTGGTTGATTATTATGATGTGAATGCAGTTAATGTGGTGAGCTGGTGGTTGGAAGACTCAGAGAGCCTCCCCAGTGGCTCTGTGGTAGCTTATGTTGTGGGGTATGTTATGTTTGGGAGAATGAAAGGGGGCGTGTAGAAAAGGACAGGAAATTTTGAGGGCAGTAAAGAAGAGTCTGGACTAAATGAGAGATGTAAGGGTAAAGACCAAAACCACTGTGCTTTTATTGTTTATAAGTTAACACTAAATGCATTGCAGATGGAGACATAAGCGTTAATGAATTGGAACAACCACTACAACTTTCACAGCAAAATAACATTCTATTATGTAATATTCGATTCTATTGTTTTACTTTTTACTTTGAACCTCTTTCACTTCGTCAAAAAAATTCTCCTTACGGCCTCCAACCCTTCATGTTAGCCGTAGTGTCCTCATTTTGGGCCATTATGTCACCATTGTTTATAACCTGGGATGTATTAAAACCGCTCATTATTCACATTTATCTAACCTGGCTATGGTATTGCTATAACTACACACAGTTTTAGAAGGAGTTAAAGCCAACTTTGGAGGAAATAGCATGAGCTAGATTTTCAAACTATGTTTTCTACTGTGTGGATGTCATTCCATAATAATATCTCTCCCAGCTCTGATCCCTGCTGGACAGGTGCCCGACCAACCAGTAGGAGTCGCTAATGCAACTACAAGCACACAATCCCCTGTAGTGGTGGAGCCAAGTGGCACCTGTACGCCCCCTAGTTTTCCCGAATGCGCTGTTGTTGGCAGTAGCAGAGTAGGACATTCGAGGATCCTGGCTTTTCAACCATTGTAATCAAAATAATTGCACAGCAACCTAATTTCACTACAGCATGTCCCACCACATGGAGCTCCCCTGATTGGTCATGGTATTGTGTGAGTGGTGAGATTTTGGAGGGCCCAAATGCAAATACAGAGGCAAAGATGTTACACAGAGGCCAGATTTGATCTCACACCCTTTGAATTACTGAGAGCTGACGGGGTGTTGTGCAATGTTTTACTTCAATATTTACTACTGCAACGTTAAGAGGATTTAAGAGAGGTTTGGTATGGCAAGGATGAAAAGAGGGGAAACTATTTTGCTTGCAGCTTCAGTGTGAAGTTTAACTATGCAGAGCAGCAGAGGGGGTCTTAAGTCAGAGAGAAAGGAGGTAGAGGGACTTGACTGGTGGGGAAGGAGGGGTTATGGAGTTAAAGTTCAAGGGAACGGGGGCTAAATTGTCAAAATGGTTTAGCTTGGCAAATGGCATGGGTTCTGGGAGTGCGGGTTAGGGTAGTGAGAGGTGAGCTGGGCTTGGTTGGTTGGTTGGTTGGCGTGGACTGACAGGTTTTAGTGTGTGAGTGTGTGATGGGCTGGTGGGGGTTGATTTGGCAGTTGCCATTTGAGTCTTAATTGCTGGATTCCAGTGTTTGTAAAAGGGGGGTTGCACCCATGCTGCCCTCCTCTCCTCTCTCCCATCTCCCACGCCAGCCTGTCATTCACCCTGTTTGTGTGAGTTAAATGAGTGTAATGAAGCATGTTGCCCCTGCCTCTGTTACACACACACACACACACACACACACACACACACACACACACACACACACACACACACACACACACACACACACACACACACACACAGAGTCTCACAGACACACACACAGAGTCACACACACACACACACACGCTCACACTAACACCCCCTGACAAGCCATGGCTCCCCTCGCCTCAACCAATACTTCCCGTCCATTTAATCCCACCAGGGGTCCTCTGTGTTTGTGTGTGCGTGTCTGTTTATGTGTGTATGTGTGTTTTTGTAGCAGTGTGGATTTCTATTATCCCATAGAAACAACAGGCAGGGTGTTTGCTGGTTATGTGTGCATGCCTTGTTTATCGACTGTGTGTGTGTGTGTGTGTGCGTGCGTGCGTGCGTGGGCGCGCGCTCGTCCATGTGTGTTCAAGTGTGATGTGTTTATGTTTGACTGTTTGTCAGGCAAGTCAACCGGGGGAAACCGTGAGCTTAGGCGTGTGTATTTGTGCGCACCATTGACTGTATGAAACAGGTGTGCGCGCACACGCACGTGAGTGCACATGTACGAACAGGCGCATGGCTGTTGTGGGGGTTGAAAAGCAATGGCGTCGCCCTTTCTGTTGTTCATGGGGGGGGGGGGGTCGTTGAAGGATGGAGGGAGGAGAAGAGAAGACGGGGGGGGGTGGTTTAGTCAATTAGGTGAGATAAAAAGTCTGTTTGACCTCCAGTGCCCCCCCCATCTGACCCCCACCCCCACTCGCTCCTACCACCACCTCCTTCATCTCTATCTCCTAACCCCTCCTCTCTCCTTCCCTCTTTTTTTCTCTCTCTCTCTCTCTCTCTCTCTCTCTCTCTCTCTCTCTCTCTCTCTCTCTCTCTCTCTCTCTCTCTCTCTCTCTCTCTCTCTCTCTCTCTCTCTCTCTCTCTCTCTCTCTCTCTCTCTCTCTCTCTCTCTCTCTCTCTCTCTCTCTCTCTCTCTCTCTCTCTCTCTCTCTCTCTCTCTCTCTCTCTCTCTCTCTCTCTCTCTCTCTCTCTCTCTCTCTCTCTCTCTCTCTCTCTCTCTCTCAGGAGCATGGGAAACATAGGTTTACTTAAAGCAAATGTGAAATTAAAAGCAACAACAATGAATTGAAGATATAGGCCTACTAGAATAAAACAAATGTGTAAACAGAGCTGTGTAACGTTGCAACATTGTAATCAAAGTAGGTTATAGTAGGTACAATTAACTTAACCGCCCCCAGCCACCCCCCCCCCCCCCCACCCCCCCATGCTTCCCGCGGCTCCTGTCTGAAGAGGCAATAATGATGTTTTGAAACACAAAGGCATTTCACGCTCAGACGAGCGCCTGATTTGGTGTGAAAGAGAGAGCAGGGCTGACGGCCAAACGCCCCCAATACACCCCCCACCTCTCTTCTTTTTCTGTTCCTTTCTTTTATGTGCTCTCTCTGTTCCTTCCTCTATCCCCCTCATTCCCACTCTTTCCTCCTCTTTTCTGTTGTCTCTTCTCCATTTCCTTTTCTCTCCCTTTTCCCTTCTGTTCTACTTTTTCCTCCCTTCTTTCGCTCGGTTCCTTCCTCCATTTCTTACTTTTATTCTGTTTTCTATCCTCCATTCTCTCTTCCCCTCTCTTGTCCATTTCCCTCCTCTCCCTCCAAAGAACCAGCGCTGCATGCAGCATCTGCCCCCCCCATGGGCTCTGATCCCAGCTGTCAGTATTGTTCAGTGTTTGACCCCAGAGGGAGGGAGGGGTGTGTGTGTGTGTGTGTGTGTGTGTGTGTGTGTGTGTGTGTGTGTGTGTGTGTGTGTGTGTGCGCGCGCACGCTGTAGCAGGATTTTGTTCACTGTCTTGAGTACAACAGCTTGTTGAGGAAGAGAAAACTCAAGAGACCAAGAGACAGAGGGACCTGATCCATCTGCTGTAGGACTTGATATCTCTTCATTGATTAGGCAGAAGGACTAACCCAATCTCGCTTTCATTTAACATACATTATAGTATTTGTTAGGACAGAGACAGCCTGCTATTCAGCAAATAAAGGATATATACATATCTATATCTATATATACAGTATATACATATTTCAATTAAAACGTTTGACATGATATAGGCCATCATATACAACCTCTGTCTTTCACTGACACTAATACCCTAAACTCTGGTTTATCCCCCACATACTTTCTCCCCCTCCTTCCTTCAGCAGCAACATCTCTCCCATGCCCATGGTGGCGGTGCCCCCGTACCTCTCACCCCACACCCAGCCGGCCTCCACCCCTCTCAGCTCGGCGGCTCAGCCGGGCTCCTAGCTCTATCCGGAGCACTCGGGGCCATGCCCCCGCACCTGCTGGGAAAGGACATGGGAGGGGACAAGAAGCCCCACCCGTCTGGGCACGAGCCCCACCCCGAGCACCTGAGAGGTGAGCAAACCCACCCAGGAATGCAGCCATGCCCAGCCAATGCCACCTGCACCTGGGGATTGGTGTTGGTCGCCTGTGAGGGCTTCCTGTGGAAATGCAAAGCAAGAGCATACTTTTGATCATATTGAAATGTACATCTGCTATTCACACGAGAGCATGAGAGGCTATTCAAAACGGCACACTCTAAATAATTGTATACGACTCATTCAAACTACCATTCCCACAGTCTTCAGCCTCGGATTAATATTTGTTATTTTCTTTTATGTCTGTGATATTTCAGGATTACATTCTGAAACGCATACCATATGTACTTCTCATATTATTGACATTTACTTTTGTATACCGTGATTTATATCATGTATAATTGTGACTCTTTCTCTTTCCTCTCTTTCTCAACATCTGGTGGATTGTTCTCCGCTTCTGTTCCATGGACAACCTTCCACTCTGAACAACGCATCTGTCTCCAATGATGATAGACCGAGAGCCTGGCACAGTAAGTTCCTACTTCCTATTTCTAAAATAATGTGAACCCAGGTGAAAGACTTCATGCATCCCTTTTGTGTCTTTGTATATGTATTTTCAAAGGACAAAAGAAAAGGGGAAAACGGGGCGGCAGTGTATGTCCACTCATTTCAAGGGGTTTTCAAATCTAACTCCACAATTTTCTGACGGAAGCTTTTTCGGGACAGTTTTGAAGGAAGCCAGAGATTCACATCGTTTAATGGATCAGGGCATTCCACATTTTGGTGGCAGAGTAGTAAAATTATTTTTTGCCCATGTTTGTGTGATCACATCGTTATCTACCTTACATACCAGTTCCATACTCCTATACACCCTTAAGGTAAAACAAAACGATGTCTAGACACAAAGCCAGGTGTTGCATAGAACAAACACGTAACGTGGTAGACCAACATCCCATTAAATACTGTAAACGTAATAGTAGTTGTAGCAGACATAATCGTAGCATTGACCTGTTGTCCTAGCCGCTGCTCAAATACCTAAAGCCTGAGTTATACTCTACTGCGTGTGGGTGTCGCGCACCAATAATTGCCAATCTCTGTGAGGCATTGTAGTGAGCTTGTAGATCTGGTGCACCCCCGCGCAACTAAGTATAACTCAGTCTTAAAGACACCAAGAGATCCGATAGCTGGCAGAATGTAATGGTTTGTCAGACATGGTGTGTTATTATATCCAATCATAAAACAGTTTCTTTTTTTTTCATCCCACAACAAATGGGCCTTTATTCATATGTGTTTCTGATGATGTGTGTGTGTGTGTGTGTGTGTGTGTGTGTGTGTGTGTGAGAGGGCCTCTAGGGGAAGAGGTTTAGCCTGTCTGTTGTTTTGTTCTGCCCTACACAGTAGAAATCCTCAGTGTTAACTTAACTCTGAGAGTGTAAAAATGTACCCAAGGGTCTATTTGTACACACTCGGGAGTTAAATGAGCACTGAGGATTTTACTGTGTTGATCTGCTCTGAGCTGTTGGCTCCCTTTCTCCTCCAAACAAGCCTTTTTCACGCACACACGCACATGCACTCTCTTCTCACACTGACGCACACACACACACACACACACACACACACACACACACACACACACACACACACACACACACACACACACACACACACACACACACACACACACACACACACACACACACACACACGCACACACACACAAATCCACACAGCCTCCTCTAGCCCAGCCTGCATTGTTGTGCCTATTTAACACCTCAGTGAGCAGATTACCCCCCCAACCCTCACCCCCCCTTTTCTTCCCCCATCGTCCCTGATCCTGCGCTTAAAGACTCTCATTGTGTTTAATATCACTGCCACCGAGGTGGGGGGGGATTCAGGGAGGCAGAGGCAGTCATATGACACTGAGCTTGTGTGCGTGTGTGTGTGTGTGTGTGTGTGTGTGTGCGCGTGCGACCGTGCTAAAAGGGAATAGAGGAGGGACGGAGGGGGGAAATTGCTTATGTTTTGCGGGTCACTGCTCCTCTGCTCAGCTCACTAAAACCTTTCAATAAGGGAGGAGATGGAGGGAGGGAGGGAGGGCGGGCTCATGAAGGAAAGGGCCCTTTAGCAGAATGCAGACCCCCCCCCCCATCGTCCCTCCCCTCCGCCCTTGTCATCCTTTCTTTCTTCTCCTCCGCACACTCACACCCTTCCTTCATCCGCCGTCCTCTAATCTCATCCCCTTCTCCTCCTCCCCCTTTTCCCTCACCCACCCCCCCACCCCGTCCTTTTCTACCCTCAGCTATTCCTCCTTCATTTACCCTTTCCCCCCTCAAATCCTGTGTGTGTGTGTGTGTGTGTGTGTGTGTGTGTGTGTGTGTGTGTGTGTGTGTGTGTGTGTGTGTGTGTGTGTGTGTGTGTGTGTGTGTGTGTGTGTGTGTGTGTGTGTGTTGGATGCACATTTCATTGACAGGCCGAAGCTATAATGGACTCAACATGAAGCTCTAATCCATTAACAATAGAATCCGTTGGTCAGGGAGCCAGAGGGGGGTGAACTGCTGTGTGTGTGTGTGTGTGCGTGCGCGTATGTCTGTAACACTAGTCTAGAGACATGGAGGGAGGGGTGTGTTATAGAAGTAACACACGCGCGCGCACACAAACACAGGCTTTCATAGTCAATTGCACGGCAAACACATAGGCATGTACGCGCACACACATGCAACACACTACAGCCATTGCGGTTTGTCAAAGCCAGGAGAGGGAGCACTGATAGATTGTGAGATCCACTCAGTGTAATCATCAACTGTGTGTGTGTGTGTGTGTGTGAGAGAGAGAGAGAGAGAGAGAGCGTGAGAGAGAGGTTGGTTTTAAAGTGTTTGGGTGACCTACATTCATACTGGGTACCATTAAGCTAGTGGTCGTGATGGTGTGTTTCTCTAACCTGCAGAGTGGCTGTTATAATGCCCGTTTCATACGTACGTACGTATTGCACACCGGTGTAACTCACCAAAGATAGCCGATCTACAAGCTCACACTGCCATGTGTTGGGAAGTTGTAGAAAGACTATTTTCTGGGCATGACTAAGTATACATCACCCTTAAGTTGAATCAGGATGTAGAGAATTTAGGACGCTGACAATCAATTCACACTGCTCATCCAGAGTTTTTCCCCTTCTCTTTCTCCCCATCATCCTATTGTCTTTTCCAGACTTTCCTCATCTGTGCTTTTTCCTTCCAACCTTCACCATCTCCTTGTATTTCCTTCCACTTCTGGTTGTCCTCTGAACTTTAATTTGACTATTTTCCTGTTGTATTTACCTTGTTTGTTTCTTCCTCCTTCTCTCCAGAGTAATTCATTACTGCCTGAGAGTCTGAGGAACCAAGACAAGAGACGCAACGGTCCAGAGTTCTCCAACGACTCTAAAAAACGCAAGGTGGAGGACAAGGACTCCAGCCACTATGTAAGATAAAGTCCCAACCTCTTCATTTGTGTGAGCATATGTATATATAACCACTTAAGCCCTGTTTTGTACTTTACCCTACGATGGTAGCACTGCAAAAATAGCAGATCTATATATATTTGTCGTATGTGTGGCAACCCGTGCAGCGAAAATAGCCGATCTACAAGGTTGCAGTTGCACCACAAGGCATTATGAGCATGTAGATCTGCCATTTTTGCATTTTTTTTGACATGCACAAAATAGGGACAACAGGTTGAAAGTGGATAAAGATAAAGATTTTGTCCATTTTGAGGAAAAATTGAAGATTCTTTTTCATTTTACACAACTTTCTCTAGGAGGTGATGAACGCCAGTTAATTTTCAGCGAATTAAAGGATAAATGCTATCAGGCCAAGTGCCTGGTTAGAGGACAAAATTAGACTGCAATTTACAAAGCTTTGATTGTCTTTGCAGGATAGCGACGGGGAGAAAAGTGATGATAATCTAGTGGTGGATGTCTCCAATGAGGTCAGTGGACTTGATATTTTCTGTGTATTTGTCTGTTGAGATGTTGCTTTAATTAAAGCGATGTTGAACTTTGGTGGAGCCTTGGGTTATAGCTACAATACCTGGTCATAGCGTGTTGCATCGCGACGCGGTGTGAGCTTATAGAGCAAAGATAATTGTTAATTAATCATAATTGAGCCAAAAGTTTGAAATATTAGTCATATTGAATTGAAGTTATTTTGCCCAGCACTACCTGGCCATAAAGTCCAAAATAAGTCTAAATATTGTTGATTTATCTGTTGCTTCTGTGCTCTGTGATCAATCAAGAAACACCAAGTAGGGATTCCATTCACTCTTCATTATATGGAGAAACGGGTCTCAACATGTAATTGTTAGCAAATAAATAAATGCTGCCAATATATTAAAGCAACTTGTCCAACATCAACTTCATCTTTACTGTCACATCACAAATTGTAAAAGAGTGGGTGGGTTTTGTTTGCAGTTATAAAAAAGGGTCATAAGAATAGAAAAAGAAACTATGGGAAAAAGTCCTGGTAACAACTAAGTTTAAGTTAGAATGCTAGAATGGATTTAATTACAACTAAAAGACTAACATCTGTAATACATTTGACATATTTTAAATATGTTGATAAGCAAAAATCTCCCATATGGAGCACAGCATTTATATATTTGTCATGTATGGATACGATCACCAAATGACAGAATCTTCCTCTTGGATAGACATTTATTGGTGGGTTCTCCCCTCTCTCCCTCAGGACCCTACTTCCCCACGTGGTACGCCACTTCCCTCCCCAAGAGAGAATGGGCTGGACAAGGCACGTCTCCTGAAGAAAGATCCCTGTAGTCCAGCCTCTACAGCCTCATCAGCTAGCTCCTCTTCCCTCAAGTCCAAAGAAATGGCCATGGTATGGATAGATGGAGAGTTGAGTGACCGGGTGGATGGGTAGATTACTATTTGACTAGCAAGAGCTACTTTGTTAATTTCTAAATTTTACGAAAGGCTTAAGTTTCCCTAAGCCTTCAGTTGTTTCAGGTATTATTTTGTCACATCCACGTCTTGACATGCTATGAGAATGACGATTTAACTTAGTTCCATTCAGTAGTCATACACGTCTATAGTTCATAAGTCTGTGTTGATGCCATTTTGTATTATTAGACATATAAAGTGTCTTTTTCTGTGGCAGCGAGACAAAGCGGGCACACCAGGTCTAAAGTCGAGCACACCTACTCCTAGAGGAGACTCCACCCCTGGACCAAGCTCCACCCCGGGACTCCGGCCCAGCCTATCAAAGCCCCCCTCCATGGAGATGCCACACCCAGCCAGTAAGTCCAGTACAATCGTCTTACCTCAAACTCTGGATGTTGTGGTTGTCTAGCTGCCGAAGGAGAGCTCAATAGCAAAGACAATTCTGTGATTAAATTAAAGCATGTGCATTTTTATGGTGTGACTCGAGCCGTCTAGAAGTGGGTGTGTCTGTCTGTGTGCTGTGAGCTATTCTCACAAACCGCTGGACCGATCATTTCTTGTGCACACACACCATTAGGCCGTGTGTGCACAAGAAACTTAATACCTCTGTGATTTAAAAAAAAAAAGTTTTATAGTTAACTTTTATTTATAATTTGTATAAGTCATAGATACGTCATAAACGACTGATGTCACAGGCTGGCCACATGAAGTCCAAGATCCACTTGAAGCCACACAGCATGGCCCACGTGGATCTCATCCAATTTTAAAATATTTAATTCATTGCATGCGTTTAACTCAACCCTGCAAAGATATCTGAAAGTAAGAGTGTGATTCTAGGATAAGCTATAGAAAAGTGAATTTACCTTTTATAAGGTAAAACTGGTCTCAGATCTGAGATCAGACTGGTTTCATTATCAAGGAAGCCAATTGGATTCAGTTAATTTCAGTATTGTGTGAAACTCGCAGAGACTTGAATCTGGCTTGATAAGCAATCCAGATCGCTGAATATAATTACATGGTTATATTTTGTCTAAGTTAAGTTATTTATTGCAGTTAATGCATTTTATAAAGCATTTTATGAACTGTGTGGCAGAGAATATTCCCTGCAGAAAAGATTAATTTACAAACGAAATTCAAACATCCATGACTTATTAGCCGCATAATGATGTGTAGTCAACACAACAGTGACGGAATGATTCAGTTAAGTTTGGTATTTGTTTCTAATAACTTTGTACTAATTGTAATGTTTATGCATGATGTATGTCTGAAGCTATGAATAAACAATGACATGTATTGATACCACTATGGTCCTTTAAACCAGTGCAGGCTGCTTCTATGGGCTATATCAATGTTACGTTTATTGAGACCATGATTATAATTCACACACATGATAAGTTGTGTGCCTATATTTATCCACTATTCTGTTGTAATAATTATGATCAGTATCACCTCACTAATGATATCCCAATCCAATCTTGTATATTTTCACCACACAGCACTGTATGTGCCTGACTGTTCTGTCACTAGAGACGGTGCAGAACAAGCCTGGTTTATACTTTGTGGCATGACAGTGTTGCACGGTGATAGGCGATCTACCACAACGCGGCTGCGATGCGTTGAGGGCTTGTAGATCGGCTCTGTTAGCCGCACGGCAGTGGTACGACGAAGCATACATCTGGCAACAGTCAATGCGACGCGTTAATAGCTTGTAGCTTCTCATGGAGTCTACAGTAGCCTAAACAAGGCTGCATCCAAACCATATTGCATTGGGATGGCACGCAAAATAACACAACAGGATGTCTTGAAAAATACACTTAACATTGCAGAGCATGCATGACAAAAGTTAAAACATGTTTTGGATAATTTAATGGTTAGTAAGACCAGTCTGACCACAGTGCGGTCTGTGTTTCAAGGGGTGTCACGTCAGACCGTCAAATATCTACCTACATACTTTAACTCCATTGGCATAGATAGATTAAATGAAGTTTGCGCCACGCAGCTGTAGCCTATTAAACTCGGATCGGTCGGCATAATATTAGCACATGCTCTTAAATTACTCTGCCAGATGAGATAATACTCACGTGAGGGAGCGAAGCGTAAAGTAGCCGGCTGCCGGCCAAATGGCTGTACATTTGAGCCTCTGCGCTTGTGGAACACCCTGCCAGTGGTTCTCAAAGTGGGGCCCGGGGACCCCCAGGGGTCCTTGAGTTGGTTCCAGGAGGTCCCCAGCCAAATGATTGATTGTTGGGAACCAAATGGACCCTAATGTGTCTGTAACTCCGAAAGCATACAAATGGAATCAAATGGATCCTAACCGGTCCATTTGGTTCCATTTGTACGCTCTCGGAGATAAATCAATCTGATGATACTACAGTGCAGATTGGGGGTCCCAGAGATCAAAATGGTAACTAGTGGGGGTCCGTGGCCCTGATGCAAATCAAACTGGGGGTCCTTGAAACTAAAAAAGTCGAGAATCACTGCTATGGCTGTAAAAACGTATTTTCTTATGGGGGTCCCTGGCATACATTGTGTCAATTTGGGGGTCCTTGACATGAAGAGGGAAGTTTGAGAACCACGGCTTTTTAAACGGTTTAAAAGCATGACGAAGGCCCACATCTTGAAAATTGTGAATGAATGAAAATTCTCTCCCCCTCAGCTGCAGGTCTGCGGACCCCCCTTGCTGTTCCCGGGCCATACCCGGGTGCGTTTGGTATGTTGCCCCATGCGGCGGGGATGAATGGGGACCTGGCCGGAGCAGCCGGTGCGGCTGCGTACGCCGCCGGACTACAACACATGTCACCTCAGATGAGCGCTGCCGCCGCCGCAGCCGCCGTGGCCGCGTACGGACGCTCTCCCATGGTGAGTAGGATCATGGGCGTTCCAAGTCTTGGGTGCCCTTATTGCGCAATAGTAATGTAACTCGTTGCCGTCAGGCAGAAACCTCCTATATTACCATTCAACCCATTCAATCCGGGAACGCATCTCTGTCAATTTAGATTTCTTTGGCTATTCAAAAATAGCTATGAGCTTGCATGTAGATCTACTGTTTTTCAAAGACTGTGAAAATGTGTGCAAATCTTTGAATATATATTTTAAAGTGAACATTTGTAAAACATTTTGATGATTGAACATTTGACGATTTTTCAAAAATAATAGATCTACAAGCTCATAGCTTGTATATCTGCTATTTTTGAATAGCCCAAGAAATCTAAAATGACAGAGATGCGTTACCGGATTGAATGGGTTAACTTTGTGTGTTCTTTTTCAGAAATTAGTGCCCTACTTGATCATATTTACAGCGTCACACAAAAGTATCAATAGTAGCAGATCCACAAGCTCGAAACGCAATGCGAAACGCAATGCGAAGCGACGTGTTTTGAGCTTGTAGATTTTAGAATTAGAAATCCTGAAAAGTAACAGTTTTAAATTATTATTTAAATTATTTTTAAGGTTTATTTGTTTTTACACTTTTGTAATCAATTAGTTTAACCATTAAGCACTATATACTTCGTTGTACGTTGAATGATTGCAAATCTACAAGCTTAGAACAAGCTTGTAGATCGGGCCACGTTTGCTATTTATTTTTTACATTTTTCAACCTGTAATGACATGCCCAAAATAGGGATGCCAGGCTGAAAGTAGCCAAAGGAGACTCTTGTCAACTACTAATAAATAAGTAAAGATTTTTCTGTCTTGTTTATTTTCCATCTTCTTTTTTGTATTATTATGTTCTTTTTGTATGCTTATATTCATAATTGTGTGTGCTCACCATGTACATGTGCAACTGTCAGCCAATATGGACATACTGTGGAAAAGTCAGGATAAAATCACCATTAGTTGATTGATTGACTTCTTAGAAGCAATTTGTTACACTCAACCCTTAATTGTTGTACTTTGTGTGCTTGAGTGTGTCAATAATTGCACAGCTGTGTTTTACATTTCAGTGCTTAAGTGTGTGAATGTTTACACAGAGCTTGAAGTCAGTGTGGGTTCGTATCTTAGTGTCCATTACCGGCAATGACCTCATCACTTAATTTGCTGTATTTGCACAGTGTTCTTACTGTGTTTATACAGGCAGATGTGTATCTGTATGATGTTTAAGGAAGACCCTTCAGGTTGTGTAACTATCTGTGTGTGTGTGTGTGTGTGTGTGTGTGTGTGTGTGTGTGTGTGTGTGTGTGTGTGTGTGTGTGTGTGTGTGTGTGTGTGTGTGTGTGTGTGTGTGTGTGTGTGTGTGTGTGTGTGTGTGTGTGTGTGTGTGTGTGTGTGTGTGTGTGTGTGTGTGTGTGTGTGTGTGTGTGTGTGTGTGTGTGTGTGTGCGCGTGCGTGCGTGTGTGAAGTTAACCACCAACAGTTCTGACTTCTGCTGACATACTCATACAGGGCATTGTTGTATGCTTCTGTTGAAAGGTTTCTTTATTGTTACGTCTTGTGTACAGTTACATAAGAGTACATTTCTCGTGCTTGCAAATGCGTGTGTACATTTGGGGTGCAATACTTATTGAAAACTGATTTAATTTAGTAAAATATATCCCTAGAGAAATGAGTGAAAATAGCAGATTTACAAGCTAATAGAAAAATAAGTCTTACTTCGGTCGAATTGGTGTATTTTATATCATTGATTAGTCACCTTTACGACAAGGTATAACTTGTAAGGATCGTGGAATGAGCAACACAGCTAAACATGTGGGTAGCCAAAATCCCACAATATGCTTCTGTTGGTATTCACTCTCGTTTTGAGCTTTGACTTCACCAGTCTCACGGAACTTGGACCTAAGCTTGGAAAGGGTTCCAGGGCTGACACTAAATAATGCTGCCACTCTAGTCTGCTATCAACAGAACACCAGCTTCTACTTGCGTTATTGCCCCTTTATCCTGAAGGGACAAATGTGGCATCTTTCCAAGGGGGCAGTGTTGCTGCTTGGAGCAGCATACACAAACGCAACTTTGTTGACTTTGTGTATGCTCCAAGCAGCAACTCGGGTGCCAGTCACACACCTGTGACTGGCTGGCCGCTCAAAACGAGAACGATTACCAACAGAAGCATATTGGGAGATTTTGGCAAATTGTTAGGGGGGTGCTACCCACACGTTTAGCTGTGTTGCTCATTCCACAATTGCACTATCCTTACAAGTTATACCTCGGTGTAAAGGTGACTAATCAACCATAACAATATAAAATACAATACCAATTGGTAATATTGAAGTGGAGAAATAATCGACCGATGTTATATATAATGTATGTGTGTGTATGTGTGTGTGTATATGTACTGTGTATTTATATATATATATGTATATGTGTATATATGTATGTATGTGTGTGTACAGCACACACGCACACACATAAACCCTGCACTTTTCAATTCCATTAAGCGAAAGCGTAATCGATAGAACAATGGCTAAGAAGATAAGCCCCAGTGTACCTGCATGTATGAACACGTGTGCAAGTGTATATTTATTCTGAGATCATGACCGTTTCTGAACTCTTTTGAACTCCCCCATGGTGTGTGTGTTTGTACTGAGCACATGTTGTGTTCCCTCTCTAAGGTTGGTTTTGACCCCCATCCTCACATGAGAGTCCCTGGAATGCCCCCCAGCTTATCAGGCATCCCTGGAGGCAAACCGTAAGTGTGTGTGTGTGTGTGTGTGTGTGTGTGTGTGTGTGTGTGTGAGAGAGAGAGAGAAAGGAAGCGTGTGTGTGTGTGTGTGTGTGTGTGTGTGAGAGAGAAAGGAAGTGTGTGTGTGTTATGACTTTGACATGATATTCTAGGTAATGGATTTATCAGGGCAAAGAAATAGTAAAAATGCCAAACATCCCTTCTATCCTCCACCTCATCTTTTTACGTTCTTATCTTAACCACTTGAACTTCAGCATTCGTATTCTGCAGAAAACTTAGCAGAAAATAGCAGATCTTCAAGCTCACAACGCGTCGCATTGCCATGCGTTGTGACCTTGTAGATCGGCTATTTTCGGCTATGTAGAACAAATACAGAAAAGCACTAGTATAAAGCCGCTCCGGACTCCGGACAACCAAGTATAGGGTTTAACCCATTAAGACCTGAGGCCGATTCTACAAATGTCTTCTAAATCTCACACTTTCAAGATTTTTCAAAAGCATATCTGCTATTTTTGAATAGCCAACACAAGAATCGAAAATGACATAGGTTTCCCTGTTGGATAAGATAAGATTTGTACGTCTACGTCCGTTTTTCCTCACTCCAGCTTACTTAATTTATCTCCCTCTTCCACACCCCCTCCGCCATTCCTATGTCTTCACCCTCCCTGCTCTACTCATCCTCATCACTGTGTTCTTCCTCCATCAGAGCCTACTCCTTCCACGTGGCGGCGGACGGCCAGATGCAGCCGGTGCCGTTCCCTCCGGACGCACTGGTGGGCCCGGGCATCCCGCGCCACGCCCGCCAGATCAACACACTGAACCACGGGGAGGTGGTGTGCGCCGTCACCATCAGCAACCCCACCCGCCACGTCTACACCGGCGGCAAGGGCTGTGTCAAGGTCTGGGATATAAGTCACCCGGGCAACAAGAGCCCTGTGTCGCAGCTCGACTGCCTGGTGAGCAGGGGAATGGGGAATGGCAGGGGGCGTGTGTGTGTGTGTGTGTGTGTGTGTGTGTGTGTGTGTGTGTGTGTGTGTGTGTGTGTGTGTGTGTGTGTGTGTGTGTGTGTGTGTGTGTGTGTGTGTGTGTGTGTGTGTGTGTGTGTGTGTGTGTGTGTGCTTTGTGCATGTTGATGACTAAAGGAATCCACCTTGACACAAACTGTGTCAAGGTGGATACAAGTCATCCTAGAAGCTGTACCGAAAAAATCCTGAATTTTGCTGTGCGGAACCCTGTGTGACGGCTTGCCTCTGTAGTGGGTGAGGAGTTGGAAGACGTGTGTGTGTGCGTGCATGCGTGTCAGGACTGGGTTATTCACTTTTTGTGGCTAAAGTGGCGTGCTTGTGTAAGGAAAATATTGCAATATTGTATACCTTCTCTTGGACAAAATAGTAAAGTATTGATAATTATGGTGTGGTTTCTGAAGTGTGCGACCGCAAGTGTTATTTGTTTTTGCGGTGAGAGTAGCCACGCATTCTCCTATAACTCTTCTTTCCTAAATGAAAAGTCTTCCTCTGACACACACACACACACACACACACACACACACACACACACACACACACACACACACACACACACACACACACTCTTGTCCACATGGAGCAGCCCTGCTCCTCACACAAACATAGTTTGCGGGTCTTGTCACAGTCTGTCAACTCTCTGAAGATGACAAGTGCGCAGAGCCTCCGCGAATGGTTTTGATTGAGAAATATGAGAGCGTGTTCACAGAAGTCAATTAATATTGCGCTTCTTCTTAAAATCTCTCCCTAGCATGATTTGGCTTGACTTTCTTTCAGAACGGACAGAAAGGATTGGTACTTTTCAAGATATTGTATCTGAGTTTATTGGTGGATTTCACACAAGGCAGAGCATATGAAATGTGTGGCTAATCCAATCACATGTGAATAAAATCAACGCAAATGTTCAATTGAAAACAGCCAGTAAAGTAATGATGATCACATGAACAGAGGCTGAACTCTATTCAGCTTGGTTCGACATTCAGAACGATATGTTCCTTCAGTGTGGGACCTTTTTATGAAGCAAACAATAGCCGCAGCAGGAGTCAAGTGACTCTAAGAAACCGGTTGACCTGACAGTATGAGCAACAGCATTGGAGAATATATGTTTTTGGCAGCATGCACTGTTTCTGAGATGTTTTAACGTAGGATGCCGTTTCTTTACTGCACAGTCCTACTTGAAATTCTTGGGTGATAGTAGAGTATACCCACTTTTCCTGACCACTACACCTCTGGATATGGATGTGTGTGGATTCCTCATTAATTTGGTGGTAGTTTTGTTCTACATTTTATTATCTTTGATTTGAAGTGCCATTGGACATTTTCTTTTTATTAATCACAATTAACCACAGCAATTCATGTGATGTAGCTTTTTATCGTTTGACAGCCCTAATATAAACAGAAACTATGCACTTGTATATGACAAATGTTAAGTATGAAAATATTAAGTTGGAGCCAATTTTGTGCAGAACCGGGACAACTACATCCGTTCCTGTCGTCTTCTACCTGATGGTCGGACACTTATAGTGGGAGGCGAGGCCAGCACACTGTCAATCTGGGACTTGGCCACACCTACTCCAAGGATTAAGGCGGAGTTAACATCGTCGGCGCCAGCATGCTATGCCCTGGCCATCAGCCCAGACTCCAAGGTCTGCTTCTCGTGTTGCAGCGACGGAAACATCGCAGTCTGGGATTTGCACAATCAGACATTGGTTAGGTAAGAGAAGCTCTGTATGTACAACACAATTTAAAAACAGCTTGCCGGCTAGATGAATGTAAGCAAGTGATGAGTAGATTTGCGAGTCAATGTCACACACTATCTGAGCTTAACCCATACCTGTATCTCCTGCTCTGCATTCACGGGAGAGTCTCTTTTCCTGGTGTTTCGCCCAAGTGGACAGGATTTTGAGGTTAGGTTTAGGCATAATTTCTGTGAGGTTAAGGTTAGGTTTAGGCATAGTTTTTGTGAAGTTAAATGTTTGGGTTTAGGCGCAACCTGGGCGACACCAATGAAAGAGGGAGTCTCCTGTATTCACACAGCTTGTAGCTTGGCGTCCATTGGCCAGTTTGAGTTTGAGCTTTCCTGGTTGGTTGTGGCTACACGGTCCCACCCACCGTTACAGCAGTAGATGGGACATGTGTCAGTAGTATGTTCCATACCAGCCATCAATAGGCATTGTCTCTCATCAATTCAACTGTGACTGTATTAAACAAATAAGGAAATTAGGTTTGTTGTCAACATTGTCTGAAATGTCATACAGTATATAGCGATATGTTGTCAAGAACCAAGAACAAATGTAGTCTTATAGAAATGTAATGTAATCTTAAGACAATCTATACATACCGGGCGGAACGTTCTTAATTTCCCCCAGCTACAGTAGCAGGCCCTAAGCCAAGTGTAAACAATAATTTGAGATCCTACTGAAACTCTAAAGGCTTGAGGGCAACCTAGTATATTTGTATTTGTAGATTTACAAGGATGGATAGAATGTTATTGGTTTTGTAGACCTGAGGCAGATTCTACAAATGCCTTCTAACTCCTAATGGTTGACGCCATGACGCTTTCCCGGATTGAATGTGTTAAGACTTGACAATGCTTGCCAATATGGGGAGTAGTACATAATACACACAGATGAGAATTCTGTGCTCAGGGGCATTTTAACATTTTTTGGGACTCTGTTGGTACCAGTGAGTGGGCTCACTGGGCAGAGAGGCCGCCTGGGAATCGGAAGGTCACCGGTTTGACCCTCTGCTCGCCCACAGTGTCCAAGTGTCACTGAGCAAGACACTTAACCCCTAATAGCCCCCGTGCTCATCGAAGCCATCTAAGCTGCCATCAGCTGGATGATGCTATAAAAGTAATTTACCCTCCTCCATGGACCATAAAATACTCCCTTCCCTAAACAAATGTACAATCCCAGTATATTTGGGTAAATATTTAGTTTTCACACATAATGTCAATTTACCCCTTGAAGCTGACGTCTGTTTAAACGGTTTACTGTCCTGTTTGTTTAACCCTGTCATGTGTGCTTGTGAAACATTTGCTGAGCATATGTTAAACCAATGATGATTTTCATGTTTGTGTGTCAGTGTGAATATTTATTTTCTTAAAGGAGGCTGTGGGTGGTCCAACAATCATTCAGACAGTATAGAAAAATTCAAAGCCACTTAGAAGGACCGAACAGCATGAAGTGATTTAACACGCTATCTCTTCTCTGTGCAATTTTATTCGTTTTTTTCATCCCCCCATGAAAATAAAATTATTCCCACACATTTTTAAGACTGTCTCTGTTTGCTAACAAGGCTTCAGATACAAATGTGCATAATATGACTTTTACATGTCTAGCTGCGACCAACTTAAGCTCTAGAACTTAAAAAAAAAAACGAATATCAGGATTCAAGCTAATGCTAGTTAGTGTGAGTTTACGAAGCGTGACTCCATAGTCTAAACCAGTTGTGCATGATTGGCCAATACGCTTGTGCAAGGACGCGCTGTGATTGGCCAGTAGTCACTTTGAGTGACAGTTGGGGCAAACGCTCTCACCAAAACATTATTTACTATTCTGTCCCTATCGGTACATAACTCGAACGGCGCTGAGTCGACTAGCAGACCATTGGCCGGTCGACGCGGGCACTCGCGCCTGGAGGCGCTCGGGCGCGTCTCCTCGGCCTCAAGGTCTGCTGAGTCGGCGCGCCTCCGTCATGGTCCAAAACTATACTTTATCGGCGAAAAGAAATAGTCCACGGTTGTTTGAAAAAGGCACTTCCGCGTTGGCCACAGAAGGGGGCGTGTTTATAGCACAACTGGTTTAGACTTTGTAATGTCGCGTTTACGAACGGCTTAAGCTGTTGGTGTATTATATGTTATGTTATACTTTATATCATACCGCTTTGATCCACAAAGGTTCTTCATCAGCATTCTTTAGGGATGGAAACGTTGATCTGCCATAAACGGTGGGAGCTAACAACAGTGTACGGACTCTAATTTTATTTTTATAATAAGTATAACATAACATGGCATACCAGCAACACCTGTTCTCCACGTTCATTTTATACTTTCTATTGACATTTGTCCTCTGCTTTTGACCCATCATAACTACTTACAGTAGGAACAGTGAGTAGCCACATTGCAGCGCCATGAGACTCCAGTGTAACGCTAGTACCTTGCTCAAAGGCAATAGCATGTACCTAACATGCATGTCTTTTGGTGTTGGAGGAAACCCAACGCAAACATGGGGAGAACATGCAAACTCCACACAGAAAGACTCCCTGCCGGGGTTCAAAACCCGGACCTTCTTGCTGTTAGGGCTGTCACGATTATGACATTTTACTTGACGATTAATTGTCATACAAACGCGATTAACGATTTCAATTGTGTGGCTTTGTAAACAAAAGTTGCACGGGGCAGATATGACAACAACTTCAATACACAAAGAAATGACTGACAATGACCGATACCAAGCGAAAACAGCGATTTTACTGTACCTTTTGAAAAATCATGGAATATTCTCTGTGACCTCCGTCCTTGCGGAGATCGGCTCATTACACGCATGGGGGTCCGGTAGTATAGGGGGGGAAAAATGTCCAAATGAGGTTTGGTGTAGAGGGAAAAAAGGAGACCAAGTACCGAGCCAAAGGTCAAGTTTACAAAGTATTGAGGTTTTTAAATCGTAAATGTCTGAAAACACACATTTTAACATGAATCCTATATGTAGTGGGGGTCCCTGCTTCATCTCTCTCTCAGCTAAGGGGTCCTTGGCCTGAAAAACGTTGGAAGACCCCTGACTTCGACTGTATTATGTGTCCATCATGCAGGCAGTTCCAGGGTCACACCGACGGTGCCAGCTGCATCGACATCTCCAACGATGGCACCAAGCTGTGGACGGGAGGACTGGACAACACTGTCCGCTCCTGGGACCTGAGGGAGGGACGGCAGCTCCAGCAGCATGACTTCACTTCACAGGCATGTATCACACACTTAAGGTGGTTACACACCGGTGAATATGCGAATATGCGCTTTTTCGCTTTTTCGCTCCATGTAAGCTTGCATTGACTTTATAAGGTTTTTAAAAAAAACATATTATTCGCATGAAAAATCGCCCCGGTGTGTAAGGACCTATACACTCGCTGTCTTGTCATCAGGTGCACAGTGGGGTACTACAGTTATTCAAACTAATCGATTTGATCATAAACATTTAACCGATTTTAATAATATACATTTTTTAAATTACCAAAAATAGCAGATCTAGAAGCCTCACAACACGTCGCAATGTGACGTGTTTTTACATTACATTGCAAAAAAGAAGTTTGGCAAGCAACTTTATTTGCATAGCACATTTCAACAAGGCAATTCAATGTGCTTTATACAGAACATCAAGCAAAGGAAACACAATTATACAATGACATTAGGAAAAAACTAAACAAAAGAAGTAAAAATAACAGATACAATTACAGTGCAGAAGAGAAGGAAAAGTAACTCGATCAAAGGCAGCGGCAAACGGAAAGGTCTTTACTTGTGTTTTAAAATAAATAAGAAAGGGCAGCAGACCTGCTGTTTTCTGGGAGTTTGTCCCAGATATGTGGTGCATAAAACGTAATGCTGCTTCCCCACGTTTACTTTTGGTTTTAGCGACAGAAAGCAGACCTTTCCCAGATGACCTGAGAGATCTGGATGGTTCATGATATCGCACAAGATCAGAACTGCATTTTGGCCCTAAACTAATCAAAGCGTTATAGACCAACAGTAGTATTTTGAAATCAATTCTTTGACAAACAGGGAGCCAGTGTAAGGATTTAAGAACTGGAGTGATAAGCTCAACTCTTTTGGTATAGACTCGAGCAGCAGCTCGTTCAGGTACAGATAGCGTTCAGATAGCGTTTAATCTGCTTCTGATTTTGCCCAAATAACATTTTCTTTCTCCCCTCCGTCCAGATCTTCTCCCTGGGCTACTGTCCCACAGGAGAGTGGCTGGCTGTGGGAATGGAGAGCAGCAATGTTGAGGTCCTCCACGTCACTAAACCTGACAAATACCAGCTGCATCTCCATGAGAGCTGTGTCCTCTCCCTGCAGTTTGCCTACTGCGGTAAGACATGGTCTCTCTTGTCTTCTCTCTCTCTTTCCCCCCATCACTCACCTATGAGCCATTCTACTATAGCTGTATATGTAGCGCTGTGATGATTCCTCGCTTGACCCATTCAATCCAGGAACGCATCTGTGCCATTTTAGATTTTGGCTATTTTTGAAAAATCATGAACATTTTTGCAAATCTTTGAATATTTATATTTTTAAAGCGAAGATTTAGAACTCAAATCTTTGCTTCTAGGGGTCCCTGGAACAAAATGGGATCAAAAAAATCGACAGAGATATAAAAATAAGGTGTATCAATTTGGGTGAGGTTTGGACAAAATAGGACAAACTATGTTTTGCAAAGAAAACGCAAAATGGCCTTAATATTGTCTGTTGGAAATGGGCGTGGCCTATTCTGGGAGTTGCATAATGATCCAAGGAATCCATTGGGAAAATGATTTTGATTGTATGGGCAACAGTTCAAGAGTTATAGGCCAAAACGTGTATAGGCCTGTTATAGCGCCACCCTGAGGCAGATTTGAAAAGGTTAGGGTGGTGTTTCCTTGGTCTAGTAAGAATGTGCGTCCAAAGTTTCACGGCAATCGGACGCTGAGTTTATGATTTTGTGGCATTTTGTTCAAAACGGGTCACTCCTGCAAACTTTGGACGAAAACATAGTCTACGGCCTACAGCTGTCAGGCCTGGCGAAGACCAACATATTGAGGTTGAGCATTTTTCAAGCTCAAAGCAAAACACAACTAATGCAAAGCTGAACTATAGCACTACATGCGTGCTGCAACATTTAGAGAGAAAATACCTGTTCACAGAGGTCAGACCCATGAATAGTGAGGTGAGTTTTCTCTGAACTAACCAAACTCTGACTATAACATCCTGTTCTATGGCCTTTCTGTTAGCTTTGACTAAAAGTTGACATAAATGGCTAATTTATGTGTGTCCTCAGGTAAATGGTTTGTGAGCACAGGGAAGGACAACCTACTCAATGCATGGAGGACGCCCTACGGTGCCAGTATATTCCAGGTAGGATGCTTTGATTGGACTGGGAATGCTTGTTGTTAGGGTTACAACTATCGATTATTTTCTTGGTAATTGTTTTATTGATTCCTTTTTCTATTCAAAGAACGTTGCAAATACCATCATAGATCATGCATACATATTATATCTCAGCCCTCGTTACATAAGTGACATGAATTTGAACTAGATCTTCTATCTCCCTCCGTAGTCTAAAGAATCGTCCTCGGTGCTGAGCTGTGACATCTCTGTGGATGACAAGTACATCGTCACTGGTTCAGGGGACAAGAAGGCGACCGTCTACGAGGTCATCTACTGAGAGGAGTTCAAAGGACAGGAGTTACTATTTTGTTTTGTTTTTAAACGCCTGCAAAGTGTTTTCCTCGGAAACCCCATGGGACCAGAAAGGAACAGAGTAACTGTGATGGGACATTCCATAATTTTTCTACTACTTTGTCTAAGTGAGACACAGAAAGGAGAGAGGTACATTGTACATGCACATATCCCAAGGCGTCTCTAGGATTACCTCCGTAGTGGTTAGGAGAAAATTGACATTAATGTAAGCAGAGGAACTATGACATACAGTATATATATATATCTATATATATATATATATATATGGACATCAAATGATAAGAACAGCACTGGGATCATTTCACAGGACCAGGCACTGTCTGAACCAAAGGGGCACACTCTACTGTTTTATTTCTGATTTGGGACATTGAATTGAACAAATTGACGGCTGTCTGTGACAAGACCAGGGTGCACAGACCCTAGCAAAACAGACTGGGACGGATATGGAAACCGCTGGATGAATTATGAACTGATCAGACTGGATGAACTGATGGACGTCTGAATATTGCAATACAAATGATGTTTTTTTTTTGCTGAGTTCCAGACAGAATGTTCAGCGTTTGATGACCTCTCTGCTCTTTCCCGGATAATGACCTTTTGACCTCAGCTCGCTGTTCTGACATGCCTCCCCCAGCAAGGTCTGGATAGTGTTCGATTCTAACACTATTCAGCTAGTGTTAGGACAATGCTATGTTCAAACAGTTAGAACATAACATTGTCGTAACACTAACTGTACAAAACGGCTACATACTGTTTAGTAGGAGCATGCAGTAGGCGGAGAAATATCAACGTTCAACATTCACCACTGTCGTCGTTATAGTTGTGGTAAGAGGACAGTAATGGAGGGTCTTTTACTCCACCTGTAAGATGACATTATGGAGTGTGTTTTATCCTACTGAAGCCTGATCAAACCATACTGAACTCGATCAAACCATACTGAACCTGATCAAACCATACTGAACCTGATCAAACCATACTGAACTCAATCAAACCATACTGAACCCGATCAAACCGTATTGAACCCGATCAAACCATATTGAACCAAGTCAAACCATATTGAACCCAGTCAAACCATACCGAACCCAATTAAACCATACTGAACCCAATCAAACCATACTGAACCCAATTAAACCATACTGCCCTACTTGAACCCTATTAAACCATACTGAAATCAAAAACACTGACTTGCGGGCCATCAACACAAAGCACTATCATTCACCACTGTCGTCGTTATAGTTGTGAAAAGAGGACAGTATGCTGGGTATTTTATCACACCTATAATAGGACAGTATGGAGAGTCATTTATCACACCTATAATAGGACAGTATGGTGGGTCTTTTATCACACCTATAATAGGACAGTATGGTGGGTCTTATCACACCCATAAGAGGACAATATGGAGAGTCTTTTATCACACCTATAATAGGACAGTATGGAGAGTCTTTTATCACACCTATAATAGGACGGTATAGAGTCATTTATCACACCTATAATAGGACAGTATGAAGAGTCTTTTATCACACCTATAATAGGACGGTATGAAGAGTCTTTTATCACACCTATAATAGGACAGTATGAAGAGTCTTTTATCACACCTATAATAGGACAGTACAGATGGTCATTATTCCTTCATCATGTTCTGTTTTGAGTTAAGTCACTGAATTGACCCCAAAGAAGCAGTTTTGTTGTCTTTTTTTAACTGGGCTGCTGTTTCAAATGAACAAACAGTCTGGTTCATATTGTGTTCTTAACATGTATGATTTTGCCCCGGTCCAGAAAGGTATTGAGCCTCTGACCTCAGCAATGTACATACATCCGGGCTGGGGTATTTTAAAAACGACATTTGAGAAGAATTTGATGTTCCCAACTTCCCATTGTAAAGTTGCATCAGAAACTAAGTAGTCGAAGTGAATTTAAAACAAGTTTGAAACCTCTTAATAGGTTTAAGCTTTGCCTTTGATCCTCCTTTGAAACACATGATGTCTTATTGGCTGGTTGGCCTTGTCCTGCCTCAGAGACACAACGTCTTATTGGCTGGCTGGCCTTGTCCTGCCTCAGAGACACAACGTCTTATTGGCTGGCTGGCCTTGTCCTGCCTCAGAGACACAACGTCTTATTGGCTGGCTGGCCTGGTCCTGCCTCAGAGACACAACGTCTTATTGGCTGGTTGACCTGGTCCTGCCTCAGAGACATCATGTCTTATTGGCTGGTTGACCTGGTCCTGCCTCAGAGACACAACGTCTTATTGGGTGGTTGGCCTGGTCCTGCCTCAGAGACACAACGTCTTATTGGGTGGCTGGCCTGGTCCTGTCCAGGCAGGCTCCAAAATGTATGTCTTATTATCTGACTTGATTTTTGTCTTGAAATTCTTCTTGAAAAAAGTTGAAGAAAATCAGCCAACCGGGTGTTACAATTTCACTTGTTGGAATAAAAATTAGAAAAATATATTTTACATTTTTATTAATATTCTTGAAACAAGCAAAACTATCATCCTATTATGTTTTTTCAACTTCTTTTAAGAAAAATGACTGACTGAACACAAGCTAACGTGAGATACAAGATAGCATAAGATGAACAGTTGAATTATGGTATACAAGTTTGAGGTGTGAATTGATCTGCTTCAGCCCTGTCACTTGTTGATTTCATGACCTTGTGGTCAGTTTTATGTTGGTCTTTTTCTAGTAATTCTTTGTTTCTGTCACCTATTGAACGTTTGTAAAAAATAATTGTACATATTTGTTTTGTTTTTTTCTTACCGTACACGATTTAGAAATAATGAGCTGTTTTTTTCTACGTCTTTTACAATTAAAAGAAACATCTAACATGGAGAAACACTAAATGGTCTTAATGCTAGCTAATATAAAAGGATGACTAGACAATAAATGTTTTTTTTTTCTAACCAGAGTCTTCCTTCATTTCAGAATCATTATCAGAATTATTTCTATTGCCAGAATTGTACAATCAAGGAATATGTCTTGGCGAGGTTGGAGCAGTACACTGAATAGGGACAGTATAAAGAAATATAAAGGTAAGTTATAAAGGCATACAACTTCATTTGACACTTTGGCTTTTGTGGATTGTACATTATACACAAAACACACACACACACACACACACACTTGCAGGATTTTGTGTATAGTTATTGTCATATGTACAATGATTATTTTCATGATAATTTGTATGATAATATGCTTCATTTATCGAGTCATTTACTGCAAGGTGAGAATTGTATGAATGAATGAAATGAAGAAATCAGTTTGAATAGTTACATTTTTGAACATTTTGTTGTGGTACACTAATAGCACTTGGCCTTATATCTGAGCAGCACCGTATTGCGTCAGCACTGCATGACTTCAATTTGTATCACTTTAATAGTTGCATTACAGCATGGTCTGTTTTGTAGTACAGTTTTATTTAGTTTTAGACCATTTGGGACATTTGGCCCTCATGACTCAGTTTAATGTAGCTACTGCAAAAGGGAGCAGCTGTTCAGTAGTCATAAAAGACCATTTTGTGCTCTCTCTCTCCCTCTCTCCTGGTGTAGACTATTAATCTGATTAATTACTGTGAACATAAAGCCTGATTTAAGCCTGATCTATACGTTGTCGTACAACGTGCCGCGCGGTGAAAATGGCAGATCTACAAGCTCTTTTCAGTGGCAGATCTACAAGCTCTTTTCAGTTCGGCGGTGCTGGCGGAGTATAAACTAAATTACGTATAATTCTCTTTCTGTCCCTAACATTCACTCATATACTTGTGTACAGTGTTAGGTGATTATGTGGCAATTACAGCAGCCACAAGTGACGGAATGAAAGCTGATCCTCGGAGAGAAATAGAAAATGTCGCTCCCGGTTTTCCATCTTATGTGAAGATTTCTGAGCTCCGAATCGGAGCGTTCTCTTTTGATTACCACCGCCGCTGCCGCTCTCTCTCTGCGATACACAGACGGATTATTCCCCTTAAATCTCCCAAATCCATAATCCTATTTATCCCAGCGCCACACAAAAAGGTGCTCTCTTCCCACCGCTCTCATGTGTGTGTGTGTGTACACAGTAAAACCCTCAGTGCTCATTTAACTCTATGAGAGTGTAAAAATGAATCCCCCAACTGGACAATTTTCTTTTTACACATCTCAGGATTAAATGAGCACTGAGGATTTTACTGTGTACACATGCTTGTATTTCTGCTGTACCAGTTGTGGACATAAGAATGTGATGACATATTTGTATTAATTATAGAGCTGTTTTGTATAAAGGTAATAACATTAAATGAAATCCAAGTAAAATCCAAGATGGCATGTACAAACATACGTACATCATAGTTAATGGGAGCCCCGTTCCTTTCCTCTAGTCTACACAGCAAAACACAGTGTTAATTTAACTTGCTGGTCCTCCTGGTCCATTTTTGCACTTTCCGAGTTAAATGAACACTCCAGATTTGACTGCGTACTTGTCTTGTGCATCTGCCTCTCTCTCCCTCCTCTCTCGTTCACCCCCCCCCCCCCCCCTCTCTTCTTTCCTCTCCTCCTTCTCTCCCTCAAGGCCTCACATTCTCTCCTTCCAACATTTTCATTTTTCTCCTTGTTCTCTCATAGTCCCTGGTCGTCTCCAGTGAGCTAAACTATTTTCTTCTCTTTTCCTCTGCTCTCTCTCTCTCTCTCTCCCGAGATGATTTGCTTCTTTCTTCTTCCCTCCTGTCTCCCTTTTCACCTCAATCTCCATAGCTCTGTGTGTGTGTGTGTGTGTGTGTGTGTGTGTGTGTGTGTGTGTGTGTGTGTGTGTGTGTGTGTGTGTGTGTGTGTGTGTGTGTGTGTGTGTGTGTGTCAGCGTGCTAATGAGCTTAGAGCTGTCTCCCTCCCAAGGTGAGGTGCCATGCTGAGGTGATCAGCACTACTGCAACTGCAGGTATCAACCACAAACACCTGCCTGCTGCAGCGCGCGCACACACACACACAGTCATTTCCTCTCTGTAACTCTCTATAAGACACATACAGTCTAAACTCACACACAATAAATGCCTCCCATTTGTACGTACACACACACACACACACACACACACACACACACACACACACACACACAGCCACACACAGCCAATAGTACCCAATAAACCCTTTTCTCATATAAACACACCAGCTCTCAGAATACAAATGTGCACATACATTAAATCATTTTCTTTCACACATACTGTTTTCCCCTTTACTCTCTCTCTCTCTCTCTCTGTCTCTCTCTTTCACTTACACACACAAATGTGTGTGTGTGGGTGTGTGTGTGTGTGCGCGCGCGCACACACACACACACACACACACACACACACACACACACACACACACACACACACACACACACACACACACACACACACACACACACACACACACACACACACACACACACACACACACACACATTTACACAGAGACCACTGCTGCACAGGGCTGATAGCACAACTCTGTCCTGTCAACATGCAGGATAATCAGCTGCTGGGGATTGTGGGTAAGCTGTAATAATCCCTCACATGGAATATGGAAAGCATCAGAGTGTTACTCAATAGGAGAGATAAAGGTGTGGGTGTGTGTGTGTGTGTGTGTGTGTGTGTGTGCGTACGTGCGTGCGTGCTTGCCCGACAATGCGCGTTTGTGTGTGTGTGTGACACACACTACAAACGTGTGTGTGCGTGAGAGACGTAGAAAGACTTCAATCTTTAATATGCATCTTCACCTGAAGCTGTCAGTTTGGGTTATTACAGAAAAACACACAGCCATCTTTAACGACAGCCAAGCACCCCCTGTGACAGAGAAACCACTGCTGCTGTACACCTTGCTAGACTGACTGGTAGCTCTTAATTAGGAAGCACATCCAGAACAAGCCCCATTTAGTCAGAGACACACCAGGGATTCCTACGTTGGGTTCTCTTGTCTTAAGCAAGGCCCTGGCTGTAGTTAACTGTCAGGAGGCTAGCCAGCTGACTGCCATCATCTCTGCCTCGGTGGCTCACGGCGGTTGCAATAATATTGAGTCCAATAAGGTTTTTTGAAAAATAGGATGCCACTCATGTCTGTGTGACTAAGGTTACAAGCATATTTCTGGTATGTTGTCTCTCTCTCTCTCTCTCTCTCTCTCTCTCTCTCTCTCTCTCTCTCTCTCTCTCTCTCTCTCTCTCTCTCTCTCTCTCTCTCTCTCTCTCTCTCTCTCTCTCTCTCTCTCTCTCTCTCTCTCTCTCTCTCTCTTCTCTCCCTTTCTCTCTCTGTAGTTTCAGCTCGTTTGTCTATTCTTTGACCGTAAAACCATGGTAAACCATTTAAAGGACAACTTTGTTTTTTTACATCCAAGGTTTATGTTTTAGATTGTAATTAAAGTAAATAAAAGATGAGTATTAAAACATTTTAATTTACTGCTTTCTATAGTTTTAGAATTTTTTGGGATTATTTTTTTACAGTGGGCGGGGGCATTCTGTCCGGTGGCTAAATATGGCTTTTTTTTTACACAATAACCCGGTGTTTTCTTTAGTATTATTTACAGTAGCTCTTCTAGCCCCCAATAACTCACATCTGGCCATCAAAGACCACAGGACCTTTTTTATTGTGTAAAAAAGGCATATTTAGCCACCGGACAGAATGCCCCCGCCCACAGTAAAAAATATCGCGAAAATTGCTAAAACTATAGAAAGCAGTAAATGAAAAAAAAAAAATAACACTCATCTTTTTTTAATTTTAATTACAAACTAAAATATAAAACGTGGTTGTAAAAAAACGAAGTTGTCCTTTAAGGTAACCTCTGCATAGTTTAGAAGTAGCCGAAACTAGATGAATGGTTGTGCATTTTGCAGAGGACCCGAGGGAGTGCGGTGCCCGGCATGAAGCCGATCAGGTTGGCAGTTGTCCACGACCACCAATCTGACTGTTATGCCCATATATGGGCATATATGGAGATCCGGTTGTCTAGAACCGCAGATACGACTTGATATGCCCATAAAAGGGTCACAGGCAGACAGACAGACAGATACAGAGATCTCCATATATGGGCATAATAGTGACTCAGACAGACAGATGTGTACAGCGGATAATCTGACATGGGTTAAATGGTATTGTATAACTGGAGGGGCATGCGTTCCCAACAGGCATCATTTGGAACAATGCCATGTATATTGTATACAGATAACCGTAGATTTGTCTTTCATTACCAGCACATTTATTTTGTACAGTACATCATTTTATCAGACTACTACCAATTTTCTACAAGCAGTTAAATCTTGTCTACATCTTCCTGATGTGGACAGCACTATACAGTACAGCATGAGGATTACTAGATACTTTTCAGTTAATTTATATTATAACGTGCATCAACTGGGCCAGGGTTAGTACAAATTATGTCTACATTAGATTTTGAATCGAATCGATCTGGGAATTGATGAGCAGCAGTCGGATAACACAGCTCCCATGTCGGAGCATTGCCCTGAACTGATCACTCATCATCTATTGATCACTCAGTCGATCACAATGAACTGGAGGCTGATGATCAGATACATTGATTACCATTTATGTTGTTTCACTTCACCTGAAGTGCACAGTAAGCATTCATACTGTCAACTGTGTCAATAAACATACGCACGCACAGAAATGCGTGCACACACACACTTTCACATCTGACAGGCTATCCCTGCAGCCTGACTGACATACAGTACTTAACCCTCTATTCTTTGTCAAATGGATCTGAGTTGCAACCGTACTCTGACAGTTTTTTTCCATCTACACCAAATATCTTCAGTAAAATAGCCGATCTACAAGCTCAAAATGCAACGTATTGTGAGCTATTTTTGGTGAATGTTCCCCCCAGAATAGGGATGATGGGGTTCAAGTGGTTAAATCTGCTGGTGAGGTCCGGTAACCAGGCTATGATCCGCCTGCATCATTAAGAGCCTCTTGGCCCACATGGCTGTGTGGCGTTGAAGGCACTAAAGAAGTTAAAGAACATGACTTGAAACGTTCTTAATGAAGGACTGAGCTACAAAGGAAATGTAAGCTCTGTTGCCTCCCTCTGGGTGCTGCTAATCTCCCATCTTTATTCTTTTAGCCTCGGCACTGCGACTGTCCTGCAGCACACACATGCAGACGTACACCATAATAATTATGCCAACGGAAATAGCCAGCAGCGGATACAGACTCTAAAAGGCGTGGACCCCTCCCCTGGGGCTGGATTTTCGAGGGTTTTAATCAGTTAAATATGTGCGTGGCTACGTGGCTAATCTGCTGGTTAATCTCACTGACACTTTTTATGGGATTGCACGCAGCACTGAGGATTACCGCACCACCGATCACAACCTGATTTCCATAATCCTCCTCTTGTGATAAAACCGTGGCTCCGTTTTTCTCTCTGTCCTTTTGTCCAATTGTAAAAACATTATTGTGAAATGTCGATGAATGTTCTATCCTTCAATATGGGGAACTGAAATGTAAATATGATGGTCATGGCGATGATGATAACCATGATGAACAAACTTCAATAACTCATTTTTCTATATAATCCACACTATATATAAACCACATAAGATATACAGTATGTATGTGTAGATACACACCATACTGTATAGCTTAGCATGTGCATGCATCAGTGCAATATGTTTACTAGGGTGAAGATTGTATATTTTTTCCCCCATCTCGTGCTGTCTCTCTCGACTAGCCTCCATTTTCTGCTCCATGGGTCCAGAGAACCACCTCATGTGGAGAGAAGCTATGATAAACTACTGGGCAGAAGAGGGTTAGAGGAGATGAGCGAGGGAGAGGAGAGGAGAGGAGAGGAGAGAAAGGGAGATGGTGTACAGGAGGTTTGGAATTTGTGGGGAGAAGGAATAAGAAGGAGAGAGAGAGGCGTCAACTTTTACACTGTCAAGAGTTAAAAATGTACACTCAGGATTTTTCTGTTTCAAATGTTTTTTTATTGTGAAGCACAGGATAGGATTATACATTTCGGTTCATATACATGGATTGCTTCCTTTTTTTCAAAAACACACTCAGGATTTTTCAGTGTAGAAAGGTGTGTACATTTGTGTGTCTGCGCACGCACACGCACCTTTGTGTGCACGCATGCGGGTGTATATTTGTGTGTGTGTGTGTGTGTGTGTGTGTGTGTGTGTGTGTGTGTGTGTGTGTGTGTGTGTGTGTGTGTGTGTGTGTGTGTGTGTGTGTGTGTGTGTGTGTGTGTGTGTGTGTGTGTGCGTGCGTGCGTGCGTGCGCGCGCGTGCATTTGTGTGTGTCACTGACAGACCCACAGGGCCTCTACTCTGTCAGTGTTCAGAGATAATCAGCTTCAATCTCCTCTCATCCATCCTCACCTCTCTCTATCTCTCTCTCTCTCTCTCTCTCTTCTCTCTCCTGTCACTATCACTCTCTTCGCTCCCCTCCCCCTGCTCACATCATTTCTCACTCACCCCCGTGCTCACCAACACGCGGCCACTTTCTCGCACTCGCACGTTTGTGTGTGTGCGTGTGTGTGTGAGTGTGTGTGAATCGATTCAGCCTCTGCCCTCTCTAAGCATTCTACAAGCTCCATTGCCCTCTGACTCCCCACCGAGCAGCATCTGTTTCACACTTCACTACTGCTGTCTACACAGTCAAACCCACGGTGTTCGTTTAACTCTGAGAGTGTACACAATGGAACCAAATGGGCCCGCAAGGGTCCATTTGGTTCCATTTGTACACTGTCAGAGTTACAAATATAGATAAGTTAACACTGAGGATTTTATTGTGTATCATATCAATCCATCTCTATCACTCTCTCGCTGTTGTTCTGTTTGCGCCGCTCCCTTTCATTCCCTGTGTTCTTTGTCCTCTCTTTCTTCAATTACCATTCACTTCCTTCCACCTCTTTTATTTTGCTTCGATGCACTCATACACAAAATCCTCATTTAACTCTGAGTGTACAAATGGGTAAATTAACACCGGGGGTTTACTGTGCGCTCTGCGTTGTTTTCAATTTGCTGTCCTCTGTTGATCCTCTCCCTGACTAAAGGTCTTTATCACACTGAGTCCCATTCCAATTTTTATCGGGTCAATCGGTTTTGAACGCTTCTGAAGAAATGCAGGAATCTAACTGGGTTTGATTGAAAAAGTAGATTTGACAGAGGTCATAAAGAAGGGTGTGCTTGTTTTAATTGTTCGTCGTCCTTTTTAATGCGGATGAAACAGACTCTGTGTGCAAGAGACTCTAGGCTGAAAGAGAGTGAATGTAAAGTGAAGAAGACAGGTGTGGGACCCTCAATTTGGCTACTACATTTAAAAATCATTTAATGGTGTATTTTAAACTAATTGGATTAGAAACTTTGCTGTAGTTCTATAGTGATCAGCAGTAGCCAACTATTTGCACCATTAAAGGTAGGGTAAGTGTTACTTTGGTTAAAATAATTGTTAAATAGCTTTATATTCTGATGGTACTCATTG
>NC_139941.1:27701523-27811523 GCF_963454915.1 Gymnoscopelus microlampas
GCACACGCACACACACACACACACACACACACACACACACACACACACACACACACACACACACACACACACACACACACACACACACAGATGGACCCACACATGCAAACACAAACTCTTATTCAGAGTGTGCAAACAGGAGTGTGTGTGTGTGTGTGTGTGTGTGTGTGTGTGTGTGTGTGTGTGTGTGTGTGTGTGTGTGTGTGTGTGTTTGTGTGTGTGCACGCACCTGACGCACGTACGCGCACGGACGCACACACACACACACACACACACACACACACACACACACACACACACACACACACACCAGACTCAGCTGCTGCCCCCCTCCCCCACATGTTGTTTGACAAATGAGTGGTCTCGCCTCATCAAGCACATGACAATGTAAACAGATGGGAGGTGGAGACAGGGACCCGTGCCAGCCCTAAACACACACACACACACACACACACACACACACACACACACACACACACACACACACACACACACACACACACACATACACACGCACACGCACACGCATGCATGCGCGCACATACACACAGCACAAAGATAGATATACAATAGCACACACAGAACCCATAAAGCCTAACATATGTTGCAGTTCTTCTTGCAGTGGTGATGCTGTAAGATCATCAGTGACGCTCAGGGAGTATGACTGGCAGGAGGGTCTTTAAGAACACCAACCATGAGAAGTTATCTGAGTTATTGATTTGTCATCTTCCATTTAATGTACATCTTGGGGGGGGGGGGGGGGCAATGAGTTCCATGTGTGGGAGATGGATAGATGCAATCAAGTGTGTGTGCCTGTGTATGTAGTATTCTGTTCACAATATACAGTATTGTATGTCCCCATCTTCATTGTGGCCTCCATGTGACTGTGGATATATTTATACAGTCCTGAAATTGACTTGAAAGAGCTGAATATACTGTATATAAAGCTATATATTATTAAGAATATATTATATTCTTCTCAGCTCCTTTCAAGTATTTCAGGACATTGATGCTTGGATGCATGCCTTCATGCTACATTTTATTTGATTGTGAAAAACTCTATTATAAGAGAACACAGCGACATAGACAATGCATTCACAATTACAGCCCATCTGACCTTTACATTCATTTCAGCCATAGATTAAAGAAAAGTCATTCTTGAGCTTTATTTGATACGGTTTTATTGGCAAAATGCAAAATGAGATGTTGGCAAAAAACAATGCAGTCTCACTCTGAACGTTAGGTTCATGAGAACATAACAGGAGTTTGGTTTGGGGGGACGTCTACTGTATGTGTGACTGTCCGGGGTATAACTTGGGCACCGTCCGACTGAACAAGTTCAAACTTGTGTGTCCCAGATGACCCGACAGTGCCGAGTGAATTTGAAAGGACTGTAGCTGTTTCTAAGAAGAGAAAAGGCACGAATGTCTGTATGTATCTGTCTGTGATTCTGTGGAGGTCAGGCCAGGTCAGGTAGGCCAGTGCTCGTGGGTACCGCATTGGGTTCTCTAACAACGGGTACAGCGAGAACGCTGACAGTAGGTACAACAGGTGTTGCATTAACGGGGTGGGGGAGCATTCAAAACTTGCATCGTTCCCGATTTACATGCTCCCCGACTTGCATGGTCCCGAGTAGGCTAGGGCTGAAGGGCTCCGGTCAAGTGATAATATTAATGGACGCAGTTATGCACTGCATTCATTCATGTTGTAATATAACTTTGCATCCAGCCACTTGTCCTTCAGATCCAGTTATAATCCTCCCTTGTCTGTTGATCCACTCCAAATCATGATGATGACTGGCAAACAAGGACAACTTTAAAGCTATAATCTGTACATTGTATGTCCGTTGTCAACCTGTCCCAATGGAGAGATGTAATTGCAACAATGTCAGAACAACAATAAGGATGGTGGTGCATCTAGAGCCCAATCCGGTGTGTCATTTGTTTCAAATAACTTGACATATACATTGGTGGCGGTGTCCTTCCCGACACCAGGGTCTACATTTCTCAATGGAATAGTAGGGAGACCACCTCTAAACCACTGTAGATGTGCAAATAATATTGTATTAACATACTCACAACTAAAACATTTTATTCATTAAAATAAGACCTGGGTTGTGGATTTAATATAATACAGATTATCATAGGGAAATTAAATAAGGGACAGTTTAACACTGTTGATGATATGTCAGTAAAAAAAATGGGTGTCATTTTTGATCATGTAGAAAAAAGAACAGCTTGAAATTAGAATTTCTGTTTTTAGAATATGGAGGGTAGCATTAGCTGAGATGAAACCAAACCAAACATTGAACACTGCGAAAATGTCACATAGTTCTTAATGTCTGTTAACTAGTAATAGCCTATGTTTTGGGTGATATGAACCATATTAAGTACCATTTTGAGATCTAAATATAGAAATGCATTTTTGTCCTTACAATAAATAGGCTTAAAACAGTTTCTGCATTACATCACATGCCGTCATGTTGTCATCACATACGATAACTTCACTTGCAAATTCTATCAAAAAGTAGTATACATTCTGCTGTTGACACCGTCATTGTGCACATGCACACATAATGTGAAATATATGGGAGAACATAGTGTAAATATGTGTAGGCTAAAAGCATGTTGTAAAATCAACACATGCGGTTTACACACTCACTTTAACACAAACTCTCGTAAAACAAGAGACACTGACTTCCAGGTATGGCTCAGGAAACATGCTGCTACTACTCCTAACAATAACTTAATGAACCTGAACTTAACTAAACAATAGACAGAAGCGTTGCTTGGGTCAAGAGTGAGTCCAACAATGCAAAGCGCTCTGGAAAGCAGGTGTTTTTTCTTTTGAAAAGATGCATAATAGAAATATTGCTGCTCTGACATTCGACGTCCTGCTGTTGTAGTGCTTCAGTTTTCAACTATCTGGTGATGGCGTTCCATTGACAAAGCCGAGGGATGACGCTGATGATGACGTTTTAAAATTACGCTGACAATGATTGGTTTGTTCTCGCTGTAGTCGTGAAGCTTTTTACCCCCGGCATTCGTGGCCATCAAATATCCTTGCGTTTTCTTTTTCTCTTTCCTTTTAGCAGGAGTACATGATATGATTCCTTGTTGCACTCACACTGAGTTCACAAGAAGTCAGACACTGGAGGTACTGTATGTAGTGTTGGGTCAGGTGCAGCAGGATAAGTTGGGTTTCTTCTTGGTAGCTGTCAGGCTTGTTAACGAGTCGCTGCTCACATCAGAATGAACTTGCTTTTTCACCTCTCTGTGGGACAGAGAGAGAGAGAGAGAGAGAGAGAGAGAGAGAGAGAGAGAGGAATGGTAGGACAAGTAAGGGAAAGGAAGATAGTGATAGAGGGAGCAAGCATGAAGGAAAATAAGAGAGAAAGGGTAGAAATATGGAAAAAGGAAATTAACCAAAGAAGAATCAGGTGGAAGAACAGAGAGACATAGAGGGAAAAGGGGCAGGAAGATAAATTAAATGTCAGTTTATATGTTACCCACTAGAGGGCAGTAAAGGTCTAGATGCGGTTCACTAGGAGCTAACTGTTGTCCTGCTGTAGGGTTAATGTTGGAGCCTTTGTATTGAGGGATTTTTGCCACTAGCCAATAGCAGGGCTAGTCTGTAATCAACACCCTATTTCAGCACTGGTTCTGACAGATGAGGATCATGATCATCTAGTCTGGACTGGAAAACAATAAATGACACATCCAACAAAACCCATCACTGTTTCTATTTTGTGTAATGAGTGAGTGGACAATACACTCTGAGTATCTTTACCTGGCCAGGTGGAGAACAGCTTCCAAAACATTGCTTCCATCCTTGGCACTTGTCTCACAGAATTGGGCATTGTATGTCTGTAAGGGTGAAGGCATATACACATATTAACCATCGCTGTGGTCGACTGTAGATTTAATAGTTGTAGCTTGGCCAATATAAGCTGTCGTACAATATAAAAATATATATAAATGCCCAATACAAAAATACATACAGTATATCATTTATTATGACAATCATTGTGCTGTTTCAGTTTCTTTATCACCGAATGCAATTAAAAGGCATTGCAACAAAATGACACACACAATATTTTTGTATGTAATCCAATCAACACAATAATATGCCTGTATGCTATGTATTTTGTACCATAGCTGTCGATACGTGTGTGTGTGTGTGTGTGTGTGTGTGTGTGTGTGTGTGTGTGCGTGCGTGCGTGCGTGCGTGCGTGCGTGCGTGCGTGCGTGCGTGCGTGCGTGCGTGCGTGCGTGCGTGCATGCTACCATAGCTAGTTTTTCTCCATAGCTGGCTGTGACACAGCTGACTCCACTCTTCAGTGCCTCTTGTCTCAGGTCACTCTTATTAGCCACCATCATGATGGGAATATCATCTGGAGACACATCCTGACACACGTATAGGGTAAGATGCCACAATTCAACAAATAATAAAAGCTATATATATTAGCATGCTTGCATGTCTTCATAAAAGCTACACACGTAATAGTACATGTATGTGTTATGTATCATATATTGGACATTATATCATACAGTTTATTTACATAATTGTATTGTGTACTCTGTGTAAATCAATGCAAATTAATCCAAACATAAACATCACAGAGCACTAGACTGTATCTACAAATATGTATTATGGCTGGGCTGTGATGAAATATTGGTTTCTATATATTTTTTATTTCTATATTTTCGGTTAATTGCCCAGCCCTGATACTGTATGTATACAGACACCTGATAACGCATCATGCAGACACTTTCACACAAAAATGGCCATATTACAACAAAACACATATTGGCATACTGTATATTCAACACTTACGTATGTGCTGCATGTAAAGAGAGAAAAACAAGCAAGGTCACTACATTTAACAATCAGACATTTTTAACATTAAAAAAATATAACCTCACAGTCACACAGCAGTGTCCTCGGTGTTAATTTAACTCATAAACGTCTAAACGTTTATGAGTAAGGGTCCATTTGCCAATGGTCTGTTATCTTTGCCCATTTTAAGGTAAAATTCACATAGGATTTAGTAGTGCAGTCACAGTTTGCATAATAATGGTAACATAAGGCCTCTGAAGAGAGTGTACAAAATGTAACTAAATGGACGCTTATCGGTCCATTTGTTTACATCTGTACACTCTGAGAGTTAAATAACCACTCAGGATTTTACAGAGTACAGCAGGTAATGTATAATTTGAACAATTCCGGTTGCTTGTACTGTATGGGGGAGTGACACAGTTAATGTGTATTGTAGAGGATGGTAATGAGGTGTTACCTCAATCATCTCCAGCCATTCTCTAACGTTCAGAAAGCTCTTCTCACAGGTGACATCGTACAACAGCAGCACACCGTCCGCTCGGCGGAAATAAGACTTGGCAATGCTGCGGAACCTGCAGTGGGTAGAGAACATACTATGATGCATACGTAGATAACTTTTTAGTTCCTATTTTCACTGAGTAATAGATAGAGGTGTTTTAGAGCCGTGCTTCCTAACCTGGGGCCCAGGCCCCCATAGGGGGGGGGGGGCTGCTGAAGATTACCCAAAGATTAAAGAGCCCCCTACCCTGGGCAGGCCGGCGGACAACGTCATCACGCCCCGGTCACTATGACTCTGCCATAACCATATAAGGAGTTCCCAATGCAGCTACGCCCAAATATGTGTTGTCTATCCTCTATGTGTCGTCATGCCATCAGGCGCGAACAAAGCAAGCTCCGTTAGCATGGTTGGAGATGCACAACACTAAATACACTTCCTTGTTTACATTTAGTGACTCGCTGTCTGTGAGTCATTCACAGTCACAGAAATGAATGCTCAAAACTGAGACTGTCCATTCGACACTTGTCGCGCAAAGCATGAATTGACCTTGATCAAAGTTCTACAGACACAGTATAGCCAACAATCATCTACTCAAGCCACTCATTATTTGTCCTTTCTTCTCTCTCCTTCAGAAATAAATGCATGCAAACATGAACAGAACACAGACTCTCTCTGTTTCACACACACACACACACACATTCACATTCACATTCACGCGCACGCGCACACACACACACACACACACACACACACACACACACACACACACACACACACACACACGCGCGCACGCGCGCGACCATACCTTTCCTGTCCTGCAGTGTCCCACAGTTGTAGCAATGTGGGCTCTCCATCCACAACTAAAGTCTTCATCTGAAAATCCACACCTAGAAACACCAGGGAAAGTAGCTTGTTGTTAAACTCATTTTAGGCCGTGGGCCAGATTGGTAATAAATGATATTTTCCGTGAGCTGGATACAGTTTTGTGTATGTGCACATGCTCCCAACGTTGAAAGACACAAATGCTGTCACAGTATTTGATAACAACACAGAAAACATGATGGGTAAAATTCTTAGGCTATTGATTTTAGGTCTAGGACTAAACTGTAATGTTTATACTGTCAGGTGGAAACCTTGTATGTCCAAAACCGGTAATTTTCAGGAAATGGAAAAGATTATCTATTTATACATTTGCCGAGTGCTTGGACTTCCTTGGTGCTATCCTATCCTTGGTGTCCTGTTATCACTGTCCTCTTTCCATTGTAGCTACAGTAGGTTCTACCACACCACGTGTCACATTTTCAGACAACAGGTCGCCACAACTTCCATCATGCATGTAGGCTTTGTTTCGTCTACTTTTAATTGTTCAGTATACATTTGGCTCTTTGGGCCATATTTATTTTCTTTCAGCAATATTTCGGCTCAGTAAAGATAAGAATAGCTGATCTACAAGCTGGTCGGGGTGCAACACTATGTGAGCTTGTAGATCGGCTATTTTCCCCAACGATATCTGGTGTAGAGGAAAAAATCACACCCTGTGTGAAGGTAGCGGCGCCTTTGAATACATTATGTCATCGATATGTGTTTATAATGTGTTTATAGCCATGTGTCATGTGAAGCTTGACCAATCACTTTGTTGACGGGTCTGACCAATCAGAGCGTCGACGACAGATAAAGTTAAATTGAGGATCTAACTTTAAATAACTTACCTAGAAGGAGACTTTAGCCAAATAAAAATATATACAAAAAAAAACATGAGGAAATAAAAAATAAACCTTGACATCATAGTGATGTCATGAATAGTCCCCTTGCCTGACAAATCACAACCTTGACGGGCCTGACCAATCAGAACCTTGACGGGCCTGACCAATCAGAACCTTGACGGGCCTGACCAATCAGAACCTTAACGGACTCTTGGATTCTCGATCGTCTCTATCAAACCATTCTGTCATAACGGATGACTGGGTCCCGAACTCAGACTTTCTATACATTCACCCTTCATCTGTTCTTGTATCTTTCTCTTTCTATTCGTCATATTAACTTTAAATAACTTACCTAGACGGAGACTTTAGCCAAATGAATAATAAGATGAAGTCATTGTCATCGTTTATATAGACATCGAATTCTATATTCATGACATCATAGTGATGTCATGAATAGTGACCAATCACAACTTTGGCGCACCTGACCAATCAGAACGTTGACGCACCTGACCAATCAGAACGTTGACGCACCTGACCAATCAGAACGTTGACGCAAAAGCCAGGCATAGAGGGCTAATATCCGCTCTATACCTAAAGGTATAGAGCGGCTAGCGCCGCTAAAAATCACACCCAGTGTGAAGTGGGCGGTGTGGTCACAGTGGTCATCACAGTGATGGAAGTGATTCACTTAAAAAAAAACATAAAAGTGTTTTTTTTAAGTGCATAGTCCTATTTATAGGGCTATGCACATGTGTCATGTGTTTCTAGCCAATCACAGTCCTGAATAGAGTCATGGTGGCCAATCACGGTGCAGGGTTAGGGGGGTACAATGGTGGCCAATCACAGCGCAGGGTTGGGGGGGTGCAATTGGGTCGATGTCCAAACCTCACATACTGTATAGGGGCGGTTGCACCGCCCAAAAACAGAAGGGGGTCTAGTTTAGACCTCCAAGGGACTGCGGTGAAGCATTTAACCAGCTTAACAGAACCTCAGCAAGTGAGTCCAACCCACCCAGTGTGGCGCTGCAGTTTGCTCTGAACTCGTTCTTGCAGAGGCGGAGCAGGAAGCTGGACTTGCCCACGGCAGCGTCTCCGGCCAATACGATCCTGTAGGCTTTCTCTGATGTCATGTAACCCATGTCAACACTGCTCTTCTTCTCCTGTTGGGGAGGCAGAACACAAACAATGGCAGATTGAGGTGCATTTCATGGTAGTGCATTCAATATCTACTTAAATAATCTTCCTTCTTTTGTGTGTCTTCAGCCCACTGGACTTGAACTGTTGTTGAAGCAGTAGCAGTGATGAGGGAAGTACTCACATGTTTTACTTAACTAAAAGTATCAATACTGCAATGTAGATATGCTCTGTTACAAGTAAGTCCCGTATTCAAAATATACTTGAGTGTATAAAGTACAAAAGTATCTGCATCGAAATATACTTAAAGTACCAAAAGTAAAAGTGCAGAATGTCCCATTTCACAAGTTTAAAATGTATACAAAAATCTTTTGAAAATAGCTTGTGAGCTTGTAGATCTGCTATTTTCAAATGGCCAAAATATATATACGGCTGAAGTGGTTAGTGTGTTTTGTAATAATAATCTAAATCTACAAAGTAACTAGTAACTAAAGTTCTCATATAATTGTAGTGGAGTAAAAGAACAATATTTTCCTCTGAGATGTAGTGGGGTAGAAGTAAAAGTATTGAAAATTGTAGAGAAAGTATAAATACCTCAAAATTGTACTTAAGTACAGTACTTGAGTACATGTACTTAGTTGTGATAAAACTACAAATTGACGTGGTCTCAGAACTTTTCCTCAGAAATACAGATGTCCTAACTTTACGAACTATAGTCCGGAAAGCCTGTCTGAACCCCGGGGTCGGAAGGAGTATGAATTGTGCTCTACATATCGTTGCTGTCGGGCAACTACTTTGTCGTACAACAGTGTCGCTCAAAGGTAGCAAAAATAGACGATCAACAAGCTCTCAACACGGCACGATGCGACGTGTTGTGAGCTTGTAGATTTGCTATTTTTGCTCTTTTGGAAGATTTTTTTAATTGAAAGTTAAAGTGGTTAAAGCAGCACTATGTAACGTTTTAACATCTACAGTATACTGTAGCATATTATGTCCCACAAAATTATAAAGTTACATGTACGCCTCTGCTGGGGGCATGACTGTATTACTATGTATAGGGGAGACAATGAGTTTCATCGTGGCATTTGCCAAGGCAGAACTGCCAGTCAAAGCGAAGACTGGCCAATCACAAGTCAAAGACGTTGGCTGCCATGTTATTTGAGTCCAAAGTGGTCACTGATACCCCAAACTACATAGTGCTGCTTTAAGTGTGTCTTTGGGTTTTATAAATATTGAACCAATGAAAAGTAACAAGAGCTTGTGACTAAATAAAAACAAAATTGGATTCATTGGAACACAGATTATTTTTTCCATCTCCTTAAAAGTAAAGGACGATATTGTTGGTGGCTGTTCCAGAACTGACAGAACAAAGTGCAACATCGCTCTCTTTTTCCATCTCTACATCCCTCCCTCCCAGCATCCCTCTGTTTCCCTGGTACCTGAGTGGTGATGACTGTGAGGGGTTTCCTAGTTGTGGAGGCTCCAGAGCTTGTTCTAGAAAGAGGTTGAGAAGGCTTCCAGTCTAAAATAGAGCCGGCCTCTGACCCAAAAGCTGATTCACCGTCCTGCGTCTCAGCCACCTAGACACACAATGGCGGAAAAAGTTGCATCAAACAACAACATTAGATATATAATGTAATATAATATATGTAATATAATATAGAATACACGTTGAAATAATTTCAAAAAAGTTCTACTGCTGAGCTAAGAATGGAAAGCCTGTTAGGGCAGGGGAGATATTACACTTTGAGCTTCATGCAATACCTTTTGTAGTAGTAGTGGTGGTGCACCCATTTCGGATGCTATCAATGCACTGAATGGGACATTATCACGTTTAATCAGACTATTGATTGGTCTAAGTAGGTGAGATACTGACCTACACACGTTTAATCAGACTACTCATTGGTGAGATACTGACGAACGTTGCGACGTTCGCTTGAGCCAACTCAGCGCCGGCCACGTTATGTACCGATAGGCACAGAATCGTAAATCATGTTTTGGGGACTGAGCTCCGTCGGTAGGTCAATATCTTACCAATCAATAGTCTGATTAAACGTGGGTAGGTCAGTATCTCACCTACTTAGAACAATTAATAGTCTGATTAAATGTGATAATGTTCCATTCAGTGCATTGATAAAATCCAAAGCCGGTGAGTAGTGGCCCTAACTGACCACAGGATATACATTTCTTAAGTGAAGAGTAGGGAGACCATCTCCAACCATTGCAGTTTAGTTACTGTAGTTATATTTTATTAAAATACTCTAAAATACAGAGTGGTTAAAGTAACATTATATTTACTCAAATGTTTTCATGAATTGTAGATTTAAGGTTCAAACAACACTGATGTAGCAAATCGCAATTAAATAAAAATGATATGAGTATCAGTTCAACAAAGCAGTCATTGTCATGCTGCAATGCCTGTGCAATGGAAAGACAGTGAGTTTGTAGGAGGCAATTTGTTGGAGGTTAATTGGTAAGGCATATCAATATTTCATAAAGACAAATTACTTGACCGCTACACAGCACATTCCTTTGCATTCAATATTTTCCGACAAGATGTTACAGCAGTATGCATGTGGTATATGTCTTACATCAGTGTCAGAGTTGTCTTCCATCTCGCTATCCTCCTTCTCATCCTCTCGTCTCTTGTCCTTGTCGTTCTCCTCCTCTTCCTCTTGACCCTTGACCTCGTGCTCGGAGTCATAGCCTCGGTGTGAGCCTCGGAGGGTGGACCGGCCGCTGTCCATGTAGCTCTCAGGCAGGCTGTCCTCTTCAAACTCACTGCTGTATCTGCGCTTCAGGCCTGGGTCACACATAGCCAGGGCCAGGCTGTCACAGCTGGGCCTTCGAGTGTCCAGAGTCTCCTCCTCCATACGTTCATAGAAACTGGCAGCGGTAAAGAGAAAATAAAGATATCATCAGCATAACACCAGTGGTGGACAAAGTACTCAACCCCAGTACTTGAGTCAAAGTATACAGGAACAGGAATCGAACTGTCAACCTTCGGACTAATATGCTGTAACACTACCTATAGTGCTATAGCTTTGTCCAGGCTGATGTTGTCTGTTGAAGATCATAACCTCTTGCCTTCTGTCATGAACCAAGCCAACACTAAGATCACTCGTTCACAAACCATTTGCCAATAGAGAAATTGTATGTCTCCTCACAACCGAAAACAGTGAAAGCAGCCGATCTACAAGCTCAGAAACACGTTGCTATCTGAAAAGTTTTGAGATTGTAGATCGGCTATTTTCAGAATGAAGTATGTCATAGATTGAAAAAACGTACTCTCAAATAAGCATTTCAGGTTATCTTTACCATTTGCACATGTATTCATTGATACAGTCATGTTGTTTGCAATTCAACTTATATGAAGTCTGCATCAAGTGAAGATTGAACTGGCGACCTTGAGATTGTAAGGCACTCATTTAAGGGAGACGCCATTGGACCAACAGACAAGGGACTGTGGAAAAGGAGATCACACAGATGATACAGTTTCACGCAAATAGCTGAAAAATCCTGGGTTTAAGTGTTTTTCAAACTGCTCAAAATTGCGGACAATCTAAGGGCCAATTGGAGTGAGATTGGTTTCAGTGATATTTGGAATGACTCTCTACATAACTGCAACGTTTCAAATAAATGTGAGTCTTGCATGTATGTGTTAGGGGCAGATGAATAATTTTCATAAAACTGCAATAGTTAAAATCTATTTCCTCCTGGGATTTTTGAGTAATCTGCACGAAACATTTTACACATGAACTTAGGACCTTTGCTGACAAAACAAAAGCGGCGGATTTTCCATAAGTGAAAAAATGCAGAAGTTATGAGCCAATGGCTGTTTTTCATATAATTCAAAATGGTGGGCGATCTAAAGGTCAGAGGTCAAAAGTCAGACCACGAAAGTTGTCGGGCATGAAGAGACGCATGTGTGTATCGAAGTTTCATGGTTGTAGGTCAAACAGGGCATGAGTTGTACCTGTTCAAAGTTGGCACTTTCAATGGAGTGCTATAGCGCCACCCTTTGACGAAAGAGTGTGAGAATTATTTCTTGATAGTTTTTCATGAGCATCTACCATATGGCCGAGTTTCGTAAAAAGCGTATGCACGGTTAAGCCAGAACTGCCAAAAACAAGTATTTTTCAAACTGCTCAAAATTGGGGACAATCTAAGGGCGGAGCTTACTGGTCAAAGCGATACATGTGTTCCTCGTGAGTCAAGGCACAAGTGTAAGCAAGTTTCACGACTTTCGGCCAAACGAGGCATGACTTATGCCTGGTTAAAGTTTGCATTTTCAAAAAATTGCTATAGCGCCCCCCTTTGGCCAATTGGAGTAAGATTGGTTTCAGTGATATTTGGAATGACCCTCTACATTTCCGCAAAGTTTCAAAGAAATGTGAGTCTGCATGTATGTTTTAGGCGCAGATGAATAATTTTCATAAAACTGTAATAGTTAAAATCTATCTCCTCCTGGGATTTTTGAGCAATCTGCACGAAACGTTTAACACTTGAACTTTGGACCTATGCCGACAACACCTTGGCAGCGGATTTTCCATAAGTGAAAAAATGCAGAAGTTAGGAGCCAATGACTGTTTTTCATATAATTGAAAATGGTGGGAGATCTAAAGGTCAGAGGTCAAAAGTCAGAGGGTGAAAGTTGTTCAGCATGAGGAGACGCATATGTGTATCCAAGTTTCATGGCTGTAGGTCAAACAGGGCATGAGTTGTACCTGTTCAAAGTTGTCATTTTTCAATTGAGTGCTATAGCGCCACCTTTTGACGAATGAGTGTGAGAATTATTTCTTCGTTTTTCATGACCATCTACCATATGGCCGAGTTTCATAAAAAGCGTATGCGCGGTTCAGCCAGAACTGCGAAAAGTGGCAGAAATAAGAACTAAAATACTGCCAATAATAAAACAGGTCCAGAGCTGAGCTCTGGCCCCGTAATAAAACAGGTCCAGAGCTGAGCTCTGGTCCCGTAACAAGCAAAATATACCTACACCAGGGGTCTTCAACAGGGGGTCCGGGACCCATAGGGGGTCCTCAGAGTTACTAGAGGGGGTCCGCCAAAACTTTGTGTGCTATGATTATTATTTTTTTTACATTAACCACTTGAACCCTAGCATCCCTTTTCTGAGGAGAACTTTAGCCAAAAATAGCAGATCTACAAGCTGGCGTTGTGAGCTTGTAGATCGGCTATTTTTGGCAAAGATGTAGAGGTGTAGAGGGTAAAAAGAGCAGACTAAGTAAACAAAAATGTTGAATCTGAAACACAATTTTATACAATTATAGAGGGTGTCCCTGCTTCATCTTTCTCTCAGCTAGGGGGTCCTTGGCCTGAAAACGTTGAAGACCCCTAACCTACACTATAGGTGTTTTTTCATGTTTGTAGCTGGCTGTAATCTTTCACTGAAGAGCATGCAGGGCAATGCTCAAATACACACAACAGTTCTATAGTGGTAAAAAAAACAGTCAGACCTCTGTACCCTGCACGGTTTAACTGCTTCAGTGAATCTGAGACTCCTTGGACCATGTCATTCACTCATCTCTCCATCGCAGCTTCTTGCTCTCAGGAGAACCTGTTCCCCTGTCGTCATTTGTCTAATTGTTTGTTTTTAATGTCACCTTTTCTTCAATAAGGCCCTGCCAACTACACCATATGGCCTGTTCCTTGGAGGAGTTGATCCAAAAAGGACTTTAGCTTGTTATTAATTCAGTTCCTACATTGACACAATAGTATATGAGAAAAGTCATACTAAACTCGTACTGTGTCATAAGTCATACAATACTTTAGTATAAACAAAATGCCATACAGTCCTGTCGTTAAAAAAATACTTTGTTCTTGTCAGCCTAAATTGTTCACAGCACAGCTATCTATTTTTATAATTAATTCTTGTGACAACCCTGGGGGTTGTCAGGGTGACTGGTGTGGTTGTCATGGTTACTAACCATGTGTCATGTGTGTCAGAATGATTGGAGGGCGGAGTGTGTCATCAGTGGAGATCTGGCCCACCTGGATTGTCCTCTATAAAATAGGTGGCTGGACTTCATTCTTGTCCTCTCTCTCACTGTGAAGCTCACTAGGAGCACTCCAGCCTTTTGGATTTTGTTTGTTAAAGAACAAGATCACTGTGGTAGAGGTTTGGGTTGTGTAGTTGCCTTGTCATGATGTAACTCCAAAGGTGAACAAGAAATCTAAAATAATTGCTGTATAATAATTGCATAGAAATTGATCATTCAAAATATGCTCCTCATTGACATTGTACGGTGAAACGGCTCTCAAAGTCACTCTTTTAGCACGTAAACGAACACAAACAAAGCTGATTCAGTCAATATAGAACATCACCAAACCCAGAACTGTTTTTTTTTTATATAAAAATGTCAACTTCCTGTTGATTTTACTATTTGAAGATCCGCGGATCCAGTCCGAGTTCTTTTTAATAAAAATAGCAAAATCAAGAGGATGTTAGCATTTTTATTTAAAAAACAAACGGTACTGGGTTTGGTGATGTTCTATATAGTCTGAATCAACTTTATTTGCGTTCGTTTGTGCTAAAAGAGTGACTTTGAGAGCTGTTTCAGCCTACAATGTAATTCAATGAGGAGCATATTTTTTTATTATCAATGGAGCAATTATTTTAGATTTCTTGCCCACCTTTGGAGATGCATCATGGCAAGGTAACTACACAACCCAAACCTCTACCAAAGTGGTCTTGCCCTTTAAGCACTGTTAACCACCCCAGTATCCGTATTGTGGGTATAGCTTTAGCAGAAAATAGCCGATCGACAAGCTCACTGCGACACGTGAGCTTGTCGATCGGCTATTTTCAGTCAAAACTTTCCTCATAATAACACAAAACAGAAAATACACTAGAATTGAGCCCTGAGGCTCACCGGTTACCCATATGGGGTTAAGTTAGTTTTAATAAAATAATTTAAACGTTCTTTGTTTGTGTGAGTTTCCTCATTTTGTTACAAACTCAGCTGTTTGCAACACTCTTGGTTGGTTGTTGCAATAAATACATTACATTTAAGTGGTTGAATTTATGTAATTTGTTATCCCTGAGTCACTAGAATACCTCAAAACGAAGTATGGAGCTCGGCCTATAATTGATCATTGTTTTGATTGATATGCTGCATGCCATGAGTGCGAAGTGGTATTTTCTTAAACTTAAATCAGTTAATCACAGAGGATCTGTGGTCATAATACAGCACTGTTTGAGGAACTAATAACTATAGTTGAAAACTTAAGACATATTTTTTAATGTCCAGTCCAAAGTGAGAACAATGTAGCCTTCTTGATTTAACACCAAAACTGCTATAGTTTTGATCATCTGAAACTAAGGAATTTATAAATGACAAAAAGGGTATGAATTTTTATGACATTACAAAACATCTCTCTGTTTCCTTTCAATGAAAGTGTAAATCTGGGTTCAGACTCAGCCAGAGTAAACGTTTTCTAACAGATGGTTTTAAACAACCTAAATCTCAGTCGTGTCATAATGAACCCTTTCCCTGCTCATCAGAGGGTGTATCTAGTAGATCCAGTCATTATGTCAGGGGTAGAGGTGTTTGCTGTGGATTTTCATCTTTTGACCTGTCACCTCTCGCTTTAACTTTAAATATAACCTCGAAATCCTACTTAATGTGAAAGGCCTGGTGGTGCAAGAGTAAAGCATAGGCTTCACAAGCGGATGGTCGTGGGTTTGAATCTTGGTCAGGGAAGATCACAATTTTCGGTCTTTTTAAGGCGAGAACCATGGATGAAGCCCACCTCCCTCCTCACGCCCTCTTTTAGCTCCGGTAGGAGAGGGAGGAGCATGGAGGGAGCCCACCTCCAGGGGGAGGAGCTTAATACATTTACATATTAATTAAAGATTTTTATTTTAGTTTTTTTTGTGATTTTATGGCCACTGTTTTTTTTTCACATGAATTTGTTTGAGACATTTTTTTATTGTTTTTTTTCATCACCAGTTTGTATTGACCACAGCTCCATTGTTTTTTTGTTGTATTACCCTTTTAGTTTTTATTTAGTAGTTGTTTTGAGTGAACTTTGAACCTCGAACCTTTAGTTTGTGAACCTTTGATTTATCTTTTAAGCCACGCTGGCATGGAAGGTACAATTGGGAACGTCATCCTTAACCCGCCTTTTAGAATTTAGATGGAACAGTGAAAATGTTCTTCAGGAGCCTTGAACTCCAAACCTTCTACTTTCAGACCCTGTGTTTAAGCCTTGAGCCACGCTGGCATGGAAAATACAAGTGGGAACGTCATCCTTAACCCGCCTTTTAGAATTTAGATGGACAGTGAAAATGTTCTTCAGGAGCCTTGAACCCCAAACCTTCTACTTTCAGACCCTGTGTTTAACTCTTGAGCCACGCTGGCATGGAAAGTACAAGTGGGAACGTCATCTTTAACCCGCCTTTTAGAATTTAGATGGACAGTGAAAATGTTCTTCAGGAGCCTTGAACCCCAAACCTTCTGCTTTCAGACCCTGTGTCTATCTCTTGAGCCACACTGGCAGGAAGTTACAATTGGGAACGTCATCCTTCACCCGCCTTCCCCAAACCTTCTGCTTTCAGACCCTGAAAACGGAAAAAAAATTGTTCCCCCAAAAACCTGTTAGGAGTACGTTTCAGGCAATTTAAAGTTGATTGGTAGTGACTTTTGTTTTGGTCCCTAACATTCATCGAGCTCTGGACTTAGTCATTTTTTTTCCGTTTCGGTAGTGACACAATGGTGTCACTACCGAAACGGAAAAAAAATTGTTCCCCCAAAAACCTGTTAGGAGTACGTTTCAGGCAATTTAAAGTTGATTGGTAGTGACTTTTTTTTGGTCCCTAACATTCATCGAGCTCTGGACTTAGAAATGTTTTTTCCGTTTCGGTAGTGACACTACCGAAACGAGAAAAAAAATTGTTCCCTCAAAAACCTGTTAGGAGTACGTTTCAGGCAATTTAAAGTTGATTGGTAGTGACTTTTTTGTGACTTTTTTTTGGTCCCTAACATTCATCGAGCTCTGGACTTAGATATTTTTTTTTCCGTTTCGGTAGTGACACTACCGAAACGAAAAAAAAAATGTTCCCCCAAAAACCTGTTAGGAGTACGTTTCAGGCAATTTAAAGTTGATTGGTAGTGACTTTTTTGTGACTTTTTTTTGGTCCCTAACATTCATCGAGCTCTGGACTTACAATTTTTTTTTCCGTTTCGGTAGTGACACTACCGAAACGAAAAAAAAAAATGTTCCCCCAAAAACCTGTTAGGAGTACGTTTCAGGCAATTTAAAGTTGATTGGTAGTGACTTTTTTGTGACTTTTTTTTTGGTCCCTAACATTCATCGAGCTCTGGACTTAGATATTTTTTTTTTCCGTTTCGGTAGTGACACTACCGAAACGAAAAAAAAAATGTTCCCCCAAAAACCTGTTAGGAGTACGTTTCAGGCAATTTAAAGTTGATTGGTAGTGACTTTTTTGTGACTTTTTTTTTGGTCCCTAACATTCATCGAGCTCTGGACTTAGTACATTTTTTTCCGTTTCGGTAGTGACACTACCGAAACGAGAAAAAAAAATGTTCCCCCAAAAACCTGTTAGGAGTACGTTTCAGGCAATTTAAAGTTGATTGGCATTGACTTTTTTGTGACTTTTTTTTTGGTCCCTAACATTCATCGAGCTCTGGACTTAGAATTTATTTTTTCCCCAAAAACCTGTTAGGAGTACGTTTCAGGCAATTTAAAGTTGATTGGTAGTGACTTTTTTTTTGGTTCCTAACATTCATCGAGCTCTGAACTTAGTACATTTTTTTCCGTTTCGGTAGTGACACTACCGAAACGAGAAAAAAAAATGTTCCCCCAAAAACCTGTTAGGAGTACGTTTCAGGCAATTTAAAGTTGATTGGTAGTGACTTTTTTTTGGGTCCCTAACATTCATCGAGCTCTGGACTTAGTACATTTTCTTCTTACCGAAACGATTTTCTTTTTACCGAAACGAAAGTTTCGGTAAATTGTCCCCCCAAAAACCTGTTAGGAGTACGTTTCAGGCAATTTAGAGTTGAATGGTAGTACTTTGTAGTGACTTTTTTTTCCGTCCCTAACATTCATCGAGCTCTGGACTTAGTAAATTTTCTTTTTACCGAAACGATTTTTGGGAAATTGTCCCCCCAAAAACCTGTTAGGAGTACGTTTCAGGCAATTTAGAGTTGAATGGTAGTACTTTTTCGTGACTTTTTTTTTCGTCCCTAACATTCATCGAGCTCTGGACTTAGTAAATTTTCTTCTTACCGAAACGATTTTCTTTTTACCGAAACGAAAGTTTCGGTAAATTGTCCCCCAAAAACCTGTTAGGAGTACATTTCAGGCAATTTAGAGTTGAATGGTAGTACTTTGTCGTGACTTTTTTTTTGGTCCCTAACATTCATCGAGCTCTGGACTTAGAAATGTTTTTTCCGTTTCGGTAGTGACACTACCGAAACGAGAAAAAAAATTGTTCCCTCAAAAACCTGTTAGGAGTACGTTTCAGGCAATTTAAAGTTGATTGGTAGTGACTTTTTTGTGACTTTTTTTTGGTCCCTAACATTCATCGAGCTCTGGACTTAGATATTTTTTTTTCCGTTTCGGTAGTGACACTACCGAAACGAAAAAAAAAATGTTCCCCCAAAAACCTGTTAGGAGTACGTTTCAGGCAATTTAAAGTTGATTGGTAGTGACTTTTTTGTGACTTTTTTTTGGTCCCTAACATTCATCGAGCTCTGGACTTACAATTCTTTTTCCGTTTCGGTAGTGACACTACCGAAACGAAAAAAAAAATGTTCCCCCAAAAACCTGTTAGGAGTACGTTTCAGGCAATTTAAAGTTGATTGGTAGTGACTTTTTTGTGACTTTTCTTTTGGTCCCTAACATTCATCGAGCTCTGGACTTAGTAAATTTTCTTTTTACCGAAACGATTTTTGGGAAATTGTCCCCCCAAAAACCTGTTAGGAGTACGTTTCAGGCAATTTAGAGTTGAATGGTAGTACTTTTTCGTGACTTTTTTTTTCGTCCCTAACATTCATCGAGCTCTGGACTTAGTAAATTTTCTTCTTACCGAAACGATTTTCTTTTTACCGAAACGAAAGTTTCGGTAAATTGTCCCCCAAAAACCTGTTAGGAGTACATTTCAGGCAATTTAGAGTTGAATGGTAGTACTTTGTCGTGACTTTTTTTTTGGTCCCTAACATTCATCGAGCTCTGGACTTAGTACATTTTCTTCTTACCGAAACGATTTTCTTTTTACCGAAACGAAAGTTTCGGTAAATTGTCCCCCCAAAAACCTGTTAGGAGTACGTTTCAGGCAATTTAGAGTTGAATGGTAGTACTTTGTAGTGACTTTTTTTTCCGTCCCTAACATTCATCGAGCTCTGGACTTAGTAAATTTTCTTTTTACCGAAACGATTTTTGGGAAATTGTCCCCCCAAAAACCTGTTAGGAGTACGTTTCAGGCAATTTAGAGTTGAATGGTAGTACTTTTTCGTGACTTTTTTTTTCGTCCCTAACATTCATCGAGCTCTGGACTTAGTAAATTTTCTTCTTACCGAAACGATTTTCTTTTTACCGAAACGAAAGTTTCGGTAAATTGTCCCCCAAAAACCTGTTAGGAGTACATTTCAGGCAATTTAGAGTTGAATGGTAGTACTTTGTCGTGACTTTTTTTTTGGTCCCTAACATTCATCGAGCTCTGGACTTAGAAATGTTTTTTCCGTTTCGGTAGTGACACTACCGAAACGAGAAAAAAAATTGTTCCCTCAAAAACCTGTTAGGAGTACGTTTCAGGCAATTTAAAGTTGATTGGTAGTGACTTTTTTGTGACTTTTTTTTGGTCCCTAACATTCATCGAGCTCTGGACTTAGATATTTTTTTTTCCGTTTCGGTAGTGACACTACCGAAACGAAAAAAAAAATGTTCCCCCAAAAACCTGTTAGGAGTACGTTTCAGGCAATTTAAAGTTGATTGGTAGTGACTTTTTTGTGACTTTTTTTTGGTCCCTAACATTCATCGAGCTCTGGACTTACAATTCTTTTTCCGTTTCGGTAGTGACACTACCGAAACGAAAAAAAAAATGTTCCCCCAAAAACCTGTTAGGAGTACGTTTCAGGCAATTTAAAGTTGATTGGTAGTGACTTTTTTGTGACTTTTCTTTTGGTCCCTAACATTCATCGAGCTCTGGACTTAGTAAATTTTCTTTTTACCGAAACGATTTTTGGGAAATTGTCCCCCCAAAAACCTGTTAGGAGTACGTTTCAGGCAATTTAGAGTTGAATGGTAGTACTTTTTCGTGACTTTTTTTTTCGTCCCTAACATTCATCGAGCTCTGGACTTAGTAAATTTTCTTCTTACCGAAACGATTTTCTTTTTACCGAAACGAAAGTTTCGGTAAATTGTCCCCCAAAAACCTGTTAGGAGTACATTTCAGGCAATTTAGAGTTGAATGGTAGTACTTTGTCGTGACTTTTTTTTTGGTCCCTAACATTCATCGAGCTCTGGACTTAGAAATGTTTTTTCCGTTTCGGTAGTGACACTACCGAAACGAGAAAAGAAATTGTTCCCTCAAAAACCTGTTAGGAGTACGTTTCAGGCAATTTAAAGTTGATTGGTAGTGACTTTTTTGTGACTTTTTTTTGGTCCCTAACATTCATCGAGCTCTGGACTTAGATATTTTTTTTTCCGTTTCGGTAGTGACACTACCGAAACGAAAAAAAAAATGTTCCCCCAAAAACCTGTTAGGAGTACGTTTCAGGCAATTTAAAGTTGATTGGTAGTGACTTTTTTGTGACTTTTTTTTGGTCCCTAACATTCATCGAGCTCTGGACTTAGTAAATTTTCTTTTTACCGAAACGATTTTTGGGAAATTGTCCCCCCAAAAACCTGTTAGGAGTACGTTTCAGGCAATTTAGAGTTGAATGGTAGTACTTTTTCGTGACTTTTTTTTTCGTCCCTAACATTCATCGAGCTCTGGACTTAGTAAATTTTCTTCTTACCGAAACGATTTTCTTTTTACCGAAACGAAAGTTTCGGTAAATTGTCCCCCAAAAACCTGTTAGGAGTACATTTCAGGCAATTTAGAGTTGAATGGTAGTACTTTGTCGTGACTTTTTTTTTGGTCCCTAACATTCATCGAGCTCTGGACTTAGAAATGTTTTTTCCGTTTCGGTAGTGACACTACCGAAACGAGAAAAAAAATTGTTCCCTCAAAAACCTGTTAGGAGTACGTTTCAGGCAATTTAAAGTTGATTGGTAGTGACTTTTTTGTGACTTTTTTTTGGTCCCTAACATTCATCGAGCTCTGGACTTAGATATTTTTTTTTCCGTTTCGGTAGTGACACTACCGAAACGAAAAAAAAAATGTTCCCCCAAAAACCTGTTAGGAGTACGTTTCAGGCAATTTAAAGTTGATTGGTAGTGACTTTTTTGTGACTTTTTTTTGGTCCCTAACATTCATCGAGCTCTGGACTTACAATTCTTTTTCCGTTTCGGTAGTGACACTACCGAAACGAAAAAAAAAATGTTCCCCCAAAAACCTGTTAGGAGTACGTTTCAGGCAATTTAAAGTTGATTGGTAGTGACTTTTTTGTGACTTTTTTTTTGGTCCCTAACATTCATCGAGCTCTGGACTTAGTAAATTTTCTTTTTACCGAAACGATTTTTGGGAAATTGTCCCCCCAAAAACCTGTTAGGAGTACGTTTCAGGCAATTTAGAGTTGAATGGTAGTACTTTTTCGTGACTTTTTTTTTCGTCCCTAACATTCATCGAGCTCTGGACTTAGTAAATTTTCTTCTTACCGAAACGATTTTCTTTTTACCGAAACGAAAGTTTCGGTAAATTGTCCCCCAAAAACCTGTTAGGAGTACATTTCAGGCAATTTAGAGTTGAATGGTAGTACTTTGTCGTGACTTTTTTTTTGGTCCCTAACATTCATCGAGCTCTGGACTTAGTAAATTTTCTTCTTACCGAAACGATTTTCTTTTTACCGAAACTAACATTCATCGAGCTCTGGACTTAGTACATTTTTTTCCGTTTCGGTAGTGACACTACCGAAACGAGAAAAAAAAATGTTCCCCCAAAAACCTGTTAGGAGTACGTTTCAGGCAATTTAAAGTTGATTGGCATTGACTTTTTTGTGACTTTTTTTTTGGTCCCTAACATTCATCGAGCTCTGGACTTAGAATTTATTTTTTCCCCAAAAACCTGTTAGGAGTACGTTTCAGGCAATTTAAAGTTGATTGGTAGTGACTTTTTTTTTGGTTCCTAACATTCATCGAGCTCTGAACTTAGTACATTTTTTTCCGTTTCGGTAGTGACACTACCGAAACGAGAAAAAAAAATGTTCCCCCAAAAACCTGTTAGGAGTACGTTTCAGGCAATTTAAAGTTGATTGGTAGTGACTTTTTTTTGGGTCCCTAACATTCATCGAGCTCTGGACTTAGTACATTTTCTTCTTACCGAAACGATTTTCTTTTTACCGAAACGAAAGTTTCGGTAAATTGTCCCCCCAAAAACCTGTTAGGAGTACGTTTCAGGCAATTTAGAGTTGAATGGTAGTACTTTGTAGTGACTTTTTTTTCCGTCCCTAACATTCATCGAGCTCTGGACTTAGTAAATTTTCTTTTTACCGAAACGATTTTTGGGAAATTGTCCCCCCAAAAACCTGTTAGGAGTACGTTTCAGGCAATTTAGAGTTGAATGGTAGTACTTTTTCGTGACTTTTTTTTTCGTCCCTAACATTCATCGAGCTCTGGACTTAGTAAATTTTCTTCTTACCGAAACGATTTTCTTTTTACCGAAACGAAAGTTTCGGTAAATTGTCCCCCAAAAACCTGTTAGGAGTACATTTCAGGCAATTTAGAGTTGAATGGTAGTACTTTGTCGTGACTTTTTTTTTGGTCCCTAACATTCATCGAGCTCTGGACTTAGAAATGTTTTTTCCGTTTCGGTAGTGACACTACCGAAACGAGAAAAAAAATTGTTCCCTCAAAAACCTGTTAGGAGTACGTTTCAGGCAATTTAAAGTTGATTGGTAGTGACTTTTTTGTGACTTTTTTTTGGTCCCTAACATTCATCGAGCTCTGGACTTAGATATTTTTTTTTCCGTTTCGGTAGTGACACTACCGAAACGAAAAAAAAAATGTTCCCCCAAAAACCTGTTAGGAGTACGTTTCAGGCAATTTAAAGTTGATTGGTAGTGACTTTTTTGTGACTTTTTTTTGGTCCCTAACATTCATCGAGCTCTGGACTTACAATTCTTTTTCCGTTTCGGTAGTGACACTACCGAAACGAAAAAAAAAATGTTCCCCCAAAAACCTGTTAGGAGTACGTTTCAGGCAATTTAAAGTTGATTGGTAGTGACTTTTTTGTGACTTTTCTTTTGGTCCCTAACATTCATCGAGCTCTGGACTTAGTAAATTTTCTTTTTACCGAAACGATTTTTGGGAAATTGTCCCCCCAAAAACCTGTTAGGAGTACGTTTCAGGCAATTTAGAGTTGAATGGTAGTACTTTTTCGTGACTTTTTTTTTCGTCCCTAACATTCATCGAGCTCTGGACTTAGTAAATTTTCTTCTTACCGAAACGATTTTCTTTTTACCGAAACGAAAGTTTCGGTAAATTGTCCCCCAAAAACCTGTTAGGAGTACATTTCAGGCAATTTAGAGTTGAATGGTAGTACTTTGTCGTGACTTTTTTTTTGGTCCCTAACATTCATCGAGCTCTGGACTTAGAAATGTTTTTTCCGTTTCGGTAGTGACACTACCGAAACGAGAAAAAAAATTGTTCCCTCAAAAACCTGTTAGGAGTACGTTTCAGGCAATTTAAAGTTGATTGGTAGTGACTTTTTTGTGACTTTTTTTTTGGTCCCTAACATTCATCGAGCTCTGGACTTAGATATTTTTTTTTTCCGTTTCGGTAGTGACACTACCGAAACGAAAAAAAAAATGTTCCCCCAAAAACCTGTTAGGAGTACGTTTCAGGCAATTTAAAGTTGATTGGTAGTGACTTTTTTGTGACTTTTTTTTGGTCCCTAACATTCATCGAGCTCTGGACTTACAATTCTTTTTCCGTTTCGGTAGTGACACTACCGAAACGAAAAAAAAAATGTTCCCCCAAAAACCTGTTAGGAGTACGTTTCAGGCAATTTAAAGTTGATTGGTAGTGACTTTTTTGTGACTTTTCTTTTGGTCCCTAACATTCATCGAGCTCTGGACTTAGTAAATTTTCTTTTTACCGAAACGATTTTTGGGAAATTGTCCCCCCAAAAACCTGTTAGGAGTACGTTTCAGGCAATTTAGAGTTGAATGGTAGTACTTTTTCGTGACTTTTTTTTTCGTCCCTAACATTCATCGAGCTCTGGACTTAGTAAATTTTCTTCTTACCGAAACGATTTTCTTTTTACCGAAACGAAAGTTTCGGTAAATTGTCCCCCAAAAACCTGTTAGGAGTACATTTCAGGCAATTTAGAGTTGAATGGTAGTACTTTGTCGTGACTTTTTTTTTGGTCCCTAACATTCATCGAGCTCTGGACTTAGAAATGTTTTTTCCGTTTCGGTAGTGACACTACCGAAACGAGAAAAAAAATTGTTCCCTCAAAAACCTGTTAGGAGTACGTTTCAGGCAATTTAAAGTTGATTGGTAGTGACTTTTTTGTGACTTTTTTTTGGTCCCTAACATTCATCGAGCTCTGGACTTAGATATTTTTTTTTCCGTTTCGGTAGTGACACTACCGAAACGAAAAAAAAAATGTTCCCCCAAAAACCTGTTAGGAGTACGTTTCAGGCAATTTAAAGTTGATTGGTAGTGACTTTTTTGTGACTTTTTTTTGGTCCCTAACATTCATCGAGCTCTGGACTTACAATTCTTTTTCCGTTTCGGTAGTGACACTACCGAAACGAAAAAAAAAATGTTCCCCCAAAAACCTGTTAGGAGTACGTTTCAGGCAATTTAAAGTTGATTGGTAGTGACTTTTTTGTGACTTTTTTTTTGGTCCCTAACATTCATCGAGCTCTGGACTTAGTAAATTTTCTTTTTACCGAAACGAAAGTTTCGGTAAATTGTCCCCCAAAAACCTGTTAGGAGTACATTTCAGGCAATTTAGAGTTGAATGGTAGTACTTTGTCGTGACTTTTTTTTTGGTCCCTAACATTCATCGAGCTCTGGACTTAGAAATGTTTTTTCCGTTTCGGTAGTGACACTACCGAAACGAGAAAAAAAATTGTTCCCTCAAAAACCTGTTAGGAGTACGTTTCAGGCAATTTAAAGTTGATTGGTAGTGACTTTTTTGTGACTTTTTTTTGGTCCCTAACATTCATCGAGCTCTGGACTTAGATATTTTTTTTTCCGTTTCGGTAGTGACACTACCGAAACGAAAAAAAAAATGTTCCCCCAAAAACCTGTTAGGAGTACGTTTCAGGCAATTTAAAGTTGATTGGTAGTGACTTTTTTGTGACTTTTTTTTGGTCCCTAACATTCATCGAGCTCTGGACTTACAATTCTTTTTCCGTTTCGGTAGTGACACTACCGAAACGAAAAAAAAAATGTTCCCCCAAAAACCTGTTAGGAGTACGTTTCAGGCAATTTAAAGTTGATTGGTAGTGACTTTTTTGTGACTTTTTTTTTGGTCCCTAACATTCATCGAGCTCTGGACTTAGTAAATTTTCTTTTTACCGAAACGATTTTTGGGAAATTGTCCCCCCAAAAACCTGTTAGGAGTACGTTTCAGGCAATTTAGAGTTGAATGGTAGTACTTTTTCGTGACTTTTTTTTTCGTCCCTAACATTCATCGAGCTCTGGACTTAGTAAATTTTCTTCTTACCGAAACGATTTTCTTTTTACCGAAACGAAAGTTTCGGTAAATTGTCCCCCAAAAACCTGTTAGGAGTACATTTCAGGCAATTTAGAGTTGAATGGTAGTACTTTGTCGTGACTTTTTTTTTGGTCCCTAACATTCATCGAGCTCTGGACTTAGAAATGTTTTTTCCGTTTCGGTAGTGACACTACCGAAACGAGAAAAAAAATTGTTCCCTCAAAAACCTGTTAGGAGTACGTTTCAGGCAATTTAAAGTTGATTGGTAGTGACTTTTTTGTGACTTTTTTTTGGTCCCTAACATTCATCGAGCTCTGGACTTAGATATTTTTTTTTCCGTTTCGGTAGTGACACTACCGAAACGAAAAAAAAAATGTTCCCCCAAAAACCTGTTAGGAGTACGTTTCAGGCAATTTAAAGTTGATTGGTAGTGACTTTTTTGTGACTTTTTTTTGGTCCCTAACATTCATCGAGCTCTGGACTTAGTAAATTTTCTTTTTACCGAAACGATTTTTGGGAAATTGTCCCCCCAAAAACCTGTTAGGAGTACGTTTCAGGCAATTTAGAGTTGAATGGTAGTACTTTTTCGTGACTTTTTTTTTCGTCCCTAACATTCATCGAGCTCTGGACTTAGTAAATTTTCTTCTTACCGAAACGATTTTCTTTTTACCGAAACGAAAGTTTCGGTAAATTGTCCCCCAAAAACCTGTTAGGAGTACATTTCAGGCAATTTAGAGTTGAATGGTAGTACTTTGTCGTGACTTTTTTTTTGGTCCCTAACATTCATCGAGCTCTGGACTTAGAAATGTTTTTTCCGTTTCGGTAGTGACACTACCGAAACGAGAAAAAAAATTGTTCCCTCAAAAACCTGTTAGGAGTACGTTTCAGGCAATTTAAAGTTGATTGGTAGTGACTTTTTTGTGACTTTTTTTTGGTCCCTAACATTCATCGAGCTCTGGACTTAGATATTTTTTTTTCCGTTTCGGTAGTGACACTACCGAAACGAAAAAAAAAATGTTCCCCCAAAAACCTGTTAGGAGTACGTTTCAGGCAATTTAAAGTTGATTGGTAGTGACTTTTTTGTGACTTTTTTTTGGTCCCTAACATTCATCGAGCTCTGGACTTACAATTCTTTTTCCGTTTCGGTAGTGACACTACCGAAACGAAAAAAAAAATGTTCCCCCAAAAACCTGTTAGGAGTACGTTTCAGGCAATTTAAAGTTGATTGGTAGTGACTTTTTTGTGACTTTTTTTTTGGTCCCTAACATTCATCGAGCTCTGGACTTAGTAAATTTTCTTTTTACCGAAACGATTTTTGGGAAATTGTCCCCCCAAAAACCTGTTAGGAGTACGTTTCAGGCAATTTAGAGTTGAATGGTAGTACTTTTTCGTGACTTTTTTTTTCGTCCCTAACATTCATCGAGCTCTGGACTTAGTAAATTTTCTTCTTACCGAAACGATTTTCTTTTTACCGAAACGAAAGTTTCGGTAAATTGTCCCCCAAAAACCTGTTAGGAGTACATTTCAGGCAATTTAGAGTTGAATGGTAGTACTTTGTCGTGACTTTTTTTTTGGTCCCTAACATTCATCGAGCTCTGGACTTAGAAATGTTTTTTCCGTTTCGGTAGTGACACTACCGAAACGAGAAAAAAAATTGTTCCCTCAAAAACCTGTTAGGAGTACGTTTCAGGCAATTTAAAGTTGATTGGTAGTGACTTTTTTGTGACTTTTTTTTGGTCCCTAACATTCATCGAGCTCTGGACTTAGATATTTTTTTTTCCGTTTCGGTAGTGACACTACCGAAACGAAAAAAAAAATGTTCCCCCAAAAACCTGTTAGGAGTACGTTTCAGGCAATTTAAAGTTGATTGGTAGTGACTTTTTTGTGACTTTTTTTTGGTCCCTAACATTCATCGAGCTCTGGACTTACAATTCTTTTTCCGTTTCGGTAGTGACACTACCGAAACGAAAAAAAAAATGTTCCCCCAAAAACCTGTTAGGAGTACGTTTCAGGCAATTTAAAGTTGATTGGTAGTGACTTTTTTGTGACTTTTTTTTTGGTCCCTAACATTCATCGAGCTCTGGACTTAGATATTTTTTTTCCGTTTCGGTAGTGACACTACCGAAACGAAAAAAAAATTGTTCCCCCAAAAACCTGTTAGGAGTACGTTTCAGGCAATTTAAAGTTGATTGGTAGTGACTTTTTTGTGACTTTTTTTTTGGTCCCTAACATTCATCGAGCTCTGGACTTAGTACATTTTTTTCCGTTTCGGTAGTGACACTACCGAAACGAGAAAAAAAAATGTTCCCCCAAAAACCTGTTAGGAGTACGTTTCAGGCAATTTAAAGTTGATTGGCATTGACTTTTTTGTGACTTTTTTTTTTGTCCCTAACATTCATCGAGCTCTGGACTTAGAATTTATTTTTTCCCCAAAAACCTGTTAGGAGTACGTTTCAGGCAATTTAAAGTTGATTGGTAGTGACTTTTTTTTTGGTTCCTAACATTCATCGAGCTCTGAACTTAGTACATTTTTTTCCGTTTCGGTAGTGACACTACCGAAACGAGAAAAAAAAATGTTCCCCCAAAAACCTGTTAGGAGTACGTTTCAGGCAATTTAAAGTTGATTGGTAGTGACTTTTTTTTGGGTCCCTAACATTCATCGAGCTCTGGACTTAGTACATTTTCTTCTTACCGAAACGATTTTCTTTTTACCGAAACGAAAGTTTCGGTAAATTGTCCCCCCAAAAACCTGTTAGGAGTACGTTTCAGGCAATTTAGAGTTGAATGGTAGTACTTTGTAGTGACTTTTTTTTCCGTCCCTAACATTCATCGAGCTCTGGACTTAGTAAATTTTCTTTTTACCGAAACGATTTTTGGGAAATTGTCCCCCCAAAAACCTGTTAGGAGTACGTTTCAGGCAATTTAGAGTTGAATGGTAGTACTTTTTCGTGACTTTTTTTTTCGTCCCTAACATTCATCGAGCTCTGGACTTAGTAAATTTTCTTCTTACCGAAACGATTTTCTTTTTACCGAAACGAAAGTTTCGGTAAATTGTCCCCCAAAAACCTGTTAGGAGTACATTTCAGGCAATTTAGAGTTGAATGGTAGTACTTTGTCGTGACTTTTTTTTTGGTCCCTAACATTCATCGAGCTCTGGACTTAGAAATGTTTTTTCCGTTTCGGTAGTGACACTACCGAAACGAGAAAAAAAATTGTTCCCTCAAAAACCTGTTAGGAGTACGTTTCAGGCAATTTAAAGTTGATTGGTAGTGACTTTTTTGTGACTTTTTTTTGGTCCCTAACATTCATCGAGCTCTGGACTTAGATATTTTTTTTTCCGTTTCGGTAGTGACACTACCGAAACGAAAAAAAAAATGTTCCCCCAAAAACCTGTTAGGAGTACGTTTCAGGCAATTTAAAGTTGATTGGTAGTGACTTTTTTGTGACTTTTTTTTGGTCCCTAACATTCATCGAGCTCTGGACTTACAATTCTTTTTCCGTTTCGGTAGTGACACTACCGAAACGAAAAAAAAAATGTTCCCCCAAAAACCTGTTAGGAGTACGTTTCAGGCAATTTAAAGTTGATTGGTAGTGACTTTTTTGTGACTTTTCTTTTGGTCCCTAACATTCATCGAGCTCTGGACTTAGTAAATTTTCTTTTTACCGAAACGATTTTTGGGAAATTGTCCCCCCAAAAACCTGTTAGGAGTACGTTTCAGGCAATTTAGAGTTGAATGGTAGTACTTTTTCGTGACTTTTTTTTTCGTCCCTAACATTCATCGAGCTCTGGACTTAGTAAATTTTCTTCTTACCGAAACGATTTTCTTTTTACCGAAACGAAAGTTTCGGTAAATTGTCCCCCAAAAACCTGTTAGGAGTACATTTCAGGCAATTTAGAGTTGAATGGTAGTACTTTGTCGTGACTTTTTTTTTGGTCCCTAACATTCATCGAGCTCTGGACTTAGAAATGTTTTTTCCGTTTCGGTAGTGACACTACCGAAACGAGAAAAAAAATTGTTCCCTCAAAAACCTGTTAGGAGTACGTTTCAGGCAATTTAAAGTTGATTGGTAGTGACTTTTTTGTGACTTTTTTTTTGGTCCCTAACATTCATCGAGCTCTGGACTTAGATATTTTTTTTTTCCGTTTCGGTAGTGACACTACCGAAACGAAAAAAAAAATGTTCCCCCAAAAACCTGTTAGGAGTACGTTTCAGGCAATTTAAAGTTGATTGGTAGTGACTTTTTTGTGACTTTTTTTTGGTCCCTAACATTCATCGAGCTCTGGACTTACAATTCTTTTTCCGTTTCGGTAGTGACACTACCGAAACGAAAAAAAAAATGTTCCCCCAAAAACCTGTTAGGAGTACGTTTCAGGCAATTTAAAGTTGATTGGTAGTGACTTTTTTGTGACTTTTCTTTTGGTCCCTAACATTCATCGAGCTCTGGACTTAGTAAATTTTCTTTTTACCGAAACGATTTTTGGGAAATTGTCCCCCCAAAAACCTGTTAGGAGTACGTTTCAGGCAATTTAGAGTTGAATGGTAGTACTTTTTCGTGACTTTTTTTTTCGTCCCTAACATTCATCGAGCTCTGGACTTAGTAAATTTTCTTCTTACCGAAACGATTTTCTTTTTACCGAAACGAAAGTTTCGGTAAATTGTCCCCCAAAAACCTGTTAGGAGTACATTTCAGGCAATTTAGAGTTGAATGGTAGTACTTTGTCGTGACTTTTTTTTTGGTCCCTAACATTCATCGAGCTCTGGACTTAGAAATGTTTTTTCCGTTTCGGTAGTGACACTACCGAAACGAGAAAAAAAATTGTTCCCTCAAAAACCTGTTAGGAGTACGTTTCAGGCAATTTAAAGTTGATTGGTAGTGACTTTTTTGTGACTTTTTTTTGGTCCCTAACATTCATCGAGCTCTGGACTTAGATATTTTTTTTTCCGTTTCGGTAGTGACACTACCGAAACGAAAAAAAAAATGTTCCCCCAAAAACCTGTTAGGAGTACGTTTCAGGCAATTTAAAGTTGATTGGTAGTGACTTTTTTGTGACTTTTTTTTGGTCCCTAACATTCATCGAGCTCTGGACTTACAATTCTTTTTCCGTTTCGGTAGTGACACTACCGAAACGAAAAAAAAAATGTTCCCCCAAAAACCTGTTAGGAGTACGTTTCAGGCAATTTAAAGTTGATTGGTAGTGACTTTTTTGTGACTTTTTTTTTGGTCCCTAACATTCATCGAGCTCTGGACTTAGTAAATTTTCTTTTTACCGAAACGAAAGTTTCGGTAAATTGTCCCCCAAAAACCTGTTAGGAGTACATTTCAGGCAATTTAGAGTTGAATGGTAGTACTTTGTCGTGACTTTTTTTTTGGTCCCTAACATTCATCGAGCTCTGGACTTAGAAATGTTTTTTCCGTTTCGGTAGTGACACTACCGAAACGAGAAAAAAAATTGTTCCCTCAAAAACCTGTTAGGAGTACGTTTCAGGCAATTTAAAGTTGATTGGTAGTGACTTTTTTGTGACTTTTTTTTGGTCCCTAACATTCATCGAGCTCTGGACTTAGATATTTTTTTTTCCGTTTCGGTAGTGACACTACCGAAACGAAAAAAAAAATGTTCCCCCAAAAACCTGTTAGGAGTACGTTTCAGGCAATTTAAAGTTGATTGGTAGTGACTTTTTTGTGACTTTTTTTTGGTCCCTAACATTCATCGAGCTCTGGACTTACAATTCTTTTTCCGTTTCGGTAGTGACACTACCGAAACGAAAAAAAAAATGTTCCCCCAAAAACCTGTTAGGAGTACGTTTCAGGCAATTTAAAGTTGATTGGTAGTGACTTTTTTGTGACTTTTTTTTTGGTCCCTAACATTCATCGAGCTCTGGACTTAGTAAATTTTCTTTTTACCGAAACGATTTTTGGGAAATTGTCCCCCCAAAAACCTGTTAGGAGTACGTTTCAGGCAATTTAGAGTTGAATGGTAGTACTTTTTCGTGACTTTTTTTTTCGTCCCTAACATTCATCGAGCTCTGGACTTAGTAAATTTTCTTCTTACCGAAACGATTTTCTTTTTACCGAAACGAAAGTTTCGGTAAATTGTCCCCCAAAAACCTGTTAGGAGTACATTTCAGGCAATTTAGAGTTGAATGGTAGTACTTTGTCGTGACTTTTTTTTTGGTCCCTAACATTCATCGAGCTCTGGACTTAGAAATGTTTTTTCCGTTTCGGTAGTGACACTACCGAAACGAGAAAAAAAATTGTTCCCTCAAAAACCTGTTAGGAGTACGTTTCAGGCAATTTAAAGTTGATTGGTAGTGACTTTTTTGTGACTTTTTTTTGGTCCCTAACATTCATCGAGCTCTGGACTTAGATATTTTTTTTTCCGTTTCGGTAGTGACACTACCGAAACGAAAAAAAAAATGTTCCCCCAAAAACCTGTTAGGAGTACGTTTCAGGCAATTTAAAGTTGATTGGTAGTGACTTTTTTGTGACTTTTTTTTGGTCCCTAACATTCATCGAGCTCTGGACTTACAATTCTTTTTCCGTTTCGGTAGTGACACTACCGAAACGAAAAAAAAAATGTTCCCCCAAAAACCTGTTAGGAGTACGTTTCAGGCAATTTAAAGTTGATTGGTAGTGACTTTTTTGTGACTTTTTTTTTGGTCCCTAACATTCATCGAGCTCTGGACTTAGTAAATTTTCTTTTTACCGAAACGATTTTTGGGAAATTGTCCCCCCAAAAACCTGTTAGGAGTACGTTTCAGGCAATTTAGAGTTGAATGGTAGTACTTTTTCGTGACTTTTTTTTTCGTCCCTAACATTCATCGAGCTCTGGACTTAGTAAATTTTCTTCTTACCGAAACGATTTTCTTTTTACCGAAACGAAAGTTTCGGTAAATTGTCCCCCAAAAACCTGTTAGGAGTACATTTCAGGCAATTTAGAGTTGAATGGTAGTACTTTGTCGTGACTTTTTTTTTGGTCCCTAACATTCATCGAGCTCTGGACTTAGTAAATTTTCTTCTTACCGAAACGATTTTCTTTTTACCGAAACTAACATTCATCGAGCTCTGGACTTAGTACATTTTTTTCCGTTTCGGTAGTGACACTACCGAAACGAGAAAAAAAAATGTTCCCCCAAAAACCTGTTAGGAGTACGTTTCAGGCAATTTAAAGTTGATTGGCATTGACTTTTTTGTGACTTTTTTTTTGGTCCCTAACATTCATCGAGCTCTGGACTTAGAATTTATTTTTTCCCCAAAAACCTGTTAGGAGTACGTTTCAGGCAATTTAAAGTTGATTGGTAGTGACTTTTTTTTTGGTTCCTAACATTCATCGAGCTCTGAACTTAGTACATTTTTTTCCGTTTCGGTAGTGACACTACCGAAACGAGAAAAAAAAATGTTCCCCCAAAAACCTGTTAGGAGTACGTTTCAGGCAATTTAAAGTTGATTGGTAGTGACTTTTTTTTGGGTCCCTAACATTCATCGAGCTCTGGACTTAGTACATTTTCTTCTTACCGAAACGATTTTCTTTTTACCGAAACGAAAGTTTCGGTAAATTGTCCCCCCAAAAACCTGTTAGGAGTACGTTTCAGGCAATTTAGAGTTGAATGGTAGTACTTTGTAGTGACTTTTTTTTCCGTCCCTAACATTCATCGAGCTCTGGACTTAGTAAATTTTCTTTTTACCGAAACGATTTTTGGGAAATTGTCCCCCCAAAAACCTGTTAGGAGTACGTTTCAGGCAATTTAGAGTTGAATGGTAGTACTTTTTCGTGACTTTTTTTTTCGTCCCTAACATTCATCGAGCTCTGGACTTAGTAAATTTTCTTCTTACCGAAACGATTTTCTTTTTACCGAAACGAAAGTTTCGGTAAATTGTCCCCCAAAAACCTGTTAGGAGTACATTTCAGGCAATTTAGAGTTGAATGGTAGTACTTTGTCGTGACTTTTTTTTTGGTCCCTAACATTCATCGAGCTCTGGACTTAGAAATGTTTTTTCCGTTTCGGTAGTGACACTACCGAAACGAGAAAAAAAATTGTTCCCTCAAAAACCTGTTAGGAGTACGTTTCAGGCAATTTAAAGTTGATTGGTAGTGACTTTTTTGTGACTTTTTTTTGGTCCCTAACATTCATCGAGCTCTGGACTTAGATATTTTTTTTTCCGTTTCGGTAGTGACACTACCGAAACGAAAAAAAAAATGTTCCCCCAAAAACCTGTTAGGAGTACGTTTCAGGCAATTTAAAGTTGATTGGTAGTGACTTTTTTGTGACTTTTTTTTGGTCCCTAACATTCATCGAGCTCTGGACTTACAATTCTTTTTCCGTTTCGGTAGTGACACTACCGAAACGAAAAAAAAAATGTTCCCCCAAAAACCTGTTAGGAGTACGTTTCAGGCAATTTAAAGTTGATTGGTAGTGACTTTTTTGTGACTTTTCTTTTGGTCCCTAACATTCATCGAGCTCTGGACTTAGTAAATTTTCTTTTTACCGAAACGATTTTTGGGAAATTGTCCCCCCAAAAACCTGTTAGGAGTACGTTTCAGGCAATTTAGAGTTGAATGGTAGTACTTTTTCGTGACTTTTTTTTTCGTCCCTAACATTCATCGAGCTCTGGACTTAGTAAATTTTCTTCTTACCGAAACGATTTTCTTTTTACCGAAACGAAAGTTTCGGTAAATTGTCCCCCAAAAACCTGTTAGGAGTACATTTCAGGCAATTTAGAGTTGAATGGTAGTACTTTGTCGTGACTTTTTTTTTGGTCCCTAACATTCATCGAGCTCTGGACTTAGAAATGTTTTTTCCGTTTCGGTAGTGACACTACCGAAACGAGAAAAAAAATTGTTCCCTCAAAAACCTGTTAGGAGTACGTTTCAGGCAATTTAAAGTTGATTGGTAGTGACTTTTTTGTGACTTTTTTTTTGGTCCCTAACATTCATCGAGCTCTGGACTTAGATATTTTTTTTTTCCGTTTCGGTAGTGACACTACCGAAACGAAAAAAAAAATGTTCCCCCAAAAACCTGTTAGGAGTACGTTTCAGGCAATTTAAAGTTGATTGGTAGTGACTTTTTTGTGACTTTTTTTTGGTCCCTAACATTCATCGAGCTCTGGACTTACAATTCTTTTTCCGTTTCGGTAGTGACACTACCGAAACGAAAAAAAAAATGTTCCCCCAAAAACCTGTTAGGAGTACGTTTCAGGCAATTTAAAGTTGATTGGTAGTGACTTTTTTGTGACTTTTCTTTTGGTCCCTAACATTCATCGAGCTCTGGACTTAGTAAATTTTCTTTTTACCGAAACGATTTTTGGGAAATTGTCCCCCCAAAAACCTGTTAGGAGTACGTTTCAGGCAATTTAGAGTTGAATGGTAGTACTTTTTCGTGACTTTTTTTTTCGTCCCTAACATTCATCGAGCTCTGGACTTAGTAAATTTTCTTCTTACCGAAACGATTTTCTTTTTACCGAAACGAAAGTTTCGGTAAATTGTCCCCCAAAAACCTGTTAGGAGTACATTTCAGGCAATTTAGAGTTGAATGGTAGTACTTTGTCGTGACTTTTTTTTTGGTCCCTAACATTCATCGAGCTCTGGACTTAGAAATGTTTTTTCCGTTTCGGTAGTGACACTACCGAAACGAGAAAAAAAATTGTTCCCTCAAAAACCTGTTAGGAGTACGTTTCAGGCAATTTAAAGTTGATTGGTAGTGACTTTTTTGTGACTTTTTTTTGGTCCCTAACATTCATCGAGCTCTGGACTTAGATATTTTTTTTTCCGTTTCGGTAGTGACACTACCGAAACGAAAAAAAAAATGTTCCCCCAAAAACCTGTTAGGAGTACGTTTCAGGCAATTTAAAGTTGATTGGTAGTGACTTTTTTGTGACTTTTTTTTGGTCCCTAACATTCATCGAGCTCTGGACTTACAATTCTTTTTCCGTTTCGGTAGTGACACTACCGAAACGAAAAAAAAAATGTTCCCCCAAAAACCTGTTAGGAGTACGTTTCAGGCAATTTAAAGTTGATTGGTAGTGACTTTTTTGTGACTTTTTTTTTGGTCCCTAACATTCATCGAGCTCTGGACTTAGTAAATTTTCTTTTTACCGAAACGAAAGTTTCGGTAAATTGTCCCCCAAAAACCTGTTAGGAGTACATTTCAGGCAATTTAGAGTTGAATGGTAGTACTTTGTCGTGACTTTTTTTTTGGTCCCTAACATTCATCGAGCTCTGGACTTAGAAATGTTTTTTCCGTTTCGGTAGTGACACTACCGAAACGAGAAAAAAAATTGTTCCCTCAAAAACCTGTTAGGAGTACGTTTCAGGCAATTTAAAGTTGATTGGTAGTGACTTTTTTGTGACTTTTTTTTGGTCCCTAACATTCATCGAGCTCTGGACTTAGATATTTTTTTTTCCGTTTCGGTAGTGACACTACCGAAACGAAAAAAAAAATGTTCCCCCAAAAACCTGTTAGGAGTACGTTTCAGGCAATTTAAAGTTGATTGGTAGTGACTTTTTTGTGACTTTTTTTTGGTCCCTAACATTCATCGAGCTCTGGACTTACAATTCTTTTTCCGTTTCGGTAGTGACACTACCGAAACGAAAAAAAAAATGTTCCCCCAAAAACCTGTTAGGAGTACGTTTCAGGCAATTTAAAGTTGATTGGTAGTGACTTTTTTGTGACTTTTTTTTTGGTCCCTAACATTCATCGAGCTCTGGACTTAGTAAATTTTCTTTTTACCGAAACGATTTTTGGGAAATTGTCCCCCCAAAAACCTGTTAGGAGTACGTTTCAGGCAATTTAGAGTTGAATGGTAGTACTTTTTCGTGACTTTTTTTTTCGTCCCTAACATTCATCGAGCTCTGGACTTAGTAAATTTTCTTCTTACCGAAACGATTTTCTTTTTACCGAAACGAAAGTTTCGGTAAATTGTCCCCCAAAAACCTGTTAGGAGTACATTTCAGGCAATTTAGAGTTGAATGGTAGTACTTTGTCGTGACTTTTTTTTTGGTCCCTAACATTCATCGAGCTCTGGACTTAGAAATGTTTTTTCCGTTTCGGTAGTGACACTACCGAAACGAGAAAAAAAATTGTTCCCTCAAAAACCTGTTAGGAGTACGTTTCAGGCAATTTAAAGTTGATTGGTAGTGACTTTTTTGTGACTTTTTTTTGGTCCCTAACATTCATCGAGCTCTGGACTTAGATATTTTTTTTTCCGTTTCGGTAGTGACACTACCGAAACGAAAAAAAAAATGTTCCCCCAAAAACCTGTTAGGAGTACGTTTCAGGCAATTTAAAGTTGATTGGTAGTGACTTTTTTGTGACTTTTTTTTGGTCCCTAACATTCATCGAGCTCTGGACTTAGTAAATTTTCTTTTTACCGAAACGATTTTTGGGAAATTGTCCCCCCAAAAACCTGTTAGGAGTACGTTTCAGGCAATTTAGAGTTGAATGGTAGTACTTTTTCGTGACTTTTTTTTTCGTCCCTAACATTCATCGAGCTCTGGACTTAGTAAATTTTCTTCTTACCGAAACGATTTTCTTTTTACCGAAACGAAAGTTTCGGTAAATTGTCCCCCAAAAACCTGTTAGGAGTACATTTCAGGCAATTTAGAGTTGAATGGTAGTACTTTGTCGTGACTTTTTTTTTGGTCCCTAACATTCATCGAGCTCTGGACTTAGAAATGTTTTTTCCGTTTCGGTAGTGACACTACCGAAACGAGAAAAAAAATTGTTCCCTCAAAAACCTGTTAGGAGTACGTTTCAGGCAATTTAAAGTTGATTGGTAGTGACTTTTTTGTGACTTTTTTTTGGTCCCTAACATTCATCGAGCTCTGGACTTAGATATTTTTTTTTCCGTTTCGGTAGTGACACTACCGAAACGAAAAAAAAAATGTTCCCCCAAAAACCTGTTAGGAGTACGTTTCAGGCAATTTAAAGTTGATTGGTAGTGACTTTTTTGTGACTTTTTTTTGGTCCCTAACATTCATCGAGCTCTGGACTTACAATTCTTTTTCCGTTTCGGTAGTGACACTACCGAAACGAAAAAAAAAATGTTCCCCCAAAAACCTGTTAGGAGTACGTTTCAGGCAATTTAAAGTTGATTGGTAGTGACTTTTTTGTGACTTTTTTTTTGGTCCCTAACATTCATCGAGCTCTGGACTTAGTAAATTTTCTTTTTACCGAAACGATTTTTGGGAAATTGTCCCCCCAAAAACCTGTTAGGAGTACGTTTCAGGCAATTTAGAGTTGAATGGTAGTACTTTTTCGTGACTTTTTTTTTCGTCCCTAACATTCATCGAGCTCTGGACTTAGTAAATTTTCTTCTTACCGAAACGATTTTCTTTTTACCGAAACGAAAGTTTCGGTAAATTGTCCCCCAAAAACCTGTTAGGAGTACATTTCAGGCAATTTAGAGTTGAATGGTAGTACTTTGTCGTGACTTTTTTTTTGGTCCCTAACATTCATCGAGCTCTGGACTTAGAAATGTTTTTTCCGTTTCGGTAGTGACACTACCGAAACGAGAAAAAAAATTGTTCCCTCAAAAACCTGTTAGGAGTACGTTTCAGGCAATTTAAAGTTGATTGGTAGTGACTTTTTTGTGACTTTTTTTTGGTCCCTAACATTCATCGAGCTCTGGACTTAGATATTTTTTTTTCCGTTTCGGTAGTGACACTACCGAAACGAAAAAAAAAATGTTCCCCCAAAAACCTGTTAGGAGTACGTTTCAGGCAATTTAAAGTTGATTGGTAGTGACTTTTTTGTGACTTTTTTTTGGTCCCTAACATTCATCGAGCTCTGGACTTACAATTCTTTTTCCGTTTCGGTAGTGACACTACCGAAACGAAAAAAAAAATGTTCCCCCAAAAACCTGTTAGGAGTACGTTTCAGGCAATTTAAAGTTGATTGGTAGTGACTTTTTTGTGACTTTTTTTTTGGTCCCTAACATTCATCGAGCTCTGGACTTAGATATTTTTTTTCCGTTTCGGTAGTGACACTACCGAAACGAAAAAAAAATTGTTCCCCCAAAAACCTGTTAGGAGTACGTTTCAGGCAATTTAAAGTTGATTGGTAGTGACTTTTTTGTGACTTTTTTTTTGGTCCCTAACATTCATCGAGCTCTGGACTTAGTACATTTTTTTCCGTTTCGGTAGTGACACTACCGAAACGAGAAAAAAAAATGTTCCCCCAAAAACCTGTTAGGAGTACGTTTCAGGCAATTTAAAGTTGATTGGCATTGACTTTTTTGTGACTTTTTTTTTTGTCCCTAACATTCATCGAGCTCTGGACTTAGAATTTATTTTTTCCCCAAAAACCTGTTAGGAGTACGTTTCAGGCAATTTAAAGTTGATTGGTAGTGACTTTTTTTTTGGTTCCTAACATTCATCGAGCTCTGAACTTAGTACATTTTTTTCCGTTTCGGTAGTGACACTACCGAAACGAGAAAAAAAAATGTTCCCCCAAAAACCTGTTAGGAGTACGTTTCAGGCAATTTAAAGTTGATTGGTAGTGACTTTTTTTTGGGTCCCTAACATTCATCGAGCTCTGGACTTAGTACATTTTCTTCTTACCGAAACGATTTTCTTTTTACCGAAACGAAAGTTTCGGTAAATTGTCCCCCCAAAAACCTGTTAGGAGTACGTTTCAGGCAATTTAGAGTTGAATGGTAGTACTTTGTAGTGACTTTTTTTTCCGTCCCTAACATTCATCGAGCTCTGGACTTAGTAAATTTTCTTTTTACCGAAACGATTTTTGGGAAATTGTCCCCCCAAAAACCTGTTAGGAGTACGTTTCAGGCAATTTAGAGTTGAATGGTAGTACTTTTTCGTGACTTTTTTTTTCGTCCCTAACATTCATCGAGCTCTGGACTTAGTAAATTTTCTTCTTACCGAAACGATTTTCTTTTTACCGAAACGAAAGTTTCGGTAAATTGTCCCCCAAAAACCTGTTAGGAGTACATTTCAGGCAATTTAGAGTTGAATGGTAGTACTTTGTCGTGACTTTTTTTTTGGTCCCTAACATTCATCGAGCTCTGGACTTAGAAATGTTTTTTCCGTTTCGGTAGTGACACTACCGAAACGAGAAAAAAAATTGTTCCCTCAAAAACCTGTTAGGAGTACGTTTCAGGCAATTTAAAGTTGATTGGTAGTGACTTTTTTGTGACTTTTTTTTGGTCCCTAACATTCATCGAGCTCTGGACTTAGATATTTTTTTTTCCGTTTCGGTAGTGACACTACCGAAACGAAAAAAAAAATGTTCCCCCAAAAACCTGTTAGGAGTACGTTTCAGGCAATTTAAAGTTGATTGGTAGTGACTTTTTTGTGACTTTTTTTTGGTCCCTAACATTCATCGAGCTCTGGACTTACAATTCTTTTTCCGTTTCGGTAGTGACACTACCGAAACGAAAAAAAAAATGTTCCCCCAAAAACCTGTTAGGAGTACGTTTCAGGCAATTTAAAGTTGATTGGTAGTGACTTTTTTGTGACTTTTCTTTTGGTCCCTAACATTCATCGAGCTCTGGACTTAGTAAATTTTCTTTTTACCGAAACGATTTTTGGGAAATTGTCCCCCCAAAAACCTGTTAGGAGTACGTTTCAGGCAATTTAGAGTTGAATGGTAGTACTTTTTCGTGACTTTTTTTTTCGTCCCTAACATTCATCGAGCTCTGGACTTAGTAAATTTTCTTCTTACCGAAACGATTTTCTTTTTACCGAAACGAAAGTTTCGGTAAATTGTCCCCCAAAAACCTGTTAGGAGTACATTTCAGGCAATTTAGAGTTGAATGGTAGTACTTTGTCGTGACTTTTTTTTTGGTCCCTAACATTCATCGAGCTCTGGACTTAGAAATGTTTTTTCCGTTTCGGTAGTGACACTACCGAAACGAGAAAAAAAATTGTTCCCTCAAAAACCTGTTAGGAGTACGTTTCAGGCAATTTAAAGTTGATTGGTAGTGACTTTTTTGTGACTTTTTTTTTGGTCCCTAACATTCATCGAGCTCTGGACTTAGATATTTTTTTTTTCCGTTTCGGTAGTGACACTACCGAAACGAAAAAAAAAATGTTCCCCCAAAAACCTGTTAGGAGTACGTTTCAGGCAATTTAAAGTTGATTGGTAGTGACTTTTTTGTGACTTTTTTTTGGTCCCTAACATTCATCGAGCTCTGGACTTACAATTCTTTTTCCGTTTCGGTAGTGACACTACCGAAACGAAAAAAAAAATGTTCCCCCAAAAACCTGTTAGGAGTACGTTTCAGGCAATTTAAAGTTGATTGGTAGTGACTTTTTTGTGACTTTTCTTTTGGTCCCTAACATTCATCGAGCTCTGGACTTAGTAAATTTTCTTTTTACCGAAACGATTTTTGGGAAATTGTCCCCCCAAAAACCTGTTAGGAGTACGTTTCAGGCAATTTAGAGTTGAATGGTAGTACTTTTTCGTGACTTTTTTTTTCGTCCCTAACATTCATCGAGCTCTGGACTTAGTAAATTTTCTTCTTACCGAAACGATTTTCTTTTTACCGAAACGAAAGTTTCGGTAAATTGTCCCCCAAAAACCTGTTAGGAGTACATTTCAGGCAATTTAGAGTTGAATGGTAGTACTTTGTCGTGACTTTTTTTTTGGTCCCTAACATTCATCGAGCTCTGGACTTAGAAATGTTTTTTCCGTTTCGGTAGTGACACTACCGAAACGAGAAAAAAAATTGTTCCCTCAAAAACCTGTTAGGAGTACGTTTCAGGCAATTTAAAGTTGATTGGTAGTGACTTTTTTGTGACTTTTTTTTGGTCCCTAACATTCATCGAGCTCTGGACTTAGATATTTTTTTTTCCGTTTCGGTAGTGACACTACCGAAACGAAAAAAAAAATGTTCCCCCAAAAACCTGTTAGGAGTACGTTTCAGGCAATTTAAAGTTGATTGGTAGTGACTTTTTTGTGACTTTTTTTTGGTCCCTAACATTCATCGAGCTCTGGACTTACAATTCTTTTTCCGTTTCGGTAGTGACACTACCGAAACGAAAAAAAAAATGTTCCCCCAAAAACCTGTTAGGAGTACGTTTCAGGCAATTTAAAGTTGATTGGTAGTGACTTTTTTGTGACTTTTTTTTTGGTCCCTAACATTCATCGAGCTCTGGACTTAGTAAATTTTCTTTTTACCGAAACGAAAGTTTCGGTAAATTGTCCCCCAAAAACCTGTTAGGAGTACATTTCAGGCAATTTAGAGTTGAATGGTAGTACTTTGTCGTGACTTTTTTTTTGGTCCCTAACATTCATCGAGCTCTGGACTTAGAAATGTTTTTTCCGTTTCGGTAGTGACACTACCGAAACGAGAAAAAAAATTGTTCCCTCAAAAACCTGTTAGGAGTACGTTTCAGGCAATTTAAAGTTGATTGGTAGTGACTTTTTTGTGACTTTTTTTTGGTCCCTAACATTCATCGAGCTCTGGACTTAGATATTTTTTTTTCCGTTTCGGTAGTGACACTACCGAAACGAAAAAAAAAATGTTCCCCCAAAAACCTGTTAGGAGTACGTTTCAGGCAATTTAAAGTTGATTGGTAGTGACTTTTTTGTGACTTTTTTTTGGTCCCTAACATTCATCGAGCTCTGGACTTACAATTCTTTTTCCGTTTCGGTAGTGACACTACCGAAACGAAAAAAAAAATGTTCCCCCAAAAACCTGTTAGGAGTACGTTTCAGGCAATTTAAAGTTGATTGGTAGTGACTTTTTTGTGACTTTTTTTTTGGTCCCTAACATTCATCGAGCTCTGGACTTAGTAAATTTTCTTTTTACCGAAACGATTTTTGGGAAATTGTCCCCCCAAAAACCTGTTAGGAGTACGTTTCAGGCAATTTAGAGTTGAATGGTAGTACTTTTTCGTGACTTTTTTTTTCGTCCCTAACATTCATCGAGCTCTGGACTTAGTAAATTTTCTTCTTACCGAAACGATTTTCTTTTTACCGAAACGAAAGTTTCGGTAAATTGTCCCCCAAAAACCTGTTAGGAGTACATTTCAGGCAATTTAGAGTTGAATGGTAGTACTTTGTCGTGACTTTTTTTTTGGTCCCTAACATTCATCGAGCTCTGGACTTAGAAATGTTTTTTCCGTTTCGGTAGTGACACTACCGAAACGAGAAAAAAAATTGTTCCCTCAAAAACCTGTTAGGAGTACGTTTCAGGCAATTTAAAGTTGATTGGTAGTGACTTTTTTGTGACTTTTTTTTGGTCCCTAACATTCATCGAGCTCTGGACTTAGATATTTTTTTTTCCGTTTCGGTAGTGACACTACCGAAACGAAAAAAAAAATGTTCCCCCAAAAACCTGTTAGGAGTACGTTTCAGGCAATTTAAAGTTGATTGGTAGTGACTTTTTTGTGACTTTTTTTTGGTCCCTAACATTCATCGAGCTCTGGACTTAGTAAATTTTCTTTTTACCGAAACGATTTTTGGGAAATTGTCCCCCCAAAAACCTGTTAGGAGTACGTTTCAGGCAATTTAGAGTTGAATGGTAGTACTTTTTCGTGACTTTTTTTTTCGTCCCTAACATTCATCGAGCTCTGGACTTAGTAAATTTTCTTCTTACCGAAACGATTTTCTTTTTACCGAAACGAAAGTTTCGGTAAATTGTCCCCCAAAAACCTGTTAGGAGTACATTTCAGGCAATTTAGAGTTGAATGGTAGTACTTTGTCGTGACTTTTTTTTTGGTCCCTAACATTCATCGAGCTCTGGACTTAGAAATGTTTTTTCCGTTTCGGTAGTGACACTACCGAAACGAGAAAAAAAATTGTTCCCTCAAAAACCTGTTAGGAGTACGTTTCAGGCAATTTAAAGTTGATTGGTAGTGACTTTTTTGTGACTTTTTTTTGGTCCCTAACATTCATCGAGCTCTGGACTTAGATATTTTTTTTTCCGTTTCGGTAGTGACACTACCGAAACGAAAAAAAAAATGTTCCCCCAAAAACCTGTTAGGAGTACGTTTCAGGCAATTTAAAGTTGATTGGTAGTGACTTTTTTGTGACTTTTTTTTGGTCCCTAACATTCATCGAGCTCTGGACTTACAATTCTTTTTCCGTTTCGGTAGTGACACTACCGAAACGAAAAAAAAAATGTTCCCCCAAAAACCTGTTAGGAGTACGTTTCAGGCAATTTAAAGTTGATTGGTAGTGACTTTTTTGTGACTTTTTTTTTGGTCCCTAACATTCATCGAGCTCTGGACTTAGTAAATTTTCTTTTTACCGAAACGATTTTTGGGAAATTGTCCCCCCAAAAACCTGTTAGGAGTACGTTTCAGGCAATTTAGAGTTGAATGGTAGTACTTTTTCGTGACTTTTTTTTTCGTCCCTAACATTCATCGAGCTCTGGACTTAGTAAATTTTCTTCTTACCGAAACGATTTTCTTTTTACCGAAACGAAAGTTTCGGTAAATTGTCCCCCAAAAACCTGTTAGGAGTACATTTCAGGCAATTTAGAGTTGAATGGTAGTACTTTGTCGTGACTTTTTTTTTGGTCCCTAACATTCATCGAGCTCTGGACTTAGAAATGTTTTTTCCGTTTCGGTAGTGACACTACCGAAACGAGAAAAAAAATTGTTCCCTCAAAAACCTGTTAGGAGTACGTTTCAGGCAATTTAAAGTTGATTGGTAGTGACTTTTTTGTGACTTTTTTTTGGTCCCTAACATTCATCGAGCTCTGGACTTAGATATTTTTTTTTCCGTTTCGGTAGTGACACTACCGAAACGAAAAAAAAAATGTTCCCCCAAAAACCTGTTAGGAGTACGTTTCAGGCAATTTAAAGTTGATTGGTAGTGACTTTTTTGTGACTTTTTTTTGGTCCCTAACATTCATCGAGCTCTGGACTTACAATTCTTTTTCCGTTTCGGTAGTGACACTACCGAAACGAAAAAAAAAATGTTCCCCCAAAAACCTGTTAGGAGTACGTTTCAGGCAATTTAAAGTTGATTGGTAGTGACTTTTTTGTGACTTTTTTTTTGGTCCCTAACATTCATCGAGCTCTGGACTTAGTAAATTTTCTTTTTACCGAAACGAAAGTTTCGGTAAATTGTCCCCCAAAAACCTGTTAGGAGTACATTTCAGGCAATTTAGAGTTGAATGGTAGTACTTTGTCGTGACTTTTTTTTTGGTCCCTAACATTCATCGAGCTCTGGACTTAGAAATGTTTTTTCCGTTTCGGTAGTGACACTACCGAAACGAGAAAAAAAATTGTTCCCTCAAAAACCTGTTAGGAGTACGTTTCAGGCAATTTAAAGTTGATTGGTAGTGACTTTTTTGTGACTTTTTTTTGGTCCCTAACATTCATCGAGCTCTGGACTTAGATATTTTTTTTTCCGTTTCGGTAGTGACACTACCGAAACGAAAAAAAAAATGTTCCCCCAAAAACCTGTTAGGAGTACGTTTCAGGCAATTTAAAGTTGATTGGTAGTGACTTTTTTGTGACTTTTTTTTGGTCCCTAACATTCATCGAGCTCTGGACTTACAATTCTTTTTCCGTTTCGGTAGTGACACTACCGAAACGAAAAAAAAAATGTTCCCCCAAAAACCTGTTAGGAGTACGTTTCAGGCAATTTAAAGTTGATTGGTAGTGACTTTTTTGTGACTTTTTTTTTGGTCCCTAACATTCATCGAGCTCTGGACTTAGTAAATTTTCTTTTTACCGAAACGATTTTTGGGAAATTGTCCCCCCAAAAACCTGTTAGGAGTACGTTTCAGGCAATTTAGAGTTGAATGGTAGTACTTTTTCGTGACTTTTTTTTTCGTCCCTAACATTCATCGAGCTCTGGACTTAGTAAATTTTCTTCTTACCGAAACGATTTTCTTTTTACCGAAACGAAAGTTTCGGTAAATTGTCCCCCAAAAACCTGTTAGGAGTACATTTCAGGCAATTTAGAGTTGAATGGTAGTACTTTGTCGTGACTTTTTTTTTGGTCCCTAACATTCATCGAGCTCTGGACTTAGAAATGTTTTTTCCGTTTCGGTAGTGACACTACCGAAACGAGAAAAAAAATTGTTCCCTCAAAAACCTGTTAGGAGTACGTTTCAGGCAATTTAAAGTTGATTGGTAGTGACTTTTTTGTGACTTTTTTTTGGTCCCTAACATTCATCGAGCTCTGGACTTAGATATTTTTTTTTCCGTTTCGGTAGTGACACTACCGAAACGAAAAAAAAAATGTTCCCCCAAAAACCTGTTAGGAGTACGTTTCAGGCAATTTAAAGTTGATTGGTAGTGACTTTTTTGTGACTTTTTTTTGGTCCCTAACATTCATCGAGCTCTGGACTTACAATTCTTTTTCCGTTTCGGTAGTGACACTACCGAAACGAAAAAAAAAATGTTCCCCCAAAAACCTGTTAGGAGTACGTTTCAGGCAATTTAAAGTTGATTGGTAGTGACTTTTTTGTGACTTTTTTTTTGGTCCCTAACATTCATCGAGCTCTGGACTTAGATATTTTTTTTCCGTTTCGGTAGTGACACTACCGAAACGAAAAAAAAATTGTTCCCCCAAAAACCTGTTAGGAGTACGTTTCAGGCAATTTAAAGTTGATTGGTAGTGACTTTTTTGTGACTTTTTTTTTGGTCCCTAACATTCATCGAGCTCTGGACTTAGTACATTTTTTTCCGTTTCGGTAGTGACACTACCGAAACGAGAAAAAAAAATGTTCCCCCAAAAACCTGTTAGGAGTACGTTTCAGGCAATTTAAAGTTGATTGGCATTGACTTTTTTGTGACTTTTTTTTTTGTCCCTAACATTCATCGAGCTCTGGACTTAGAATTTATTTTTTCCCCAAAAACCTGTTAGGAGTACGTTTCAGGCAATTTAAAGTTGATTGGTAGTGACTTTTTTTTTGGTTCCTAACATTCATCGAGCTCTGAACTTAGTACATTTTTTTCCGTTTCGGTAGTGACACTACCGAAACGAGAAAAAAAAATGTTCCCCCAAAAACCTGTTAGGAGTACGTTTCAGGCAATTTAAAGTTGATTGGTAGTGACTTTTTTTTGGGTCCCTAACATTCATCGAGCTCTGGACTTAGTACATTTTCTTCTTACCGAAACGATTTTCTTTTTACCGAAACGAAAGTTTCGGTAAATTGTCCCCCCAAAAACCTGTTAGGAGTACGTTTCAGGCAATTTAGAGTTGAATGGTAGTACTTTGTAGTGACCTTTTTTTCCGTCCCTAACATTCATCGAGCTCTGGACTTAGTAAATTTTCTTTTTACCGAAACGATTTTTGGGAAATTGTCCCCCCAAAAACCTGTTAGGAGTACGTTTCAGGCAATTTAGAGTTGAATGGTAGTACTTTTTCGTGACTTTTTTTTTCGTCCCTAACATTCATCGAGCTCTGGACTTAGTAAATTTTCTTCTTACCGAAACGATTTTCTTTTTACCGAAACGAAAGTTTCGGTAAATTGTCCCCCAAAAACCTGTTAGGAGTACATTTCAGGCAATTTAGAGTTGAATGGTAGTACTTTGTCGTGACTTTTTTTTTGGTCCCTAACATTCATCGAGCTCTGGACTTAGAAATGTTTTTTCCGTTTCGGTAGTGACACTACCGAAACGAGAAAAAAAAATGTTCCCCCAAAAACCTGTTAGGAGTACGTTTCAGGCAATTTAAAGTTGATTGGTAGTGACTTTTTTGTGACTTTTTTTTTTGTCCCTAACATTCATCGAGCTCTGGACTTAGAATTTATTTTTTCCCCAAAAACCTGTTAGGAGTACGTTTCAGGCAATTTAAAGTTGATTGGTAGTGACTTTTTTTTTGGTTCCTAACATTCATCGAGCTCTGAACTTAGTACATTTTTTTCCGTTTCGGTAGTGACACTACCGAAACGAGAAAAAAAAATGTTCCCCCAAAAACCTGTTAGGAGTACGTTTCAGGCAATTTAAAGTTGATTGGTAGTGACTTTTTTTTGGGTCCCTAACATTCATCGAGCTCTGGACTTAGTACATTTTCTTCTTACCGAAACGATTTTCTTTTTACCGAAACGAAAGTTTCGGTAAATTGTCCCCCCAAAAACCTGTTAGGAGTACGTTTCAGGCAATTTAGAGTTGAATGGTAGTACTTTGTAGTGACTTTTTTTTCCGTCCCTAACATTCATCGAGCTCTGGACTTAGTAAATTTTCTTTTTACCGAAACGATTTTTGGGAAATTGTCCCCCCAAAAACCTGTTAGGAGTACGTTTCAGGCAATTTAGAGTTGAATGGTAGTACTTTTTCGTGACTTTTTTTTTCGTCCCTAACATTCATCGAGCTCTGGACTTAGTAAATTTTCTTCTTACCGAAACGATTTTCTTTTTACCGAAACGAAAGTTTCGGTAAATTGTCCCCCAAAAACCTGTTAGGAGTACATTTCAGGCAATTTAGAGTTGAATGGTAGTACTTTGTCGTGACTTTTTTTTTGGTCCCTAACATTCATCGAGCTCTGGACTTAGAAATGTTTTTTCCGTTTCGGTAGTGACACTACCGAAACGAGAAAAAAAATTGTTCCCTCAAAAACCTGTTAGGAGTACGTTTCAGGCAATTTAAAGTTGATTGGTAGTGACTTTTTTGTGACTTTTTTTTGGTCCCTAACATTCATCGAGCTCTGGACTTAGTAAATTTTCTTTTTACCGAAACGATTTTTGGGAAATTGTCCCCCCAAAAACCTGTTAGGAGTACGTTTCAGGCAATTTAGAGTTGAATGGTAGTACTTTTTCGTGACTTTTTTTTTCGTCCCTAACATTCATCGAGCTCTGGACTTAGTAAATTTTCTTCTTACCGAAACGATTTTCTTTTTACCGAAACGAAAGTTTCGGTAAATTGTCCCCCAAAAACCTGTTAGGAGTACATTTCAGGCAATTTAGAGTTGAATGGTAGTACTTTGTCGTGACTTTTTTTTTGGTCCCTAACATTCATCGAGCTCTGGACTTAGAAATGTTTTTTCCGTTTCGGTAGTGACACTACCGAAACGAGAAAAAAAATTGTTCCCTCAAAAACCTGTTAGGAGTACGTTTCAGGCAATTTAAAGTTGATTGGTAGTGACTTTTTTGTGACTTTTTTTTGGTCCCTAACATTCATCGAGCTCTGGACTTAGATATTTTTTTTTCCGTTTCGGTAGTGACACTACCGAAACGAAAAAAAAAATGTTCCCCCAAAAACCTGTTAGGAGTACGTTTCAGGCAATTTAAAGTTGATTGGTAGTGACTTTTTTGTGACTTTTTTTTTGGTCCCTAACATTCATCGAGCTCTGGACTTAGTAAATTTTCTTTTTACCGAAACGATTTTTGGGAAATTGTCCCCCCAAAAACCTGTTAGGAGTACGTTTCAGGCAATTTAGAGTTGAATGGTAGTACTTTTTCGTGACTTTTTTTTTCGTCCCTAACATTCATCGAGCTCTGGACTTAGTAAATTTTCTTCTTACCGAAACGATTTTCTTTTTACCGAAACGAAAGTTTCGGTAAATTGTCCCCCAAAAACCTGTTAGGAGTACATTTCAGGCAATTTAGAGTTGAATGGTAGTACTTTGTCGTGACTTTTTTTTTGGTCCCTAACATTCATCGAGCTCTGGACTTAGAAATGTTTTTTCCGTTTCGGTAGTGACACTACCGAAACGAGAAAAAAAATTGTTCCCTCAAAAACCTGTTAGGAGTACGTTTCAGGCAATTTAAAGTTGATTGGTAGTGACTTTTTTGTGACTTTTTTTTGGTCCCTAACATTCATCGAGCTCTGGACTTAGATATTTTTTTTTCCGTTTCGGTAGTGACACTACCGAAACGAAAAAAAAAATGTTCCCCCAAAAACCTGTTAGGAGTACGTTTCAGGCAATTTAAAGTTGATTGGTAGTGACTTTTTTGTGACTTTTTTTTGGTCCCTAACATTCATCGAGCTCTGGACTTACAATTCTTTTTCCGTTTCGGTAGTGACACTACCGAAACGAAAAAAAAAATGTTCCCCCAAAAACCTGTTAGGAGTACGTTTCAGGCAATTTAAAGTTGATTGGTAGTGACTTTTTTGTGACTTTTTTTTTGGTCCCTAACATTCATCGAGCTCTGGACTTAGATATTTTTTTTCCGTTTCGGTAGTGACACTACCGAAACGAAAAAAAAATTGTTCCCCCAAAAACCTGTTAGGAGTACGTTTCAGGCAATTTAAAGTTGATTGGTAGTGACTTTTTTGTGACTTTTTTTTTGGTCCCTAACATTCATCGAGCTCTGGACTTAGTACATTTTTTTCCGTTTCGGTAGTGACACTACCGAAACGAGAAAAAAAAATGTTCCCCCAAAAACCTGTTAGGAGTACGTTTCAGGCAATTTAAAGTTGATTGGCATTGACTTTTTTGTGACTTTTTTTTTTGTCCCTAACATTCATCGAGCTCTGGACTTAGAATTTATTTTTTCCCCAAAAACCTGTTAGGAGTACGTTTCAGGCAATTTAAAGTTGATTGGTAGTGACTTTTTTTTTGGTTCCTAACATTCATCGAGCTCTGAACTTAGTACATTTTTTTCCGTTTCGGTAGTGACACTACCGAAACGAGAAAAAAAAATGTTCCCCCAAAAACCTGTTAGGAGTACGTTTCAGGCAATTTAAAGTTGATTGGTAGTGACTTTTTTTTGGGTCCCTAACATTCATCGAGCTCTGGACTTAGTACATTTTCTTCTTACCGAAACGATTTTCTTTTTACCGAAACGAAAGTTTCGGTAAATTGTCCCCCCAAAAACCTGTTAGGAGTACGTTTCAGGCAATTTAGAGTTGAATGGTAGTACTTTGTAGTGACTTTTTTTTCCGTCCCTAACATTCATCGAGCTCTGGACTTAGTAAATTTTCTTTTTACCGAAACGATTTTTGGGAAATTGTCCCCCCAAAAACCTGTTAGGAGTACGTTTCAGGCAATTTAGAGTTGAATGGTAGTACTTTTTCGTGACTTTTTTTTTCGTCCCTAACATTCATCGAGCTCTGGACTTAGTAAATTTTCTTCTTACCGAAACGATTTTCTTTTTACCGAAACGAAAGTTTCGGTAAATTGTCCCCCAAAAACCTGTTAGGAGTACATTTCAGGCAATTTAGAGTTGAATGGTAGTACTTTGTCGTGACTTTTTTTTTGGTCCCTAACATTCATCGAGCTCTGGACTTAGAAATGTTTTTTCCGTTTCGGTAGTGACACTACCGAAACGAGAAAAAAAATTGTTCCCTCAAAAACCTGTTAGGAGTACGTTTCAGGCAATTTAAAGTTGATTGGTAGTGACTTTTTTGTGACTTTTTTTTGGTCCCTAACATTCATCGAGCTCTGGACTTAGATATTTTTTTTTCCGTTTCGGTAGTGACACTACCGAAACGAAAAAAAAAATGTTCCCCCAAAAACCTGTTAGGAGTACGTTTCAGGCAATTTAGAGTTGAATGGTAGTACTTTTTCGTGACTTTTTTTTTCGTCCCTAACATTCATCGAGCTCTGGACTTAGTAAATTTTCTTCTTACCGAAACGATTTTCTTTTTACCGAAACGAAAGTTTCGGTAAATTGTCCCCCAAAAACCTGTTAGGAGTACATTTCAGGCAATTTAGAGTTGAATGGTAGTACTTTGTCGTGACTTTTTTTTTGGTCCCTAACATTCATCGAGCTCTGGACTTAGAAATGTTTTTTCCGTTTCGGTAGTGACACTACCGAAACGAGAAAAAAAATTGTTCCCTCAAAAACCTGTTAGGAGTACGTTTCAGGCAATTTAAAGTTGATTGGTAGTGACTTTTTTGTGACTTTTTTTTGGTCCCTAACATTCATCGAGCTCTGGACTTAGATATTTTTTTTTCCGTTTCGGTAGTGACACTACCGAAACGAAAAAAAAAATGTTCCCCCAAAAACCTGTTAGGAGTACGTTTCAGGCAATTTAAAGTTGATTGGTAGTGACTTTTTTGTGACTTTTTTTTGGTCCCTAACATTCATCGAGCTCTGGACTTACAATTCTTTTTCCGTTTCGGTAGTGACACTACCGAAACGAAAAAAAAAATGTTCCCCCAAAAACCTGTTAGGAGTACGTTTCAGGCAATTTAAAGTTGATTGGTAGTGACTTTTTTGTGACTTTTCTTTTGGTCCCTAACATTCATCGAGCTCTGGACTTAGTAAATTTTCTTTTTACCGAAACGATTTTTGGGAAATTGTCCCCCCAAAAACCTGTTAGGAGTACGTTTCAGGCAATTTAGAGTTGAATGGTAGTACTTTTTCGTGACTTTTTTTTTCGTCCCTAACATTCATCGAGCTCTGGACTTAGTAAATTTTCTTCTTACCGAAACGATTTTCTTTTTACCGAAACGAAAGTTTCGGTAAATTGTCCCCCAAAAACCTGTTAGGAGTACATTTCAGGCAATTTAGAGTTGAATGGTAGTACTTTGTCGTGACTTTTTTTTTGGTCCCTAACATTCATCGAGCTCTGGACTTAGAAATGTTTTTTCCGTTTCGGTAGTGACACTACCGAAACGAGAAAAAAAATTGTTCCCTCAAAAACCTGTTAGGAGTACGTTTCAGGCAATTTAAAGTTGATTGGTAGTGACTTTTTTGTGACTTTTTTTTGGTCCCTAACATTCATCGAGCTCTGGACTTAGATATTTTTTTTTCCGTTTCGGTAGTGACACTACCGAAACGAAAAAAAAAATGTTCCCCCAAAAACCTGTTAGGAGTACGTTTCAGGCAATTTAAAGTTGATTGGTAGTGACTTTTTTGTGACTTTTTTTTGGTCCCTAACATTCATCGAGCTCTGGACTTACAATTCTTTTTCCGTTTCGGTAGTGACACTACCGAAACGAAAAAAAAAATGTTCCCCCAAAAACCTGTTAGGAGTACGTTTCAGGCAATTTAAAGTTGATTGGTAGTGACTTTTTTGTGACTTTTTTTTTGGTCCCTAACATTCATCGAGCTCTGGACTTAGATATTTTTTTTCCGTTTCGGTAGTGACACTACCGAAACGAAAAAAAAATTGTTCCCCCAAAAACCTGTTAGGAGTACGTTTCAGGCAATTTAAAGTTGATTGGTAGTGACTTTTTTGTGACTTTTTTTTTGGTCCCTAACATTCATCGAGCTCTGGACTTAGTACATTTTTTTCCGTTTCGGTAGTGACACTACCGAAACGAGAAAAAAAAATGTTCCCCCAAAAACCTGTTAGGAGTACGTTTCAGGCAATTTAAAGTTGATTGGCATTGACTTTTTTGTGACTTTTTTTTTGGTCCCTAACATTCATCGAGCTCTGGACTTAGAATTTATTTTTTCCCCAAAAACCTGTTAGGAGTACGTTTCAGGCAATTTAAAGTTGATTGGTAGTGACTTTTTTTTTGGTTCCTAACATTCATCGAGCTCTGAACTTAGTACATTTTTTTCCGTTTCGGTAGTGACACTACCGAAACGAGAAAAAAAAATGTTCCCCCAAAAACCTGTTAGGAGTACGTTTCAGGCAATTTAAAGTTGATTGGTAGTGACTTTTTTTTGGGTCCCTAACATTCATCGAGCTCTGGACTTAGTACATTTTCTTCTTACCGAAACGATTTTCTTTTTACCGAAACGAAAGTTTCGGTAAATTGTCCCCCCAAAAACCTGTTAGGAGTACGTTTCAGGCAATTTAGAGTTGAATGGTAGTACTTTGTAGTGACTTTTTTTTCCGTCCCTAACATTCATCGAGCTCTGGACTTAGTAAATTTTCTTTTTACCGAAACGATTTTTGGGAAATTGTCCCCCCAAAAACCTGTTAGGAGTACGTTTCAGGCAATTTAGAGTTGAATGGTAGTACTTTTTCGTGATTTTTTTTTCGTCCCTAACATTCATCGAGCTCTGGACTTAGTACATTTTATTTTTTTCAGGGCATGAGTTGTACCTGTTCAAAGTTGGCATTTTCAATTGAGTGCTATAGCGCCACCTTTGGACGAAAGATTGTGAGAATTATTTTTTGATCGTTTTTCATGACCATCTACCATATGGCCGAGTTTCGTAAAAAGCGACAGCACGGTTCAGCCAGAACTGCGAAAAGTGGCAGAAGAAGAAGAAGAAGAAGAAGAAGAAGAAGAAGAAGAAGAAGAAGAAGAAGAAGAAGTGACAGAATACTGCCAATATCAAAACAGGTACAGAGCTGAGAGCTCTGTCCCTGTAATAATAAAACAGGTCCAGAGCTGAGCTCTGGCCCCGTAATTATAGATCAATACTTTCAAGACTTTTAAGAAGCCTATGGTTTACAATATTCTAATAATATTAGAAAGATATTACCCCAACAAAATGTGCTTATTTTCCTCAAAGGATGAGCAATTTGCATTAGGTTCTTATGTACCACAGGTTGCATTGTGAAAGATGCTACTGTCAACATGATAACTACTCTTTTCTACATCATGTTAACATGAACGTGTTCCATCTTATTCTAAAACAACAGAAACCTACGTTCCAGTTTCTCAGTATATCACCTTGGGGAGTGCCCTAAACAAATACCTCAAAGCAGCAGACTCAATGTCATATGTTCAGGGCAAGTTGTGTACCAGGAGTAACATTGTCTTATTGGCAGAGTCAGAGTACAACCTGGGTTTATTGTGTTCCATCAGCATAATTAGTAGTGCTAACTGCTTAAAAATGACATGCTAACTTTAGAAATGGCTCTAAAGCAGTTGTCATAATTGTAAAAAGTGTTTTATTTGTTTGTTTTGTTGTTTTTACAAAATTCATTCTTAGACTGCTGTTATACAGTAGGTGTCACTTGAAGGTTAAGGAGAAAGTCGAACATTATGTTGTACAATCCAAAGCCCTGGCATTCCCGCCTGGCTTCCCTCCCCCGAACATGGGCGAATTGTGTTTGTATAGAATCTATATGAACACAATTCTCCCATGTTCAGGGGTGTGTAACTCATTTTCGGGTAAGGGCTTTGATGAGGGCCGGGCCAGTTGCACCTACAGTACGCGCATACACAGTGGTAGGCCAAGTATGTTTTTACCTTTCTGGAAATCATCTCGTCTCAAGTTTGACACCCCTGGTATAGATGCTCGGCCAAACCGGATGCACCGTGTTGGTTTTGAAACCCTAGACTCCGTGGTGGAGTTACTGTACTTTACCCCTGCGCCACGCAAGCGCCCATCGATATTGTGATGATAACATTGTATTGTGATGGTGATATATTCTTTTTGCAGATCTATGTGTCACACTGCGATGGGTTATTATGAGCTTGGACATCGGTCACCTATTTTCACAATTTTCTCTTCGGTGATTAAAACCAGGAAAAGACAACACTTTTGCCAAACAATATCTTGTCGCATATCACGATATCGATACATTGCCCAGAACCTATGCCAAACCCACTGTTTTTTATCCCCACTAGCAGCAGGGCTGTTAGGAAGTCAATGTTGTTTGGTCCGTCAGTCTGTCCACCAGGGGTGTAATGGTGTTTCTTTTTACTGGCGGAACGCTATTTTAATGAGGTCACGCGCATGTCGCCCGCACATCGCAGTATCAAAACTAAAACCTTTGCTTTGAACTAGTAACTTTCTCTTCTTCGACGGTGGCTAAGGCATTCTTTTTGTATGCAGATACACTGGCAGCAGCAGTACTGTAGACAAAATGTATGTGAGGATGCATTTGCACAACCTGTTATGCAAAGTAGCCATTTGGGTACTTGGCTCATGAATCAGGGGGAATGCGCTCTAGCGTGCATGTGTGTGCACATCCGTGCATGTGCGTGCGTGTGATCCTGGCAAAAAAAACTGGCAGAACGCGGTGGTGTCGCGTGAAGCGACCAGTGTACCCCTGCTGTCCATCCAACACTGTGGTCCCACACAGAATATCTCAGTAAATACTGGCTGCATTGAAATTGGAATATGCTGTGCACCTTCATGCTCCCAGGAGGATGAACATTTGGTGACTCATTTGGTGACTCCATGACCTTTCCTATAGCACCACCCTTAAGCCAAAATCCCCATTTTGCACACTTACTGTACGTCAAAATGTAATGGCTTAATTGCCATGAAACCTGCCAAATGCTGCATTCGTGCACAATTAGTGAGCCTAGGTTCTTTCCTTAAGCACCACACTCTGGCCAAAATCTAAATTTTGCTAAAATAAATAAACAAAAGAACAGTGAATACCCACTCCAGAAGACACATTTCTGCCAAAGGCTAAAAAGCAACAAACAACTAAATCAATTGGAAAATATGAAATGAGTGTTGAAATGTCTGTCTTTACAGGTCTTACCTGTCCATTATAGTGTACGGTGATGATAAGAAGCAGGTGCTTTTACTTCTGTTTTTGCTCCTTATGTCCAATGGAGACAAACTGCTACCCACCTACAACAATGAGACTGTCAAACAGGCAGTGTACAGTACAGTACAGTACAGTACAGTACAGTACAGTACAGTACAGTACAGTACAGTACAGTACAGTACAGTACACAGTGTGTGTGTGTGTGTGTGTGTGATCTGATTGCTTTAATACTGTCATGTCCTTTATAAACTTGTATTTATGCTAACACAAATAAACTATCCATATGTGTGCATGTGCATGCGTGTATATGCACATGCATGAGTGTGCATGTGTGTGTGAGCACTAACTTTGTAGCGTCTTTCAAGTGCGGTTCTCAGACCATCATTAGTGTCATGGAGTTTTCTGTTGGCTGCCCTAAACACACACACACACACACACACACACACAAACAAACACACAAAATAGAAACGGAACGAAACATGTATTTACAGTACACATTATAGCAAAATATTTCCCCAAAAATCCCACAAATTCCAAAGAATTAAAAAAATGTAAAAAGTTTGCAAATCTATCATATAATATAATATAATAATCTTGTGTGTACGTGTTAGCCCACTTACTGTAGAATCTCTATCTGTCTCTCCAGGAGTTCTCTCTCATCAGAGTATTCCTTCATCAGCTCCTCATCTCTGCACACAAAACAGAAAATAAAACATTGGATCATGAACACAGCAGTGGTCTCACCTGTCATTAACCACATGAACCCTAGAGTCCAATTTTCTCAGAACATTCGGTGAAAACAGGCGAACATTTGGCAAAAATAGCAGATTGGCAAATCTTTGGAGCAGACCAAGTATAAGTGCTGGGGAACCCGGTCAGCTAAGTATAGGGTTTGAAGGGGTTCATTCATATTTATATAGCTCAATATTCACATTGTTGTACAGTACAGTGTTTGTTCAAACAGTGTCTCTCCAGCTCTTTAGTAAACAGAAAATTCATTTTAACGTCAGGATACCAATTTCCTCCAATTAAGCGAGAGAACTCATACATGCTACAGGAGAGTGAAATTGGAAGTGATTTGCAGACAAAATTGGAACTGGAACTCAGTAAAATTGTATCTATAAATGGGTTCTCTCTCTCCCCTGATTGGATGAAATTGGTGACCCAAATGAAAATATATTTTCTGTTGGAGAGACGAGGAGACCACTGTTACTAAATAAACACTCAATTATTACTATCAGGAAATGGAGATTTTATTTATTATTTTATTGGTTTTGAAAAAAATATTCATTTTAACAAAACATATCACTTTTATCAAGATACTGTACATACAGTACTATATTTCCAAGTATTATACAAAGTGAGGTCATGCTGAGTGAAATAGGATATGTTGAATGTACACCTCGGTATAGCTTAACTCATTCTTTGTGGCGTGGCCATTTTGCCAAGTGCCTCTCAACACTTTTAACAGAAAAAAGTGTTGTGTCGACACTCCAACATCCCAAATAATAAGACTATATTTGTGTGAACGCAACTACTGATGTGGTTCAAAGGGGCAGACAGTCTACTCTACTCTCCCCGTGGCCCCGTTGTCATGGCAACCCCTCTGAGGCAGTTATTGTGTGTGAAGTCACACCAGGATATCCTGTTACAGTTGTGAATGAAACATAAACACCCAGGGAGCTGTCTGTCAGTCAGTGTGAGGGGGTGTGGCCTCTGCTTCTGTTTCTTGTTAGTCCTCTCTCTCATTCACACTCTCTCTCTCTCTCTCTGCCTCCTGTGCAAGGCTTCTTTCAAGGTAATGTGTGTGTGTGCGTTTGTGCGTGCATAGGCCACATACTGTATTGGAAATAATGTTGGACATCAAACTAGTTGGGCAATTGGTTACAATTATTGAGCTGGAGGCAGGAAGCTGGAGAAAAAATATTATTGGTTACTGGTTGGATATTGGTTACAATTGGTTATCCAACTAGCGTCTAGTTGGATACAGGCTAGCGTCTGTGTGTGTGTCCGTGCATGTATGTGTGAGTAGGAGAGAGAGACCGTTTCTTCTTATTTAAGCATAATACAATTTCCAGTAAGCAGTCACCACAATGAATCAAAACCAATCAATCCTTCTGTCACGGAACACAAACAATGATAGAATGAAGCAAATGAGAGAGCACTACTAGACTAATGAACTACACTAGACCGACCTTTCAGTGTTCATGCTGTGGTCTGTCAGGTCCATCTTCAGTGTGTCCATCTCACTCTGTAGGCAGGCGATGTTGGTCTGAGACTTCAACAGCTCATGTTTTAACTTCTGGTTGTCCTGGAGCGAGAGATGCAGGAGGGAGTGTGATGCCTGATTTATTCTTAGTTGCAAGATGATGGTATAGCACACTGAAATAGCCGATCTACAAGCTCTAAACACAACGCGACGCATTTGTAAGCTTGCGTATCGGCTATCTCCGGTGCATGCCAAGTATAACTCAGGATTGAGAGTAGAAGGGTCACAAAGAAGCAGAAAAAGGAATTTAATCAAGCCCCCCCACACACAACAAATAAAAACAAAAAAAGCCCAATTCCTGTTTATGATTTAAAACATTGTGTTTGATGGATGTCATGCATAGCACAATTTCAAGATATAAGTGAAAAAGACAGTGTAGTTGAATTAAAAGTGAATCAAGATGAATATCATCTCACCAACATGAGTTCGTTAATCTTCTTCTTCAGAATGGTGCTCTCATCCTTTATACTAATGTTGTTGTACTTTTCTTCTATCTGAAGAGGGTATAATAACACACAGTGAATACATGCATACATACGTATACATACATACACATACATACATACATACATACATACATACATACATACATACATACATACATACATACATACATACATACATACATACATACATACATACATACATACATACATACATACATACATACATACATACATACATACATACATACATACATACATACATACATACATACATACAGACTGAAGCCAGTTACTGAAATGAATGTTAGTTTGGAATAAAAGCCCTTAATAAGAGTCAGTCTGCACTCTGCATAAGTAACTGGATATTTTTTCAAACAGCCTGAGTCGAGGTGCTGCCTTCAAATATCCTGTATATCGCACAGAAAACCAAAGTAGGCACAACGCTTGTCCTTCATCATACAAAGACCAGACAGTCTTCTTTTGTCTTTAAGGACATCTGAGCTGAAATGTCATGTTTTTAACATAATAAAGCAGAGATTCATTTTTTTTTAAAGAAGTGTTTAAATAAGTGTTTGCTTTTGAACTCAGACCAGGCAGCTAGTATAATCCACTCTGTCGGTTGGTTGGTCAAAATGTTCAAGTCGCTGGTCGCAGCTTATCACCGATTATGTGCTCGTTTTTTAACCATGTCTGACTGTACAATGGTTTATTTAAACATGAACAGTGAACAGTCTAATAGCTCTACTAAGTACAGTTTTCATGAATACGGTAAAAAAAAGGCAGCTGGCTCACAATCCAGCTGCCTTTTTGATGATAATAACAGTATGTTTGGAAAAGATGCCACTTATGCGATGTGATATGAGAGTGCGGGATGCCACTTTAATTGTAAGCAATTAGCATCCAATGAGATTTTTATGTACTCATTTAAGATCCATTCCATGGGGGCACTGTGCAGTGGTGAAACTGTTTACATTACAGTACAGACATTCATGGATGTTGACATGAAACACTTACCACCTGCATCCTCTGGATTTTACACTGGAGCTCATACACTTCGGTCTCATAGCTGGACCGCAGCTCACTCAAAGATGCCTCTGTCCGCTGGGCCTCCTACACACACACACACACACACACACACACACACACACACACACACACACACACACACACACACACACACACACACACACACACACACACACACACACACAGACAAAATGATCAGTCGGCCATTCATATGTAAGTGTGTGTGTGTGTGTGTGTGTGTGTGTGTGTGTGTATGTGTGTGTGTGTGTGTGTGTGTGTGTGTGTGTGTGTGTGTGTGTGTGTGTGTGTGTGTGTGTGTGGGGGTGGGTGCGTGCGTGCGTGCGTGCGTGCGTGCGTGCGTATGTATCTGTGTGTATCTACCCAGTGACGGAATGCAGGTGAGATTACTGTAGGTGAGAGCTTTTCTGAGTCAAAGCAAACAGTAGCTCTAGAATAAACAGGGTCGATGGTACACTTACATAACATCATACACACACACACACACACACACACACACAGTGATAAGGCATGGTTTATTTTCCCGTGTATGAAAATAAGTGAAACACCATTTTTCCCCTGCCTAATTGGTGACAGTATTTCAAAACAAACACGGACAGCTGGGAACAAAGAAACAAACAACAAACAAATCATAAGCATTAATTATCCAATTGTCACTTTATAATAAAGTTTTATGAGAGTGTATTTTGTATCTCTGAGTCAGCTACTCTAATGTTTCCATTTAATTCACTGCAATGGAAAACAAAATATTGTTATCTTACTTTTCCATGAAACGCCATGGGTTTCCACAGAGCTGACATTTTGATAGTCTCAGGGCCCTTTTTTCGCCAGTGCCTTACCCATTATCCCTTTGCCATTTTTTACTATTTCTAAAAACATTTTCAAATAGTTCAAATAGCCAATCTACAAGCTCAAAACGTGTCGAGGTAGATTGAACTATTTGTAAATGTTTTTAAAAATAGTAAAAAATGGCGAAGTAGTTAGGGATAATGGGTAAGGCACCGGCGAAAATAGGGCCCACAGTCTAAACTCATACTCTTAGAACTCAAGCTTTTGCAATGCCGACACAAATGAGAGTGTGAAATCGTTTTTTGTTAGGCCAAAACATTTACAGGATCTCAACATTGGAACATAACCCGCAAGGTCATAGTTGCTTTAATAAAACACCTACCAGATGTCCTTTTAACCATCATGATTTATCCACATACAAAGTAAATGGTCAATGTTCATTTATCCATTTGTAACTATAATAGGGGTGTGCCGATACACTAATTTCACGAAACGATACGATACGATATTTGGCTCACAACTTCGATACGATTTCGATACGATACGATACGCACTTTTTTTATTATGAAAATATATGGAGGAGAAAAAAAGAAAATGCAAACAAATAATTCTGTTTTTGCATTATTCAGACATGCAAACTTGTAGCTTTTCAGCTACAATAGCCGTTTTGAATCCAAATAGTATGACACCTGACCCGAAAAAAAAAACATGTTGTCACTCTTTTCACTTCGGGGCCGTTTGCATGCCTGATTATTATGATTGTGTAAAAAAAAAAAAAAAAAAAAAAACATTTTTTTTTTTTTCAAAAACGATATTTTTTTTTCCCAAAACGATACATATCGTCGCGAAAACGTATCGCGATATATCGCGGGACGATATATCGGCACACCCCTAAACTATAACTATATTAATCTGATATAACACAACCCCCAAATCTAAATTACAGGCCCAATTTTATGTTTGAATAGTTCCTTTATTATCAGTATTATGAATAGTATTAAATAGTTGCTATGTAGTTCCAAATGCAGATGAAGGAATTGAATGTTGATATTTCCTGCCATGTAACTTAACCATAACAACATAACCATTATTTAGCCCTGCATGCATGCCATGCATGGTCAGAAAGCCATGCATGGTCAGAAATTTAGTCCAAAAGTACATAGCCTGTTTCTTTATGGATACTTTTTTTGTATCTACACAGCACTTCATCCTTATCATACACAAATATATATTCAAGACTAGAGGCCTAAGGAGCATTCTATTCACTTATCTAATTTTTCTAATTACTAATCTAAAATCCATACAGGTGTGAAACCATGATGATATGATGGTATTATACTACACCCGATTGGTCGGTGAGGTTAGAACAGTAATCTGATATTCAGCTGTACATACAATGTGTTTGTGTTTGACATGAGGGAAGAGCTAAGTAGACCCACCCTGCTTATCACTTTGCCTAAACACTTAAGAGAACAACCGCAGGTATGATAACTTGATATCTTGGAAAACCGGAATATTTGACAGGGAGGGGAGGAAGAGGTCTAATCAAGCTGTGAATGGGATTATGTTTATGTGTTGTGTAATCTGTGTGCCTATGTGTGTGTGTGTGTGTGTGTGTGTGTGTGTGTGTGTGTGTGTGTGTGTGTGTGTGTGTGTGTGTGTGTGTGTGTGTGTGTGTGTGCGTGCGTGCGCGCGCGCGCGCGCGCGCGCGCGCGCGCGCGTGCGTGCGTGCCTGCCTGCCTGCCTGCCTGCCTGCCTGCCTGCCTGCCTGCCTGCGTGCGTGCGTGCGTGCGTGCGTGCGTGCGTGCGTGCGTGCGTGCGTGCGTGCGTGCGTGCGTGCGTGCGTGCGTGCGTGCGTGCGTGCGTGCGTGCGTCTGTACTCGGTCACCTGCTGCCGTATATTTTTCTCAGTAGCTTGAATGCGTTGATCCATCTCCTCCTCCATCTCACTCAGCTGCATTGATGCCTGGTCCTGCGCTCTGCAAACAACATGTCCTTCTCAGTCCATTTCAATACATGTCCACTCTGTCGTATTTAGTCAAAACATCTATTAATGGTTATTAATAGAGCAGCGGTTCCCAGCATTTTCTAGATCAGGGCCCACAATCAATCGATTGTGTTCTGGCTTGAATAAATGAAACTAACTTAGTATACTTTTTAGTATTTTTTTTAAGTATACTGTATTTTTTAGTGTTAGTATTTTAAAGTGCTTATTTATTTATCACTATGAAAACACATTTTCAAGGTTTTAAAGAAGAAATACTATGTAATTTGCTTTACATCATCTTTTTATATATTAATGTTCCCAGCATTTTCTAGATCAGGGCCCACAATCAATCGATTGTGTTCTGGCTTGAATAAATGAAACTAACTTAGTATACTTTTTAGTATTTTTTTTAAGTATACTGTATTTTTTAGTGTTAGTATTTTAAAGTGCTTATTTATTTATCACTATGAAAACACATTTTCAAGGTTTTAAAGAAGAAATACTATGTAATTTGCTTTACATCATCTTTTTATATATTAATGTTAAATTATCAACAAAATCTTAGTGTTTTGCCAACTATTTGGGGGCCCACCAGGGAATCCCTGATATAGAGAGAATAATTAGAGGTTGACTTTTTGGAGGGGGGGGGCTTGGATTTGTGTAGTATGTGCATGTGTGAGTATACAGTATCAATGCATACTTCTATTTATGATTATGTACATTAGATACATGTAGATTATATATTACATTTAATGTCCGGGTGATCATTTATAGCCTTATTCAGTTACAAACACAATGAGAAAATAGCCTTTGAACCGTGCCATGTTTGACAGGCTGATTTGTGATTTACTTCCACAGCGAGGTGAAATTTAATGGCATACAGTCATATCAGCCCTTGGTGTTATCATTTATCAACCCTGATAAGGAGTTCTAACATACAACAACAATGAAAACCATACTGTGAGCTTGTAGATCGGCTGTTTCCAATTTATTTATTTGAATTTGAAAGTATACAATTATTAAATATGGCCTATTTTGGCCATACTACTTTATTTATTTTTGATTATTGGTACCGGTCTGCCCTGTGCAATATTTGTTTAAAAAGCTTAAAAGCCACAGAAATGTAATTTCTATTTATATGTTTCAATATCCAATGCCAAATAAGATCATATCATTGTATGTGTGTGTGTGTGTGTGTGTGTGTGTGTGTGTGTGTGTGTGTGTGTGTGTGTGTGTGTGTGTGTGTGTGTGTGTGTGTGTGTGTGTGCGTGCGTGCGTGCGTGCGTGCGTGCGTGCGTGCGTGCGTGCGTGCGTGCGTGTGTGTGTGCGCGTGTCCTACCGTTTGACAGCGAGGGCCAGGTTCTCCATCTCTGAATGACGCTGTCTGAACTCCCTGGTGAAGTTTGTGATCACTCTCTCAAAATGAGGAACCAGCCTGGGCTCCGTCAGGTTGATGTTATGGTACAGAGTAGCTACCTGTTCGCTGCTGGAAGACAGTCACATAATGGTGAAAATGCGTTGATACTCTTTTCCATCTGAATGTGTAATCTCATGTACAATGAGTTGATACTCTTGTGCACCTTAATGTCTAGTCTCATTTACATACCTACTGTTAAGTGGACCGAAGTCTTACCACCTTGAACTTTATGTCTAACCTCATGAACATAGAGTACTGTAACTGCTGGTTTATGTTATGTGTATTTATGTAGATATCTTCGCATTTTTTTCTTTACTAATGAATTTTCTTCTTGCTCTCCCCGTCAAGCCCTGAGCCTAGGTAACAACCTTGTTTTATCTTTTTATTATTTTAATTCCTCTCTAGCAGTGGAAGAAACAAGCTGCTCAAATTTGAGCAGTAGGGTTTATTTATTTTTGGCCAGCCCTTCAAATAATATAATATCTCAACATGTTTACCGTAGCTCTGAGGCCAATGTCATGTAGGATGTTTAAAATAAAATGTCCATTGAAACAAGCTGTAAGCTTTTTTTGTGTTATCCTTTTGATTATGGTGGGTAAGATGTATGTTAGATGTGACATATGTTTTATTTCATGATCAATAAAGATCAATCAATCAATCAATCATTCAAAAATAAACAACAGATTATCTTAACTTTAAGATATTGTTTGCCAAATGTTTGCCAAAAACACGACATTCAGTAAGTCTTCACAGTGGCTCGTATAGCAGGATATGGTTGGCTAGAGGCAGATGGAATAATACAAATGTTTTCATTTGTCAAGTCAGGGCCTCATTAACCTAGTTCTACAGTACATGACTCACTCTCCTGTGTCAGAGCCGCATGATAAAAGCATGTCACACAGGTGGAGAGTGTTTGACATAGCCACAGGCATTCAGGCTACAAACATAGATAATCCTTAGTGTCAATACCTCAAGGCTAGACAGTAGACACAATTTTCTGTACTGACACACACACACACGCACGCACACACACGCGCGCTCGCGCGCACACACACACACACACACACACACACACACACACACACACACACACACACACTCACACACACACACACACACACACACACACACACACACACACACACACACACACACACACACACACACACACACACACACACACACACAAGCACTGTCTGGCACACACAATATCCACTTTCACTGAAGAACAAAATACTTCCCTACAGGAAGGGCTTTCATCATTTTCTCAGCAGTCAGCTGATTGCTGTGGCAGTGGGAGATAATGGATTGTTATGAACTGAGATGAAGATGCCACCACTGACAATCAGTGCCCCAGATACCTCAGCATGGCAGAGAGAGGTTGGGTCCCATGCCAGGCCTGGGGGCCAAAATACACTCCCATATCAAATGTATGATATTTGAACTTGATTCAAATAACTACAGCCCAATAATAGTGCAGATAATTATCACTTTCACAACTTCACTGTTTAACTTATTTGTAACTAGCTACAGTTACAAATTACAGCTACTAATTAGCTTAAATATTTACACTATTAGATTACATTTTACTGTGTTCAAGTGTCTTAACTTAAACAGTTGAGACTGAGAGGGTCCACAAGTATGCTCCCATGCAAATGTACATATACACTAGAGTAGGTTCATTAAGCCTTAATTGCAAGTCTGATTACGTTATGTTTGTTTTTCCAGTCTAGTTATCGCAACAGGCTGTCAAACATTCACTTCATATTGCACTGTAAGATGCAATGCTGGCCACAACAAATACGTCCTTGCATAGCCTACTGTAGCCTACATCAAACAAATGTGCCTACTATTTGCCAAATTGCCATTAAACCGAGTAATAATCACTGAGGAAAATAACCACTACTAGGCCAATAGCCTAATAATAAACCGGCACATGTTTTATTATATTTGAATAAAAATAACTCCTTCTTCACCTTGGAATGAATCTGGCCTGGTCCCCGAGCCGGTGCTGGAAGTCGTCCCATGCAGGAGACACTCCGCTGTCCGTCTCCATGTCCATCTCGTACCGGTTGTTGACACCACTGATAAACAGTGGTGGAAAAAGTACTAAAATGTTGTACTTTAGTAAAAGTATCAATACTGCAATGTAGAAAAACTCTGTTAGGCTACAAGTAAAAGTCCAGCATTCTAAATTGACTTTTGTATTTGTATATTGTACTTTGAGATGTAGTGGAGTGGAAGTAAAAGTAGCCTACTGAAAATCGAAAATGTTTGTACTTGAGTACAGTACTTTCCACCACTGCGTATCGGTCGTTGAAACCACTGATAAACTCCAGCAGGGTCACTGTCCAGTCGGTGTAAGATCTCCTCCTCCTCGTATCTCCCGGTGAGATGTAGATCCTAGCAGATGGTTCGAAAGCCGTTCTTCTCAATCTGCCCCGAGTTCTAATCTCCACGGCGTCTGCGTGGAAGAGAGTGCGCAAACGCTCGCCCCAAAACACAGTCGCCCCGGGCAAATCCGGCGACCTCGGAACGGTCACCACCTGGTATTCCAAACTAAACGTAACCTCAGTAAACTATGCCTAACCCTAACCTTATTCCTAAACCTAACCTCAGTAAAACGGTGCCAAAACTATGCCTAACCCTACACTTATTTCTAACCTCCTCAGTAAAACAAATACAAGAATACAAGAACCGCTGGGGGCGAGAAGTCCGCGAAAAGAAATGGGTACGAGCGTGTTTTGGGGGGAGTTTATACCTCATTCCCCGTGGCGCAGAAAAGAAGTTCCACAGGAAAATAAATTCTAGTCTAACAATAACAATACAGATACTGACCGTGGAGAAACTTCAGGTCACAACTAATTGTAGGAAGAATATCCGGAAAAAATCGTTTGTTATCCATCCAGGTCCATAACGCACACGTATGCGCTATTATCCAAATGTATGAGTTTTACGGTTACCCACTTTTGAAATAGGCTAATTATCTTGGGAACGGAAAATAAAATGGCCGCATTTATATTCAATATAAATGTTAGGCGGAACTGAAAAGTTGTTTGCTTCAATTAATGTGTTGAACTATTTCCTTCTTCGGTACATGGCCGGCTGGTGTAATGTTCCTGTCCTCCTGTGGTCCGTTTGAACGCAGATGAAGGAATCCACCTGCGTCAGGTGGTAACACCCTCTCTCTCTACGTCTCAGGCAAACATACTGTCTGGGCTGGCTGCCAAAATGTTGATACAATCACCTGTAATCGGTTGAATAAGCTTTTAAATCAACAATCTTCAAAACAGAGCTGTATGTATCCATGGAAATACTGAGCCAATTTGACATTATTAGAAAGTCATAAAGTTATGTCATTTTAGTATCCACTGTCTAATTAATGTGTCTATAGACTGTGGCCTATAAACCTAGCATATTGAAAAAAAAGATTTAGGAGGCACAGGTTAATAGCACACTGAGTCTGTTTCTCTACTGGCTTCAATCCATTGTATCCTACTTAACAACACTTTTGACAGCAACTTTTAACTGATGTGGAATGTCCCACAAGTTGTTGTGTTGTCGCAGACTAGGTTACACACATGTAATTTGAAGCATGTACTTGTACACAGTCCTATTTTGATATCAGACCTGAAAGTGACCTCTTTATGAAATCTGTTTTGATAGCCTGGTGAATTCCCTCCAACCCATGACTCACCCTAGTCCTCCACCTGCTGGTGACGGTGATGGAAGCAGCTGATGAACTCTTTCAAGGTGATGGTGCCATCATTGTCGATGTCCAGTAGGATGAATATGCTCTCAGATTCGTGGAGTGGAACGCAGAGCTCAGAGCAAATGGTTCAAAACTCTTGTTTTTCAATGCCCTGCCCTGAATTGTCTGCATCATAAGTGTGGAAAGGCACAGTAAGCACCTTCTATCCACCTATCCTGTGCCCAATGCCAACACCATGGCTTTCCTCCAGTGGGAATAGTTCTCACGTCTGCTTTGCTGACAGCATTTAAGAAATAGAATAAAAACATTAGTTCATAAACTGAAAAAAGAAGGCAAGCTTTAAAGCACACATAGATGACCATGGAAGCACACATTGTGGATAGTTTATCATAACCCATTGCCTATTCAGTTATATAAATGTAGAAATACCTTAAACAATTCTTCCATGGAGATCTGTCACCCTGCCTCACTCACACATTCACACACGCACACACTCCTTCATGCATACACAAAAAAAAGAGATACACATCATAATGTAACTCAAATAGCTTTTACTTGAAACAGGTCTGTATCCACTTCTATTCATCTTGTGTGCCTCAGTTAGTAATGCGTGATTATGCCTTGGTGTTAATTTGTTGCAAGTCAAAAATATAAATTTACTACATTAGATGAAAACTTTTTAAGATGGTGAGCTACCAGTGTGTGTCAGATGAGATCTAAGACAACCCAGTGCACAGGTACTGAACTGAACAAATCCAATGGCCTCACCACACACCACAGGGACATACAGATAGACAATGCACATAGGTGATATTTTAGGTGTGTGTGTGTGTGTGTGTGTGTGTGTGTGTGTGTGTGTGTGTGTGTGTGTGTGTGTGTGCGTGCGCGCGCGCGCGCGTGCGCGTGCGCGTGCGCGCGTGCGCGTGTGTGTGTGTGTTTGTCTCAGAGCTGAGGGTGGACTTTTACAGTAGCATTGATTTCTCTGATGTCCGTCTGAGAGGGGATGTGGGTACAACCATACAGATGGAGCACCTTCAGCCTGGAGAGTGTGTGAGAGAGAGAGAGAGAGAGAGAGAGAGAGAGAGAGAGAGAGAGAGAGAGAGAGAGAGAGAGTTGTTTTAAGACTTTATGCTTGATATTTGAAATTGAGGACATCGAAGCTCAGCCAACAGTATCACTAGCTGTTCCACTAGATTTGGAAACGTGTAATGTGTAGTGTTGTGTTTACCTTTTGCAGTGCCTACACAGTTTGAGGATGTTCTCTGGGCTAATGTGACAGAAGCTGAGTTTGAGCGTATGGAGGTGTACACTGCAGTATTTGGCTAACAGGGTTACCCTGTAATACACATGCACGTACGCACGCATGCATGCATGCACATACACACACACACACACACACACACACACACACACACACACACACACACACACACACACACACACACACACACACACACACACACACATGCACACACATACAGAGAGGCATGGATGCATGCACGTAAGCAAGCAAGCAAGCGTGCACACACACACACACGCACACGCACACGCACGCACGCACGCACGCACGCGCGCACGCACGCACGCACGCACGCACGCACGCACGCACGCACACACACACACACACACACACACACACACACACACACACACACACACACACACACACACACACACACACAGATGACACGTACAGAGACACCACAGAACAGGAAAGGATACATGATGAGTATGCTGTATAGTATTGCATTGTTTTACATTCCATTTATTTCATATTGTTTCATATGATCATATCACAAATAACAATAACACAGTACCATTTTGTGTTCCATAACAAACAATGTAGGTGATGTTTGCCCTACCCTCTGTTCCCTGTACCAGTAGAACTAAGATCCAGGTCCTGCAGTCTTCTGCTGCCCCGAGCCAGAGCCTGAACTCCTGTGTCTGTTATTGCCCTGCAACCACTAACATCCAGAAATCTGACAGGTACACACGCATGCATGCACATATAGGGGTGGATTGTGTCAAACTTTATACTCTGCAGTACATCCAATGCGTACTGTAACTTGCGATTGTCGAGACCAGCTGAATTCACACCAGCAGCGACAGCAGATTCTATACAGTAGCTTGTTATCAATATTCTGTACTTCCATACAGTAGTCTGTTTCTGTCCATCTCAAGTGGTGTCAATGCTACACTACACTATGTTGTCAAATGTAAAAACCATGAAATGAATGCCATGTTACACTATGTCGTCCAATGTAAAAAACATAAAAACAATTCCATGCTACACTACAGTATGTGGTTCAATGTAAAAACCATTAAAAAGAAATGCCATGCTACAAGTACATGCTATGTCGTCCAATGTAACCATAAAAAATGCCATGCTACACTATGTCGCCCAATGTAAAAAACATTAAAGAAATGCCATACACTACGTCGTCCAATGTAAAAAACACAAATGCTACTCCCACTTCAGAGCACAGCACACCTCTGCTCACCTGATGCAGGGTGTATGCATGCAGATGTTGTGTAGTGTAAGGTCTGTGATTCCAGGACAGGAACTGAGGGTCAGCCTCTGAAGGTCAGGACTCTGCTGAAGCACCTGGACCAACGTAGTGTCATTCACCTGTAGAGAGAGAGAGAGACACAAGCAAGAGGCACAGTGGCATTTGGAAAGCCAATTACAGCATCGATGCAGATATACCCCCCCCCCCCCCACACACACACACACACACACACACACACACACACACACACGCACACACTCTCTTACTCACAGCGTGTAGTCCTGTCAGATTGAGAGATTGTAGGTATTTGAGCTGTGATGTCATCAGTTTGAGACTGTGTACATTGACTTTTGGTACCTGGCCAATGTTTAGGTGCCGAAGGCCAGGACACATCTAAGACATAGGAGAGAAGTAAAGAAGTCTAAAAAAAAAAAATTACAATTTCTCTGTGGTAGATTTTTATTTTTATGTCCTGAAATACGTATACCTCATATACTGTCTCCAGACAGGATGGAGTGAGGAACTGACAACCAAAAACCTCCAACCTACCAAGTCTAAATTAAAAACACACATATCTAAGTTACGCATGTGTTTGTGTATACACAGACAGTCAGGCACAAAAGCACACACAAACAAACATTATGCAAAAACACCAGTAAACATACACATGTACATGCACACAGAAAGGAAGAAAAAGCTGGTATCACCTCTCTCTGTGTTTCATGATGAGTTTTATCAGTGGGTCATCAGTAACATGACAGCCATTCAGGCCAATAGCTTCCAGTTTGAACCTGCATATACGGTAATTACAGTATGAGCCAGGACAGAGGAGGAGAGAAAGGTCACCCTGTATCAACCTGTAAATGCAGCATGATTATGATTAGGGGGTATTAGAAGAATTGCTTGATGGCTTTCATATACAGTAGCTACTTACAGAAAGACTAACGAGCTGAGTGGCCTTGTGGTTAGAGTATCCACCCTGAGATTGGGAGGTCAGGGTTCGATTCCCTGGCCATGTCAAACCAAAGACTATAAAAGTGTGACCCAATGCCTCTCTGCTTGGCACTCAGCATCAAGATTGGGGCTACGTCCCTGTTACATATGTATATACAGTATATATGGGTGTACTTGTACATCATGGCTGATGGCTGTCTCACGCTACAGAAACAGGAGATAGGCTCCTGCTCTAAGGTCCCTATGGCTTGAGAACCGTTGATTCCCAAGGAAGGCTACTTACTAAATACTAATGGTGTGTGTGTGTGTGTGTGTGTGTGTGTGTGTGTGTGTGTGTGTGTGTGTGTGTGTGTGTGTGTGTGTGTGTGTGCGTTACCCATTACAGCTGTGAGTCAGAGCTTTCAACCCTGTATCAGTCGCCCCACTCCAGCTGACATCCACACTGGTCACATGATTACACCGCTGACCAATCAGACAAAGCACCCGGTCACCATGGAGGCAAGGTCCGGTACAGCTGGTCACTCTCACTTCCTGGAAGCAATTTATGATGAGATACTGTATATCTTGAATTTTAATTGAATTAAATAGAATTCATTGAGTTGAAAATACTGTACAGTACTTATCGCTGATTGATTCTTTTACCTCCAAAGAGTCTCTGGTCAGAGAGAAGAAATTCTCCAGACCGCTGGAGGTGACAGACGGCCCACTGCACCCATACAGAGACAGACTGTACGGGGAACGCCCACCCATACTATCCAGCCATTGGTCTGTCAGGGTGGAGCAGTCTTGGACCATTAGATGTTTCCCTGGATTAAAAGAGTGCAAACGAATGCATGATTGTCTTTTCTTCTCTCTCTCTGTCTCTCTCTCTCTCTCTCTCTCTCTCTCTCTCTCTCTCTCTCTCTCTCTCTCTCTCTCTCTCTCTCTCTCTCTCTCTCTCTCTCTCTCTCTCTCTCTCTCTCTCTCTCTCTCTCTCTCTCTCTCTCTCTCTCTCTCTCTCTCTCTCTCTCTCTCTCTCTCTCTCTCTCTCTCTTGTGCGGTTCTGGTCGTGGGTTATCTTCTGTTTGTCCAGGGAGTGGTACAGTACAGTTTTGCAGTGGAAGTCGTTACATCATGAGAACGCACCATATGGCTGTGAGTGACTCACACCCACATGACTTATAGACTGTTGCACGACCCATAACAAGGTCACTCCTTTACCCCAAACATGAATCGGGCCTTCAGCTTTATCATGGCCCTGTCTTCAAGGGGACAACTGGCCCTAAACTTAATGTTTCCTAAGTTTATGTCTCATTTATCTATCCGTGTGAAGACATTTGTCTTCACAACAAGAACACAATCTTTACACGCACGCACGCACGCGCGCACACACACAGGGTAGACTTACAGAGTGTGTGATCAGTAGCTAAACATTGCAGACGGTGGCAGACCTGTGCTGTCGTGCACAGGTCACTGTGAGGTAGCAGAGACAGAATGGACAGCCACAACTCATCAGGAAGACAGAGCCACTGGTTACATACACCTGGCTGAAAAGACAAACACACGCACACGCACACGCACACGCACGCGCACGCACACGCACACACACACACACACACACACACACACACACACACACACACACACACACACACACACACACACACACACAAATGTACTGTACAGCGATAAAATGGCAACCTCTTTTGCACACAGTAAAATAGTAACATTACAACTTTATACATGTATATATATATGTATATATATATATATATATTTATTCATGTATTTTCTTACCGTGTATTTGTAAATGGAGTCGTTGTTCACAGTGACGCACACTTCTGTACCTGCACAAGCAAACACGTTATTTTTTGTACCTGGGGGGGTGATTGTTAGTAAAACTAACTTTTTGCAAACTCAAACAAGATTGTTTGCGTGCGTGCGTGCGTGCGTGCGTGCGTGCGTGCGTGCGTGCGTAAAATGTCAAATTATAAATGGAAATAAAGGCAAGAGTCTCCAGCACTGATCTCACCTAGAGAGAGCCAATGTGACAGTAGTCCAGGGTCTATGAAGTCATGCTGGATCACGCGTGTCTCTTTAGCGAGAAGGCATGTAGGTAGTGTTGTGCTTGGCCGCTTGATGTTTGGTCTAGATTTTGCGTTGTGTTTGGCTGACATGGTCCTGGTTGGGGCAGGAGACCTGCAACAGGAGGAAGCTAATTTCTCTTTTCTTTTTGCACAAAATTAGCTTATGAATATGCAGAAAAATGATGTACTGCAGTGCTGTAGTGTTATATTCATGTGAAATGATTTACTCCTAGTGTAAACATGCAGACACGGTAATATGTATGTGAACTTGTAGATCGTCTATTTTCAAATATTACTGTGTAGTGCACATCAAAGAAAATGATGATTTGGTGTGTTACAGTACCGTGGCAATACTTCTCCATGTGTGAGGGAGGACCAGGAAAGGCATGACTTTTCCCAGAACCTCCAGGAATGACTTCGACCCCTGCTCCCCAACCTTTGACCTCTAACATTACCGTGATGACCAATCACCACCGGATGACCTCTGCTCCTCTTTGGCTGAAAAACTAAACATGGGCACAAATGCACACAAAGAACAACCCAAAAGGTAATCACTGTATCCTTATTTGCACGCTACTATGTCATCTCCTGTACATTCCATAATGAACATAATGCTTTAGTATCTTCTATCTATAATATGTATTACCTGGGTTAGTAGAAGTTCTCAAAGAGTGGTGAGCGGTGCACACAGAACTCTTATGTGAAATATTAGGTGAGGTCTTCTTGTCATCTACAGCTGTAGTACTTTTTGGGTCTCCCACAACTGGCCCTGTTGTGCTGTACATGGCAAATGGCTTTGTGGAGCTTGCAGCCGTAACCATTCCACTCTCACCTCGGGTGAAAGGATTTCTAACCTCATGGACAGTGTCAGAAGGATCAATATCAATGCAAGAAGAAGGCAAGATTGACAGATCTAGACCTAGACGGGAAGCCGTTTCCTCTGATTCTTTCTCTTGTTCAACATGATGTGACTGTATGACATCTCCAGGTTTGACACGCTGACTGTGGTCCATTCGGAGGTGATCCAGGTGATTTACACAGCGGAGATACTGCTCATACACGGTAAGGTGTGATGGCATTTTTAAATTGGAAGCTGAGTTGGGTTTTGCCATTTCTGTGAAGTAGCTTAACCCGTCATTTTCCTCTTCCACATCCCTCTCTTCGACCACATAATTGTCTTCTTCCACTTTTTGAGCATCTCCCTCTTTCTTCATACTTTCCACATTCGTCTCTTCCACAGCTTTAAAGTCCTGCATCTCTGCTGTCTTCATCCATGATGGTTCCTTTTCTGTCTGAGCCTCTTCTCTTTTCTGAGCTACTATATATATGGGTTTGTTCTCTTTAGATAAGGGGCCAAAACTGGGCGTCCGTAAAATAGAGCAATTTGGAGCGTAGATGCTATCTTTGTGACTAGCGCAGCGAGATGATGCAGATTCTTTTATACAGCATTTTGCACAATCTGATGTAAGATTCTGATCAGCATCCTGGTTATATCTGTTACTGGTGGTTGAGCGGTCTCTTTGAAGCGATATGTAAGGATTACATGTTATGCAGCAGGCCTCTGGACTAAGGTACGAAGTTTGTTTATAGACACTATTCCTCAGCTCTGTACTCCCAGCGCTGTGTCTGTGCTCGGGTCCACGTACCTCACCCATCCTTTGGGTAAAGGAGGAGATCGCCGTCTGGGGTTTGTCTGGCAGTGGAGTTTTGTACGCTGGGAGCATATTCTGTTGTTTACTACTGTTATCATTCTGTGGTTCAAGGTGCTGAACACTTTCCGTATCCCAAGCTCTGCCTCCACACTGAGCTCCCAATACCGCACTGGTCCATGGAGTGGTGGAGAAAGGAATGTGGGGTTTAAAAGGAGGTGAACGTTTAGATCCAGGGAGTCTGTTGTGTGTGTCCTCGTGCTCTTCACCAGAGCACGTGAAACTAGTTGTTCTCCTGAGTTTGTGATAAACATCACCTGAGCCAACATCTGAACTCAGGAAGCTCTGAGCCCAGTCTAACGCATGCTGTAGCTTCTGCTGCTCAGTGAGGAGAGGGTCATTTAGAAGAGGGTCCATGTCTATTGGTAGAACTCCTGCCTACCACTCCCAGAATCCTCTTGGCATTTGGACATACTACCTCTGTCTGATTCTCTGATAGGATGTAGTTATATGGTTGGATCTGTTGGTCAGAAGTAACCCTCTCAGTCTTTTCAGGATCATTATTTCACATTATTTCAGGATTTTCTGAATTGTGGTATAGTCAATATTTGCTTTAAAGGCTATATTTGTTTTCAGTAGAATTACACTGTACATGACATTACTTTAACTACCTTGAACAACAAACTAAACCAAATGCCTGTTGTTTGACATATGATGTCAAATGCTGGTTAGTAAGAATCATAAGTTACTCTTACCTTTTAAGATTCCCACCTATCTATATAGTGCAGTAGAGTCTTCAAGCAGGTACAGCATGTACAGTATATAGACTAGACATTAATCATAATTTAATACACAGTAGACCCTACTAGTCCCCCACTTTAGCCAGCTCTTTATAATGAAGGTTCTAACATTTCCTAGAAATCCTTCTCTGTGTTGTTCACACATATATCACCATAGAGACAACACAAACTGCAATGTCACCTTCCAACCAAATGAGGGAGACATAGTCCTTTACAATATGATACTTAATATTTGATGCCTTAAAGTGACATAGGGCTGAGGCAAAAAAAGTATTGTTTCTCAACGGGGTCGGCACAACCCCCAGGGGGCGTACAGAGAAGTTCAGGGGGCACAGAAGCAGGGGGCAGTTTAATGTTTAATGTAAGTGCACATTTTCTTCATTTTATCCTAGACTTTTTTTCATAAACTCATTGTGTCTCCATGGTATTGGTCATTGTGTCAATAAGGTACTGCTCATTATGTCTCCATATCATGTCAGTATCATGGTCAGTAGGCTATCACGTGGCATGATACTGACATGATGCTGACCATGATACTGAAATGATACTGACCATGATATGGAGACACAATTAATATATTAAACTGGCATATAGAAATAATAATAAGATACATAAAAAAATAAGAAAATAACACAAATGCCCCCCAAGAGCACCTCAATGCCCCCTTTCAGAAATATCGCTTCTAGCGCCCCCCAATGTTCTCTGAACACCCCCCGCCCCCTACATTGAGAAACACTACCTTGCATGCTTCTTAATCTATTTAAAAAGAAAGTAGCCTTATTAAAATCCCTAATAATCACCCATGAAACAACAAAACAAATCATTGTGCCCTCCCAACAAAGTCATGTGGAAATGAATGCACACAAAAGTCAGTAACTTTCAATATATATCTATTTGGGGGCTTTATTGTGGCAGTATTAACATATAAAACAATCCATGTTGTTTTTGTCAATAACATACAAACATTCAAAATTTTCACTTTACAAAGTTCATAAGGCTTGGTTGTCCCAGAGGGGGAGTTACACCACTGGAAAACTTGCTAGTTTTCACTTTTTTTTTCTTTTGCTGCTGTTTCTTAAATTTTCTCCCAGAGTTGCTTTTTAAATGAGACTCAATGACAACAAAACAAGTAACCAATAAAACAATGGAGAGTGACCATGCACCAGAAAATGCTACTGTTCATGCCCATACAACACTGCATTTATCTACTCATCATCAGCATTCTTTTTTTTCCTTGGACACCATGTGATGTCCAATATGTTTGCATATATTAGACTTGAGTACAAATATTTAAAAACTTAAACCAGTTTAAAACAGCATTTGAGTATTATTATATTATTTAAATCAGCCATATTTAAATTTTCAGGCAAGGTTAATCCGTTTAAGGTTTTTAAATATATGATTCATGTCTAGACATTTTTTATTTGCATTTGTTAGTACATCATGTATGACATCAACTTGTGTGTGATCTTATTTTTTAAATCACAGTATACAGAATAGACAGGAAAATTGCATTTTGGTCGTGGTAATGGGACATTTTTACTTTCAGTTCTATTTTATGCTATTTGCATATAACTCAAGGTCGATAGCTCAAATAAAAGAACTACATTTTTAAAAAAGAAGTTTAAAAGGCTGCTAAATTGATAAACAAGCTACAATGTAATAATGCTACAGTGACACTGCTACTGTATGTCAACAGAGTTGAATGGCCTTTTGTGGATTATACAGTATTTGCAATGATTTGAAGTTAGGGTCAATTTCCTCTTAATTCACTTTGTTCAGAGAAAACCCTAATTCATAAAAGAAAAATAAAACTGCACAAATATTTTGTCATAAGATATTTTAAATGCAGTAAAAAAAACTGAGAATTACTAATAATTACTATAATTACTTATAATTGAAATGAATTGGACTGAAAGTGAAAATAAACCCCACCCCTGGTTATGATATGGGTAAAATGTTAACATGCTGTGTTAGCAATGAGGTCAGGTGTTAGCAATAGCATTAAGCTTTGTTTTTATGATTTACAACCACAGAGATAAGTACAATTTATTAACGTAGGTATTCATCTACAATCAGGCTACTCACATGGTAGCTTTAAAATAATATTCTAAGCAGCGATTAAGAAATATTCCCTTTTGTATTGAGACATCATTTGTGAAAACAATCCATTTTTTTGCAACATATGCACTGTAGTAAAAAAAAAAAAGAATAAAAAGAATGGAAGAAAAGAAGAAGCAAATTTGCAGTCATGTTTTCAGTCTTGTCAAATCTAGGTACTATCTGGCCAGCTACTGGCTAACTTGACTGTGGCCTCACAATGGCCAATGGTGTGTCAAGTTGTGATGTTACTTACAACAAATTGACTGCAGTGACTGCACCAAAAGGCAATCTACAGTATTATTGAGCAATTTTCCTCACTCTCCTTGCTAAAAGAACGGAGAACATGCATTTATCTACGATGGTAAAGACAGCCAAGCCTATTAGATAGTCTTACAAGAAAGGGGGAAAAAAGCAAGTAGGAAAGGAAATCTGCATCCAGACTGTTTCTTTTTTTTGCCACTAATATTAACACAGTACTTACAGACAAGGGCATGCAGTCTGCATTTAAGAGGTCAGCTATAGCTAAGTGAGATTGTTGAATAAACGTGACGCACATAAACAAGGGACTAAAGCTAGGGCCATGGTCATGTCTGTACAGCTGTATGCATTAGGCTTATATCAGAGTACCAGAACCCTTTATTTAAAATGTAAGGATTTTATATAAAATGCTCTGGCCTATACATTGCAATGCATGTGTATATCAGAAGAGCTTGACTGTGAAGGTAGAAGTTGCCTATGAACACAGGATTATCATCGGTTTCAGGTATTATTAGGACATTGATATTTGGTTGATATTCAATGCATATGGGTCATCTTCACCCATGAGTGAAGGTATTTCAACACCAGTGTCCGGAATTAAATGCTTATCAATGCCTAAGTATCAAACGGTATCATAGTGGTTTGGCCCTTTGCTTGGTTTCAGCTTCAGAATGCACTGTGTGTATTCTGGTAGGAAAATAAATTCTTTATTTGTCCCAAATAAGCATGGATTGTGTTGTTACTATGTGTTGCATAAAGCTTATGAATGCATTGCGTCTCTATATTTGCATGGGAAAACATGATTATAGTGAGTTATGTATGTATGATGTTGCAACACTGGGCGGACTATTGAATATAATATTCAGAGCGTGTCATGGCAATGAACATTGCAGTGTTCTTTGCAGAAGGTTTGATACAGAAATATTGATACATGTAGAGAGCGCATTACCTTTAAAATTAGTATATTAATTTAGCCTAGGTGCAACTCTACAAACCACAACAAGCTGGAACAGACTAGAGCCAGAGAGGTGGACAGGTTGCACTCTGATCTTCATGTTGTTCCAAGGTTATTATCATAGTTTTACATTTTCATTTTATTTCATTTTTACTTCATGTTTTCAATTTCAGTTAGTTTTGATGAGTTTAAAGCCAGTTTAGTTAAGTTTATATTTGGCAAAAAGGCTTAGTTTCAGTTTAGTTTGTATTCTTTTTAGTGTTCGTTTTTTTTATTGTAATATGGGGTAGTCAGAGGTTTCTAAAAGCTCTGAAAAATTGTGAAAATAGCAGATCTACAAGCCCACCAGCTATTTTCACTATTTGTAAAGAAAAATGTTGACTAATACTGACAAAGACTAAAACTAAGGACATTTTTCTTTTCTTTTAGTTAGTTTTACTTAGTTTTGTAAACACAAAATACATTTTCAGTTAGTTGTTGTTTTTTTGAAAAAGCCTTGTTTTGTTTTTTTAAATTCAGTTAATTTCAGCTGCACTATGTAACTTTCCTCTACTACCCTGGATTTGAACACGGACTATCTTGACCAACAGGTAAAAATGTGTGAAATTTGTGTCAGATCCTGTGTCAGATCCTGTGTCTAGGTGAGACATGACCTTTGACACAATCTAAATGTCTCAATAGAAGAGCAGCGAGACGATTAATAGAATATAACTAAGTTATATTGTATTAACATACTTTACCATACATATTGGAATCAGAATGCTTGTTACATAGTGCCGCTTTAACTAAAATATTAGGACAATTCTAGTTTTAGTTATTTCGTTTTAGTTAAAAACCCTGTTCTGGACCCAGCATCTGCTGCAAATAAAGCCTCATTCATTCTTAGTTGTGCGACACCAGCGTACAACTAAGTATAAATCAGACAAAATACTTTCATGATCAACTAGCACAGAATCACTAGGCGAATTCAATCAACACTGCAAGAGAGTGTACAAATGTAACCAAATGGACTCACAAGTCACATTTGTACAACTCAGTTACAACTGGATAAATTAACACTGACAATTTTACTGTGTATACAAAACTGAGATCGTTCAAACTCTCTTATCAATAGCTCTCCACAAGACAAATGATTAACAGACAGCATAGCAAAATCAAAGTACGGTATTAATCATTTACACGTGTGGCTTTAGACTTGATTTATGGTGTACGTGATACATAATGTTTGGATATTTTACATTAACAAGACATTCATGAATATTGTGGATGTAAATTATATGGTGTATGCAACGGTTAGATGTGTTTATTTCCATTCTTTTTTAATAAGCGTTTTCGTTAGTTTGAACACAAAGACATTATTCAACTGCTAATGCCCTTTCCTGAGAAGTTTATCCAAATTGAAATAAATAGATTTCAGTTTAAAAGAATATCACTTTTCATCTGATCTGAGGTCAGTTCTCATAGCTTCCTTTCTACCTCCCCCCATACCTCATCTCAGGAACACCATACTGCAGCTAACAGGTTCTGTCATCATCAAATCACTTGTTGTGTGTCATGTGCTAGTACAGTGGTTCTCAACCTTTTCAGGACAGAATAATCATATTTGAACTGGGGACCCCCCCACCCTGACAAGCACTTGGAAATGTAGGAATTGAGGTATGTATTTAGTTTGACTCAGTTCCCACAGATACATATAAATAGCAGATCTACAAGCTCACAACCCCTCACAAGATTCAGTCATTGTGAGCTTGTAGATCGGCTATTTTCATAATGTTTGCCTCTTATATTATTTGTCAATTTGGCCAATGTTTGACCAGTTTTTATAGTATACTGTAGTTTGTTGATTACTTTTGATGCAGTAATGGTCTTTTTTCATTTCATTTCATTATTATTATTTTTTGTAGGTATTAAAAAGGTCTTAAAGGTCCTTAAATCATCTGGGGACCTTCCAAAATCATGTGGGGACCCCCATGGGAGTCCTGACCCACAGGTTGAGAACCACTGTGCTAGTAGAGCAGCTGGATGCATACTCATCTCCCTGCATGGGTACTTTGAGTATACCCACTACATGTATTCAGTGAGTGTATACATCATCTCAATTATAAAGATAGCAGACGCTACAGCTTTACCACCTCCTCAACCCTGGACAATATCAATTCCATGCTGTAACAGTCTGTCATGAGCCTACATATCGTTAGCCTCATAGCATAATTGCCTAACTCATATTTTCAAGGTTTTCAGGAGAGACAAAAATAAAAAACTCGTTTTGCCTCAGTCATGTTTATCTGCCTCTATTTATATCTGCCTAACTCTACTCTCCTGACACTGCTGATTCATCCTGTCTTATTGCCAATGTTCTCACCCTATCAGAATGCTTGTTACATTCAAAACCATTTCTGCCTAAGTCAAAAGGTTGACATTAAATCATTTTGGAATGTAACAAGCATTCTGATTGGCTTAGGACATGGGCAATAAGGCACAATGATGCAGCAGTGTTAGGAGAGTAGAGCTAGGCAAAAATGTCAATTTGACCAAAAAGTGAGTTAGGCAATTATGCTATGAGGCTAACGATATACAGTAACCCTTTCTAACGTTTCTTCTAACCTATTATCATCAGAATTGACTAGTTATCCTTAGTAGCCTAAGCTAACATTGAGTTCAGAAGACATTTAGCAGTTTTTTGACAACACACAAGTTTCATCATCACAAACAAAGACTACACTTTCCTCCTGCCATTCTCCTGACTTCAAAATGACATCAGATAATCTGAAACAGTTGAAATCTGTGGTCTGTGTAAGCGATTGTGCTATAACTTCTGTAGGAAAAACCCAGGACGCTACCAAGTCAACTCATGCTGATGGTAGTCTTTAAAAATAGCTTAGACACCCAACACTCGATAAACTTTAATAAATTAGTTTTTTTTGTCATCTTTTGTAAACTCTTAATTTTAAAATAATCTCAAAGTAGATGCTCTGACTGAAAAATTCCTGAAATACCTGCATCACATAAAAATGTACAAAACGTTAAAAACAACTTTTTAAGCTTGGAAGTAGTCATCAATATTTGTCTTGTTTTGTAAATATACATAATGTACCTACAGTATGGGCTTGCGTAGGTTATGTCGTGGCCAGTGACACAAAGGGTTGCCCTCAAATGAATCGCGTTCCTCTGTTCCCACCACTTCGTCATGACTGACAGGCTCGGAGACAATGAGGGTAATTTGGGGTATTTACCTATAAGAGTCATTACAGCTTGTCAGCATCAAAAGTGATCAGACTAAACAACATCATGTAGAATGAAAGCAACCCCTCCTTTCTTCTCATCTATGACTTCTCAGCCTCTTTGTGGATCTTCTGTGTTCATGTCCTCCTTCTCTGCCATATATGAGCTTCTTCTAACACTTCTGTCCTCTGTCCCTCTCCTTTCCTGCAAAAAGCATGTATCTTAGCAAGTGAAAGGGCCTTGTATTCAATCTTAAATTCTCTTTTCAACAAGTGAAGAATTCTGCCGAAGGAGTCAGATATTTTACTCGTTTCAATGTACTTATATTTCAGACAAATCAGGCAGATCTTTGTTTCCATGAAATGCCATTTGCTCATAAAATACATTACCACTGTATATTGAAACCAGTGAAACGCCCTCATTCCTTTGGCTCGTGTTTTCTTTTGCTGTGAGAACTCTCAAATTCCGAGAGAATATAAGACTAAACTACTTGTTAAAAGGGCCATTTTGTAGATTGTTTTTGCAGGGGGGTTAACAATCTCTCCTCCTCCCTGCGTCTCCTCCTCATCAGTCCGACCACAAGTTCTCCATGGCCATGCTGATCTTGCAGAGGATCCAGCGTCGCAGGGGGCAGTAGTACTCGTAGTGGAACTGCTCGAACTCGGGGGTCTGGCGGATCTCGTGGAGGAACGACACGTCGATGTCCGACTCCAGGAGCAGCAGCAGCGTGGGCACGGCGACGAGCAGGACCCCCATCACCACGGCGACCAGGCGGGCCATGCTCAGCATGCACGCGTTGACCCTCTCGTTGGACGACAGGAGGTGGAAGCCACTGCTCAGGACGCCTCCCATTCGGCTCCTCCCCGCCTGGCGGGCGCGTTCGTAGGCGCGGTCGCGTTCCCTCTCCGCCTCCAGCTGGGCTTGGATGTCGGGGTCCGCATGGAGCTCCCTCAGCAGTCTGGCTGGGCTCTGGGTTGGGGCAAACAGCAGGTCTACACCCCCCTGGCTGTCGTCCACTGGTGTGGGCAGCATGCTGGCACAGGGGCTAGGTAGGTGGGGGGGAGTATAGGCATAGTATTAAATATACACAGCTGAAAAAACAACAACAACATCAATGCAAATAAACAGTGGTGGAGAATGTACTCACATTTTTTACTTAAAGGGATATTTCACTTTAAAAATAAAATTGGGTCATTTTCTCGTCTACTCAGGCTTTTGGGAGCACCCCGGACAGTTTTTAAGTTGCTTGATTCAGTATTTAGATATTTGATATTCATTTTATCAGACAACCCCCTTCCTTCAAACTTCAAACTCCATTTTAACCATGTTAGATTAATCGGAAACACCCGTCCTTGGTTCTGGTGACTGATATTGTCCTTCTAATACGTTTTTTAGCGGCGCTAGCCGCTCTATACCTTTAGGTATAGAGCGGATATTAGCCCTCTATACCTGGCTTTTGCGTCAACGTTCTGATTGGTCAGGCTCGCCAAGGTTCTGATTGGTCAGGTCCGTCAACGTTCTGATTGGTCAGGCTCGCCAAGGTTCTGATTGGTCAGGTCCGTCAACGTTCTGATTGGTCAGGCTCGCCAAGGTTCTGATTGGTCAGGTCCGTCAACGTTCTGATTGGTCAGGCCCGCCAAGGTTGACGGAAAAGCCAGGTATAGAGCAGGAATCACCAAATGCATTTGGTGATTCGCTTCCAATGGCACTATTTAGTGCCACTGGAAGCCTTGAAATAAATTTACAGAGATTTATTATTGTTTCTCTAGTAGAAACACATATCTATGACAAAATATATCAAAGGCGCCGCTACCTTCACACAGGTGTGATTTTTTAAGTACAGTACAGTACTTGAGTAAATGAACTTAGTTACTTTACACCACTGCAAATATTGTACAAGTGAGGATGTTGGATAAAAGGAACAACACAGAAATGTTTTAGATGAACACCTGTAGACCAGTTCTGAGATGGTCAGGGCTCCACTTGTCTCCTCCTCCTCCTCCTCCTCCTCTTCAGCCGCTGCTTTTGGCGTGTGAGGTGGGAGGTGTGTGGTTTCTATGGAGACACGTGGAGGTTGCAGGTCATTTCCCGAGACAGGCTCTCCAACTTCAGCTCCTGGTTGTTCCACCTCAGTGGCTGTGGTGGAGGGTTTGAGAGGAGACAGGCGTTCTGAGTCCTTCAGAGCCACAACACCTGGAGAATGAGATAATACGACGACATGGTCCAGCATCATGTTTTCTGTTATATTTTGACGACATACACTTGTAGTTGTTGTTTTGTTTTTAAATATATTTTTATATATCATGACTATACTATGGTTGCGTGCGAAACCACATACTAACACAACATGAGCACAAAACATAATATAATATATAATTATAATGCACAAAATAAAACAAACATGATGACCTCAGATGTGATTAAAAGCCAAAGAAAATAAAGTATATAATAATAAATAAGCAAAGACTTAGAAACATCGATGCTCGATCTAATGTGTAAAATTAAGCCAGTGAAGTGAGGCCAAGACATTTGTGATTGCGTTTTTTTAGTGCCAGTCAGTGGGCGATTCTGTCCATTCTGCCACCAATATGTAATGCCAGTGTTTTTAGTATGTACTCAAAAACACCATGCTACTGTATAGTATGCAAAAAAAGGCATGCTACAGTATATTACTCAGCAACAATGTCAACTTATATCTCCCAAAATACACCACACATACTACTATGTTATAAAAAAAGTCATTTAGTTTTAGTTTTAGTTAATCAATTATTTATTTCTGATAATGCCCAAAATAGGCCATACTGAACTATTTTGTATAGTAAACTGTAGTTGAGAACCCCAGCCACATGATGGGGATGTTGTACCTCATGATGTTATGGTAGGAAGGAAGTAATCATTCTAAAATTTGGCAACGTAAAATTTCAACAATACTTATTTAACTTAATTCACTTAGTTTGCAAAGTACACTATTTAATCCCCCACCCACATGAATCCTTTGCCAAACCAACCATGTAAGAACAACTACAATACCACTCAATACAAACATGGTTTGTATTGAGACCATGTTATGGGCCATGTTATTGTATTGACATGGTTATGGACATGAACCTTTTACAACATATGAACTTTCAGCCATTATGTCATGTTTTTGTATCTTCCAAGTGCCTATAGTAGACTTTGGCTCATGTATCCTGGTAGATACCGTCTTTAAGAAAAAGCTCTGAATGTAAGCCATTTCCAACACCCAGACACGTATAAATAATAAATAAATAAGTAAGCTATTTCTGGCTTGTGTGATGTCTAAAGAAGCAATACATTGTTGGTAACATAACTAGACATGACAACACTGCAGAGACCCTTTCGTGTGTTTGAATGCAGTTTATCCTGAGGTGTTGTTGACTCATTGCTCTATGTTAAGTACTTCAGACATTACTGTCGCCTCAGCGATCTCCTTAATTATTATTCCATAAACGCACATTTTCCCCATCACCCCTATGTGTGTGTGTTTGTGTGTGTGTGCGTGTGTGTGTGCGCGTGCGAGTGTGTGTGCGTTAAAAATAGGCCCAGCTGTCTTCCTGCTGTGGATTAGGAGAGCTACTGTAAGGGCTAAATATCTTGTGACGTACAACTCAACCAGTCAACACCTTCTCTCTTTCTCCCATCACATCTCTGTCTCTCTCTGTCTCAAGCCCTCTCTCCCTCTCTCACACACCCCCCCCCCCCCACTCTCACTCTCTCTCTCTCTCTCTCTCTCTCTCTCTCTGACATTCCTTCAGCAGCCAGCATTAAACATGTTTTTATGCCTTATGTACAGTTATTTATGAATAACCCAGACTCATTGTGGAATACCATAGCAGTTAATAGGCATCTTAAGATGTTCGCAGACAAAATAGATTTTTTTTTTTCAGTAGTAGTCATGTCATAACCTCACATAGCCAAAGACATTCAAGGCTACACTGAGTAGCTGATCAGTAACCATGCCAACTGATTCAAAGATGAGTTGTGAGAAAAAGAAAGCGAGTGAAAACAGTGATGACGGTTATATGGAAACAGCCAGAGTCAACAAATAAGGAATTACCAAAAGGGGAGGTCAATGTAATTTCCCCACCTCTTTTGTACATATAATGTTTGTATTTGTTGATGATGACATATTAAGATGTACTGTATGCTGCTGGCATGAATTAAGAGCCATGGGTGCTATGGTCATAGACCTAGAAGACTTGGGCAACAATAAACTGGTCTTTTGCAAATGGATGCTGACATTTTCCAGACTAGTACAGGTGCAATACTACAGGATAGAGGACAAGTGTACTAGCTATGTACTGTATATGTTGTAAGACAAAGAAACCTTCAATTAATGAAAACATTCTGTTCATTGTAGAATAAAAGGTAAGCTATGTACTGCTTGTAACATACACTTTACACAAAACTATTTAATTTATTACAACGCAACCGTCCATCCAAGTTATGGGATCGATATTATCGTACCGTCCCTCCGTGGTGCTACTGTAATTACAACAGCTTAAAATAAAGCTCCAAAACATTTGTAAATCTGGTGTTGCCTTTTCCCCCCTTGGTGAGAATTAAGTGGGAGAATATAGGATGGGGATTAAGAAAGACAATGTTGATGATTAGGCTAATCAGTACACCTGCAATACACTATGGATCAAAACAGAACAAATAAAAACACATACGGTGGGAAACACACAAGAAAAGGTTCCCTATGCAGGCCTGGACCGTTGGCGTAGCGGTCCAGGCACCTAGGCTCAATGGAGCCTGACAGCGCGTCGCGAGTTCGAGTCCCGATCCGGAGGGCCTTTGCTGCGTGTCACTCCCCATCTCTCTCTCCCCATTTCCTGTCAGCCTACTGTCCTGTCAATAAAGGCATAAAAGGCCCCAAAAATATTGGAAAAAAAGGAAAGGTTCCGTATGCAGAACCTGGGTTTAAAATGTAGGGACCAGCTGAAAGGCAATGTGTCACATCAGTTAAAGGAGTAGTTCACCCAAAAAATGACTTATTTTCTATCAATTGCACACCCCATGAAGCCGTGAATCCATGGATTTATTTTTGTTTTTGTGGAATTCCTAAGCCAATAATTTGATTCCCGTCTCCTACCGGCTAATGTATCCGGTAGGACGCACAAAGTAGATTATTTGTGTCTCCTACCGGATACACACCCGGTCATCAAATTATTGGCTTAGGAATGCCACAAAAACAAAAATAAATCCATGAATTCAAGGCTTCATGGGGTGTGCAATTGATAGAAAATGTAATTTTTTGGGTGAACTCCTCCTTTAAGTCAGTGGTTTACAAAGTTGGGGCCATCAGGGTGGTCAACTGGAAAGTATTGGAAAATGAAAAAAAAAAAAATGTAATAGCAGATCTACAAGCTCACAACGCTTCATAGATCTGCTACTTTCTTTTTCTTTCCTTTTTTTAATGCCATTTTGCAATAGGGGGCCACAGCCAGAGGCCTTGGCATGGAAACATTTGGGAACCCCTGAGTTACAGTAAGTCTCTCCTCTCCACCTGACGGTTTTCATTCATGTTGATAAACTGACATAGTGCTTTCTAATAAACGGTTCAGATTACACAATCAACCCAAAACACTCCTGCTCCCTCCCTTGTTATCACCCTGTCCTCCATCTCTGTCTCTGTCATCACAGTACTAAACTTAATACAGCTTCACAAACGCACGCACGCACGCCTGGACCGTTTTCTCCTTGTTTCTCGCTCTCACGTTCTCTACCTCTCCCTCCCTGTCGGTGTCCTGTCAGCTCAAAAGCAGACACTGCACTGTGAAAAGCGTGAGTGCTCATTTAACTCCTATAGTTCCTCTGGGTTTACTCACAGTCACTCACATTTCAACTGACACCCAGGACTTTGCAGTGTGGCTCGCCTATTCTCAGATCGGCTGATTCACACAGCAAGCCGCTAGATTCCTGTATGTCATTCACCCGCGCAAACACAGAGAGAGGCGGCGTGCAGAGAGAGGGAAAGGGATGGCGAGAGAGAGAGAGAGAGAGAGAGAGAGCATGGGATTTTCCCAGTACTCTGCATGTGTTGACAGGTGTATTTAACTTGGACCAGGCACTATTCAGTCTCATCGTCAACACCAAAACAAATGCCCTAATGGTATTATTAGTCTGTATTGAGTCTGTACTATTGAATCAATGCACCAATTCATAATACCTGTGTATATATTCAAAATCATATAAATGTAAAAAAATCAAGAGAGATTTAGATTTTTTTTTCAGTCAAAAGAGCTACAGTATACAATACATTGTTGCCTTCCCTGCTGCGGTAGGAGGCAGAGCCAATAAAAAGAAGGCAAAGTTGAGAAAAGTCAACATTTCCGCTGCCACACAGTGGCGAAACAACCCGAACCACGGTGTGGTCTGAAATAGGCATGGAGTAGAAGTACACACAAAGGTGTACATGGGAGTTTCAGACATTTTGTAATATAATAAAACTGCTCACCGTTGTTGGTGTGAATTTGGCGTACCCTTACGGATACCTTTCAAATGGAATTCATGAGGAAATGAAGCTAGCTCATCTTATGAAGCAACGCTATCATTCAGATGTTCAAAATGCCTCTCTCCCATTCTTTGGCAGAGCTGTTAGACAATCTCTTCACCTACCTATAGCCATAAACAACCATACAACTCCATAGTCTTACTCACGTTATAAATAGTACAGAATACAATTAATTGAAAGGGGCTGTTAGAGAGAGTATTAATACAGTACTGTGTTAGTATATATAAAAACATGAACATGTGCCACTCTTTCCCTCATGTGCATCCATGCACGCACGCACACACACACACACACACACACACACACACACACACACACACACACACACACACACACACACACACACACACACACACACACACACACTTGACATTTAATATGTAGGCTAATGCTCACATTAGCATGTTATCACACCAATGATGATATGATGATGTGATTGTGTAGGCATTGTTCAAGATGCTTATCAATACTCAGCTGACTACGCCAATCACAGCTCACCTCATTATTGCTGCTTCGTTCACAAACTGCACACCTGACCATTTGCTATCCAGATTGCACAGGGAAGCCACACCATTACTAGGCCCTGCCTTGTAGGCTACGCTATTTATCACACGTACTGGAGCACAATTGCGTCTCTTTCACACAAGCACGTACACACCATCTGTGTGGGGCAATTACACAATTACACACACACACACACACACACACACACACACACACACACACACACACACACACACACACACACACACACACACACACACACACACACACACACACAGAGAGTTTGTGGTCTCTCGGGAGTCTAAGAATGTTTGACAGATGATACTTGGGGTTGTTGCCAAGCATTTAGCACCAACAAACCTGTCAACCCAACTGCTAAGCTAAACCAATTTGTTTGCTTAAGCAATAGAATCGACTATCATTGGACAATAGAGCCATCCATATAAAATTACACTCGCCTTCATTGAGGATTTGATGGGATGTGTTGCTGTCTGTCTGTCTTTTTTTCCCCCCACTTTTTAAAATGCAACATTTAAAATGTCTTTAGCAGTCTAGCTTCACCCCTTGAAATAACAGAAACATATCCCAAAATTGTACAACTCAACCATTACTTATGGCCTACGGTAAGAGTTGTTTAACAACCAAATCTCCAATTACAGTGAGCCCATCCTTCTTAGAGTTATGGGATCTAAACAGCTAGCGTGTTCCAACTGGTTATAGGATCGATATTAGAAACATACAGCCATGCATTTGGTTTATGGGGACAATGTCAATTACATAGCTCTTTGCAAATAGTATTTACTGGTGACAAAGAGGCAGAACGCTAAACACTGCACCTACTCCAAAATCCCCAACATTTTGGACACAAATTAACTGGATAAAGGTGCACATTCAAGGGAAAAAGTGGTTGCCATCTGCGAGCTTCACAGATGCCATGCATGTTAGGCCAGTTATATCTGGTTTGTTCCAGGGCCCCTATCTACAGTACATTTAGGTCTCGACTGGCCCTATATCATTCAACCACCCCAGCCCCCCACCCGTTTGCTTTTGCATATATATTATGTTTTAAACACTAAATAAAAAACCTCTCTCTAATTCTACTAGTAGAATTATAGAGCAGATAACATAGAAACCCTACACTAATTAATTACTTTTTGCAGCAAAGTAAAACATATCTCTGACTCAGTTCTACTGTATGTCCAGTCCATGCCATTCGATTGTACTTTTCTGTCTCATACCGGTTCCAGCGATGCGTCCGCCGTGGCCCACTAGCCGCACATAAACATCCCGTGCAGTGTGATTGGCTATGCGTAGATGCAGGCTGCGGCGTGTAGTTATCTTCACCTGGCACTTCAAGGCATCTACCAGAGCCACGGACGAGTCCCGCTCCTCTCCGCTCTCTCCTGGCTGGAACACTTCTAGGGCCCCTACTTCGCCCACCTCGCCCACCTCCTGGATCCCTAGACCCTTCGCCATCTCTGGGTCTGTGTCGAGCCCAAGGGCCCCTACCCTGCCATGGGTGTCCGCCATGTCACTTCGGTCGCTAACGGCCATCCCCAAACCATTCTGCCCTTTCAGGACGCTTCCAACATCAGCGCTGTGTCTGTGCTCCAGCACCTCCATTGTTCTGTCTGATGACAGCTGTCTGTGGTGAGATCCACACACATCCAGTACACAACAGGCTGACCAGACTGTCAGCTGAGCTCTGAGCTGGGCATTAACACGCACGCACACGCACACACACACACACACACACACACACACACACACACACACACACACACACACACACACACACACACACACACACACACACACACACACACACACACACACACACACCATGGGCCCTCTTATGAATGTCAGTGATGTTAACATAGAGTGGGGGGCATTAGGGGAGGATCAGGTCCAAAGCTGGACGTTCTATATTTAACCAGCTGGTCCTGATGATTGAGGGTGAGCTAATCTAACTCTGATTACAGGCAGGCCTGGCATGGCATGGCCTGGTCAAGTCTAAAATGAGATGAGATGGGGGTCCTTTTTCCCTTTCTGTATAGCTTTCTTCATCCATCTTCAGTCCATCTTCTCCAGTCAATATCAAAATCAAAACTCTTTATTCTGCACATAAGCACACACACACACACACACACACACGCACACACACATACAATACAACACAACAATAGGATTGTCAGTAGCAACACAACATGGATCAACATCATCACGGAAGAACCACAGCCAAACTGCAACTGACAATGTGGGTGTGTGAGTGAGTGAGTGAGTGAGTGAGTGAGTGAGTGAGTGAGTGCATACATGTGTGTGTGAGTGCGTGCGTTGCCGAGTGCGTGCGTGCGTGTGTGATTGCGTGCGTGTGTGCATGTGTGCGTGAGTGAGTGAGTGAGTGCGTGAACGTGCATCGGTGAGTGTGACTTTCCAGTGATGAGGCAGGGGACAAACTGTACAAATAGGGTAAGGTCAAGTCGCCTCTTGAAACCAACCTTGGGTCAGTTTCCTGTTTCCCCTCTAATGGCTCAGATTAGTCCTCTGAATATAGACAGTGATCCGAGACCAGCACCTGGGGACACTTTATCCTAGCCACACAGAGCCCAGGAAAGCAATTATTCTTCTGTCTCACTTATGTGACTTTAATTCGTCCTTTGTCACCCTATCTTACAAAACAAATCTTTTAAAGCTTAGTTGTAGGACATATAGCTTACACAGTATAAAGAAATATGGGGCAGATAAAGTGCTTGCAGATAAAGGGCTTGCAAATGTTATTTATTTTATTACTTTGATTTAATATTGAATATTTTGTAGTTGGTGCAAAGGGCACTTTGATTTGATGATAATATTCAGCCACTCCCAAGCATGACCAAGTGGGTAATGGTTCAAATGGTTACTGTAGCAGCTCTTTGACTGATAGCCAAGACAGAATAGATTTTTCCTCTAATGGGGATCAGGGTCAGACTAAGAGAGGGGGGACCGTAGGCAGAGAGATGGAGAAAGGGGACGACGTGTGAGGTCTATGAATAGAGTGAGAAAACGACTTGCTTGCTACGACGCGATGCTTTTATTAGTGTCAAGGTCTAAAGAGAGTGGGTAAGGGGAGATGGAAGGAGGCTGGATGCTGGGAAGGTGAGGAAAGGTAGGGTGGTGGGTGGGGGAGTGAAAAGAGTGAGAGCTGGGAGGAGCGTGGAGGGATTTAAGGAAGACAGATCATTGGAATTACGTGAGGAGGAGAGCAGAGGAGGAGGATGGAGAGAAGGAGGGTGAGAGTGGAAGCTATAAAAAAGTAAGTTACAGTAAGTGTACAGATCAGAGTTCTGTCCTGTGATGAAACGATACATGCATGGACGGCTGGCCAGACATGGATACATGGATGCTTGGTTGGATGGACAGATGGATGTTTGGTTGGATGGTAAGATGGATTGTTTGGTTGGATGGAGCAATGTATGTTTGGTCGGATGGATAGATAGATGGATGTTTGACTGGGTGGAAGGATAGATTGATGTTTGGATGGATGGATGGCTTGCTGGCTGGCTGAATGAGTCAAAGGGGTGGAGGAAGGACAAGAAGCAATAACTCAGTGGTAGAGAACACACACACACACACACACACACACACACACACACACACACACACACACACACACACACACACACACACACACACACACACACACACACACACACACACACACACACACACACACACACAATACTGTATACGTCACACCCACCATGTAACACCCCCTTTGCTTCTTATCCTGTCATTTTGTTTCATAATCTCTCTCTTCCCAGCACACTGTGGCTCTGTTTCCCCCCGTTTTTTTTCTTCAAATCCTGCTCTCTGCTGCCCAACAAAAGATTGCTTTTATTTTCCTTAACGTGATTATACTTCGTTGAAAGTGAGAGAGAAAAGGGTTATAAGGGAACAGGGGATGGGCAAACTGAAATCCACATGTACAGGGTATGTTTGCTACCTTGTTTCTGCCTAACCATACCATCCCCTCCTGGGGAGACCTAACATACTGTATGCTGATTTAAACATAAATGCTCAACATAAATTGTTGAGTCAAACATGAATGTGTTTATGGAAGCAACTTTCACCTCTACCTTCCCTGAGCTCTGCTCTGCTCCGGCACCTGCCTCTTATGCGCCAGTGTCGCGTGCTGAAAATAGCCAATCGACAAGCTCACGATGCATCTCAGTGCACTGCTTTGTGAGCTTGTAGATCTGCTTTTTGTACGCCGTGCAACACTGCGTACGCCGCACAACAAAGTATAAATCAAGCCTTGACCTTTCTCTATAGCTCTCGCCCTTCTCTGCCCTCTTCTCACAAACACTCTCATGGGGGAAAGCTGATCCAAGTTCAGCTATAAGCCTGGTGTCAGCAGCTAAGCTGATGGATAGCTGTATAGGCCACACTGGTGCCTTAACTCGCACTTTAGCGTCTCTCAACAACTGTCAGCAGCTATCATACACCACACCGCAATGACGTCATACTCAAACACCCTTAAGAAAGCAGCCTCACTTTATATTTGATCATTGACCACATTCCCCTAAGTATGACATAAATGCAAAATGGCTGCTGTGTGAATACGGTCAATTGTCAAAACGTATGCTCCTCCCACAAGGGTACTGTAAAATATATATGTATGTCTGTATTTGCTCTATTTAACCAGTTTTCTATCTCTTTCCCTTTGCTCTCACTCTACCTCTGTCCTCTCTCTTCTCACGGAATACTGCAAAACGATGGAGCGCGCACTGAAAAAAATATAATTTTATTGCTTAATTACACCTGTAAAACTGTGATGTGACATAATGAACTGATTCTGATTCCTTAAATGTGGACCATTTCTTTCCCCCATAGGCTCTACTGTTTCTGTTCCCTAATATACACTCATTATTTTGTTAAAGTATGTTCAAGTATCTTTTTTACATTTTACTATTGAATGAAGTAAGGAAGTTGTTTTATTATTCTCTATTTAACGAGGGCGCTTTGGATTGCTTTGGTTACCACTAGATGGTCTAAATATTCAATATTTACTAAAACTACATAAGGTTGTATAACGGGACAGATTGTTTTTGGTTAATGTCCTTAAGACATACTGCAAGCCTTATGGAATTGTGCATTGTCTTTTCTGTCATTTGTTTGCATAAGATACATTCTGCCATATGTTCTACTAAATCAAGCATTGTTATGTTATGTTGTTGTGTTGTTATGCAATATGCACAGTATTCTGTTAAGTCAACAGTCTTAGCTGACATTGTAACAGCAGTACTGCTGTGTCATTGGAGTGAGAGGATACATAGATTCTATGGGATTGAAATGTCAGGGAGTGAACACATGCACGTACGCACGCACGCACGCACGCACGCACGCACGCACGCACGCACGCACGCACGCACGCACGCACGCACGCACGCACGCGCCTACACACACACACACACACACACACACACACACACACACACACACACACACACACACACACACACACACACCACAGTAAGAAGTAGCATAAATTGTTGAGTCAAACATGGATGTGTTTATCGAAGCAACTTTCACCTCTACAATGACACAACACCTGAACCCCACATACACACAAACACACACACACACACACACACACACACACACACACACACACACACACACACACACACACACACACACACACATGGACAGCCTCCTGAGAGCCAAATAGATATGTGCTAATTAAGTTTTCATTAAAACTAACACAAGCTGGGATCCTGGCTCTGATTCCACGACGTCACAGTGTGACGCTCACACATACACAGACATGTACACACATGCACAACAGGCATAGAGGTTTCCTCAGGGAGCATCATGGGAAGGATATTTTTAGCCCACTGTGATTAGTATCTCTGGGGAAACAGGCGGATGGAGAGAAGGCAGCATCAGCTTCTCAAATTATCCTGCGCATGCGCACTCACGTGTGTGAGGGCGCACACTTGCGTGTGCTCCCATAGGCCACATCTGGATATGCATTGTGGACATCAAATTGGTGTCCCAAATTTGGTGTGACAGCAGTTATTTAGTTATTAATGCATGTTTTTATTGACAAAACATGTGGGGGGTAGTGGAGACATACAGAAAAGTCCATAATAGATACAATTCAAACAATTTTAACAGTACTACACAAGTAAAATAGCAAAGATCAACAAGGGTACTGTAAAAGGAACCTGTTACAATTAAACTAATTGATGGTTAGGTCCAGATTGCTATTCAGCCAGTTATTATATGAAGGACTTGTTTCAGGGGGTTAAAGGATATATAATATCGCAATATAATGTATTTTTTACTGTTGCAGAGGAGAGAAAGTACTCCCCCCATTTTCCACATACTATATGTTTTTTTATTTGTTGAAATATTAAACGTTATAATGCGACTCAATGATAAAGTTAAAGTTAGTGTTGCAGAGAAGCGTTGGTTGGTTGGTTGGCTTATTTGCTTGTTTGTGTGTCTGAATAGTTGTTTGCATCCATCCGTGTGTGTGTGTGTGTGTGTGTGTGTGTGTGTGTGTGTGTGTGTGTGTGTGTGTGTGTGTGTGTGTGTGTGTGTGTGTGTGTGTGTGTGTGTGTGGGTGGGTGGGTGTGTGTGTGTGTGTGTGTGTGTGTGTGTGTGTGTGTGTGTGTGTGTGTGTGTGTGAGTGTGTGTGTGTGTGTGTGTGTGCGTGCGTGCGTGTGTGCGTGCGTGTGTGCGTGTGTGCGCGTACGCTTGTGTGCAAGAGTTCATCCATATGCATGTGTTTCTCCTCACATCAGGCAATATAAAATCCAGGTATTTCTGCTATGAGTGCATATACACTGCTTATGTGTGTGCAGCAGCCAGTAGGCTCCTACCATTTTCTGGGGCGGTCTCTTCGTACTCGTTAGTGGAAGGTAGTGCAGGTACCAGTGGCTCCATGTTCATGATGAGGTTCTTATGACTCAGAGAGTTATAACTCCTGCTCTGTCCAAACTGGGCTCTGCAAACACAAATATCCACAGGGTAGGGTTACGTAGGCTATAGGTCACGGGGTATAGCTGATAAGACGTAGGCACTATGACATCATATTGATGACATCCGGGATCTCCATACATGGGCATAACAGACAGAATACACATGGCATTTCAAACAAAATATATATTGTTTTGACCGACTGTTTGTTGTTGTTTTATTGTTTTTTTTTCCGCACTTTTTTTCACCCCCCCCTCCCTCTCTTGGCTGCTAACCTGCCAACATGTGAACACGGCCAATTGTGTTTGTAGGAATGTCCGGCCAAACTAGAGTCACCGTGGAGGAATCAAACCCCAGTCTCCATGGTGGTGGGCAGGTACTTATACCTGCACCACCCGAATGACCCCATTTCACACAAAACGGTTTCTTAAATAACTGCTCTAGTTGCTAAATCCCTTGTGTGTTCTGTTGGAAAGAGGATTTCTATATACAGTATGTCCAACAAGCAGGTGTTCAAAATTTACTATGACTACAAGAATAGCTTAGTGTGTTTGTGTGTTTGTGTGTTTGTTTGTGTGTGTGCGTGTGTGTGCGTGCTCGTGCATGTGTGTGTGTGTGTGTGTGTGTGTGTGTGTGTGTGTGTGTGTGTGTGTGTGTTTGTTAGAATAGTAGTATTGCACTACCAGAATCTTACCTGCGCACCTCTGGAGGTTCTCTCTGAATCTTTGAGCTGGCTTCTATCACCTCTTTGGCAACTCTTCCACTGAGAAAGGACACAGGCACACGCACGCACGCACGCACGCACGCAAGCAAGCACGCACGCACGCACACACGCACGCACACACGCACACACGCACACACGCACACACGCACACACACAAAGTTCAAGACAACAATTATGGCATGTAATACAATTTTTGGTCATCCTTCAACATACTTCAGCCAATTTGCACCGTTTCTGAACAGCTAACGTAGGTGGTTAGATTTTGAGCCAGGAGGGTCAGCTATAGCCTATTGTTATTGAGACTGATTAGTGACATATTTGTGAATCGTGAGTTTGGAAATTATTTCATGAAATATTGTGTCTCATGTGTAGTAAATGCATGTGTAGTTGCAATATCACCGTGATACGTACAACAGTAGTGTAAGTAAGACAGCTGAAGGTGTTGTTGGTCGCAAAGAAAGAGCTAGGTTCCCACTTTATAACTCCAAATACATACCTGCTCTCTCCTTCCCACCTCACATCCAATACTGATTTTGACTGTACACGAATATGGGTATTTACTGTAGTTTGAGCGTACGCAATACGCATGATAATGCATCGGCAGATCTATTCGAATGTGGACTTCTCACCTATTTACCTACTGACCCATGCCATCAATTCAATGACACTGGTTCAGCATAAACAGGGATAAGTTGGGCCAGCAGAGCTTGTTCATGTGGAACTGTATGTACTGCAAATTTAGCAACTGGTGTTCCGATGTTGTATTACACAAATCGCCCTTTTCCCACATCCATGGTTTTCAATATTCTGTCAATAAACCATGTAAAGCATTGAATTCTTCTAAGTGTTCTTCTTTTGCTGCAGCAAACACAGACGTAAACACCTGTGTTCACCTTATCGCCAGCAGCAAAGTTGTTTTGGGCAGTGCTCATTTTGGTTCATTCTACTTTGTGTGTACATTTTTTAAACAGGTGATAACCTATTCCGCCAATCACGACTTGCCACTCGAACGGCGTGCCTGCCTTTACTTTTACTTGTTTTGAAGAGAACATACGCAGGGTAGGAGTTTTCTATCTCATGAAGAGGGAAAACCATGGAGGGAGTTGCAACATATTTTCAGTTGAAAAATGTGTCAACGTGGACACCAGATTTTTGTCACAAGGCCACATTGATTGTCTGATAATGTATTAATTAGTCTTAATCATGTTAGAAAGCTAGTTGCAGAGGAGATAACCAGTGTTCACAGATAGCTTCTTGGGTGTTTATTGTGCTGGAATGTTGGCTCTGTATCCAGGGATTCCAGGCTGAAGAGTGTGTGTGTGTGTGTGTGTGTGTGTGTGTGTGTGTGTGTGTGTGTGTGTGTGTGTGTGTGTGTGTGTGTGTGTGTGTGTGTGTGTGTGTGTGTGTGTGTGTGTGTGTGTGTGTGTGTGTGTGTGTGTGTGTGTGTGTGTGCGTGCGTGCGTGCGTAAGTGTGTACTTAGGCACTGTGAAGTTTGTAAAGTAAGGGCATGTTTTAGATTATTTATAGGAAAATCCTGGCCAGTCATGCCCTTACAGCAGTTATTTGGTTTTGTCAGGATTAGATATTTCAGATTAACTGTGGGACTTACAAAGTTCTATATAAACTGATTTATTGAAGCCTCAACCAAATGGAGGGTGGAATGCCAGCTCTCGGAAAGGTTTCTTGACCACACTCACCTGTATCTGAACCTGCTTCCCTTGAAGAAGATGTTACTGCTGGATACTGTCTTTATCTGACTTGACTTAGCACATCTGGTAGAAATAGATAGGGGGAGAGAAGGAGAGGGGGGAGGCAAAGAAGAGATTAAATCAAGACTGGGTCAAAACCCAGTATACATGGACAGTGTATGGGCAATGTGTGGAATTGTGGGCACATTGTTAGAAGGATAGTCAGTAATAGTGTCTATACTGCGAATCCTGGATATTACATGTTCATTTGCAATTTTCTGTAGTGGTCCTTGTAATATTTGTTGTTAACATGTACTGAAGTAGCATCACATGAAAGGGCTAAGCTACATTTGATTTAAAAAGTACTTTTGACTCATATTTTGTGATGTTTGAAGAACTTTTTGTCTAATTATAAATGTTCTAATTATCTGTTGACTACCCCTGTTATTTCGGGTGCAAGGCATCCAATGCAGCTTGGTTGCATTGACGAAATGGTCGTTGGCACTGTAAAATGGAGAATCTGATTCAAATGTATATCAGAGACCAACGTTATGGTTAGATTATATGGAAAAACTGGGGTCGAAATTGGACATCTTCATGACCCATGTCCGAATATTTTTCATCTATTGTGGGCAGAACAATAACTATACTCTGATAGTTGCATCGTGACACATTGTGAGCTTGTAGATACAGTAATAACACTCCATTTGTTTTTTCTGTTGTAAGCCGTAGTTGCAGCAAGGTGTTTGGTATCAGCAACGTACTGTACATACTAGAATGGAGGGTGATCCAAGGTGTAGCACTTTGTAATACTATATACCGTACAGTACAGGTTCAGGATCATCTATCACACCAGACCAGGTTCCTGACACTCAGCACTGATGTGTGTGTGTGTGTGTGTGTGTGTGTGTGTGTGTGTGTGTGTGTGTGTGTGTGTGTGTGTTCTCAAGGCTTTGCTTGGCTGCCATTTCCAAACTCAATTCAATCTAATTTGATTAAGGAGCTCGGATGTTGGTCTGACATCCAGGAGGACATTCACTCCCGGGCTCTCCACTGTACGCGTATGCACACACACACACACACACACACACACACACACACACACACATCCAGCATTAGACAAACAGGCTGGTCTCTGATAATACAGGAAATATATAAAAGAAAAAATATTACCTTGAATTGTGTTTTATCCATTTGTAACTGTGTTACAAATGGATAACTGTGTGTGTGTGTGTGTGTGTGTGTGTGTGTGTGTGTGTGTGTGTGTGTGTGTGTGTGTGTGTGTGTGTGTGTGTGTACGTGTGTGTGTGTGTGTGTGTGTGTGTGTGTGTGTGTGTGTGTGTGTGTGTGTGTGTGTGTGTGTGTGTGTGTGTTTGGCGCTCGTTCCGTGCCACGTCAAACCTTGACGCGTCACATGAACGTGTGATTTTTTTTAATGCGTGTGTGTGTGTGTGTGTGTGTGTGTGTGTGTGGTGTACTGTAAATTCCTTAGTGTTATTTTAACCCTGTGAGTGTAAAAATGTTCATATTTTATAGTGCGTGTGCGTGTGTGTGCGTGCGTCAAGCTCACTTGTAAAATGCTTGGTTCTCCACCCCACACTTCCATAAGTGTTTACATGCTGCAGGGGTTGATGTGTGAAACGTCAACACCAGTTTCTTCTGCACAGAGGGTCAAAGAGAGAAAGAGAGAAACAGAGGGGAAGAATTGATAGGAATAGGAGAGATGGAGGGAGGGAGAGAGAGAGAGAGAGAGAGAGAGAGAGAGAGAGAGAGAGAGAGAGAGAGAGAGAGAGAGAGAGAGAGAGAGAGAGAGAAATAGAGAGATGCAGGCAGAAGTGGGGAGAAATGAGATTGCAAGACAAGTGAATAAAGACACAGGAAGAGACAAAGTGCTGAACAGTGCTGAACACAGAGGGAGTTGTGCAAAACGCTGACCCACAGACCCAAAGCACCAACACGTTCGGAAGACAGATATACTGAGTTACAGTAGCTACAGTCATCAGCAGTAAAAGAGGCCTGTGGCTCGTAGAGAGGCTGTCTCTTTATGGGCTAAGAGCAAGGATATATTCCAGTAAATGTCCACATATCAGCCCATTGTGTCTGGTAATTATGAGAAGCCAGATCAATGCTGAAACTGGGAGAGAGAGAAAGAGAGAGAGGGGGGAGGAGAGAGAGAGAGGGAGAGAGGGGGGCAGAGAGAGAGATTGAGTGAGTGAGGGAGTGTGAAAGAGAGGGGGGAGAGAGAAAGATAGAGTTGGCGGGAGGGAGATGGGGGAGAGAAAAGGAGAGAGAGGGAGAGAGAAAGAGAGGGGGAGGAAAGGAGAGAGAGAGAGAGTGAGGGAGAGAGAGAGAGAGAAAGAGAGAGGCGGAATAGGGAGGAAGTGATGAGAGAGGGGGAGGAAAGGAGAGAGAGAGAGAGTGAGGGAGAGAGAGAGAGAAAGAGAGAGGCGGAATAGGGAGGAAGTGATGAGGCAATGTGTGTAGATCAATAACATGGGACGATGGGACTGAGTTACTGTAACGGGCACAGAAACATAATCCTTGTGGCCCACTTCCCACTTTGCGTCCTCATAGAACTGGTGTTGAACTGATCCGAGGACTGACATACATTTGGGCGGAACCCAATTGCGCTTTAAACGATATCCACTGTATTTTAGCCAACCTCGTCCCACACACACAGATCAAATCCTCAGTGTTCATTTATCCATGTCCAACTGTGAGAGTGTACAAACAAATGGAACGAAACAGACCTGCTTCAAGCGCTTGGTTCCATTTGTATGCTCTCAGAGTTAAATTAACACTGAGGACTTCACTGTGCAGTGTGTAATGTACTACAGAATGACCTTTGAGTAGTGCCTCAGCTTTGTTACTCAACCCCCTCATTGTTATGGGACAGTATAAAGTAATCTACTGTATTATTATGCAGCTTGTTACAGGGTGACTGGAACTCACGTGTGCAGCACTTGCCGTGTGTGTGTGTGTGTGTGTGTGTGTGTGTGTGTGTGTGTGTGTGTGTGTGTGTGTGTGTGTGTGTGTGTGTGTGTGTGTGTGTGTGTGTGTGTGTGTGTGTGTGTGTGTGTGTGTGTCTGTGTGTGTGATTATACTGTAGCTACAGTATATTCTGCTACCAGCCCTGTGTGTACAGACACCTACCGTACCATGCTGTCTCGTCCCACTTTGAACAACACGTACAACACGTTCTCAGTAATTACAAAATAAGCAAGCGAAGATACTATTCTCTATATGGAAACCCACAATGATGATCCTCATCATTAACATTGTGGGCAGAAAATGGTCCCCACCCACAAATGGCAGCAACAGTACGACATCAAGGACAGTAATGGATAAATATTTACTATCTGTCTGTAAGCAGTTTTGGGCATAACAATCATATTTCTTAGGCATCACGAGGGGTTCGATGCTGAAAGACATTTCCATATTTATTACAGTATTATTATTATTCTATAATTTGATATTTTATTACTTTGTCGCACTTGTTTCAATGTACCCAGGCTGCTGCTGCTGCGGTGTCGACCAATCTAATGAAGGCCATCTTATCTGAACTTATCTTATCTTATCATATTTTATCTTATCTTATTTTACATTATCTTATCTTATCAGTTCAAAGGGAGACAGATGAGCTGGTGTACAGTAAGTAGCGAGGGCAGTGACAGATGTCATGCAGTGACCTGCCACAAAGTGTTAGAAACTAATCACAACAGGTTAAAACATCAATGCATGATTCAGTTCATGATGGAACTCAGAATAGATCAGTGAAAGACATACACACACACACACACACACACACACACACACACACACACACACACACACACACACACACACACACACACACACACACACACACACACACACACACACACACACACACACACACACACACACACACACACACACACACACACTCATATTCAGTTCAGCGTACAGCTAAACGTTTTTTGTCAATAAATATATGATGAAGAAGTTACAATTGTTAAAATATTGTATGGGCAGTGATACAGTAGATTGTGCATGATTTCATTGCATAATCTATGTTTCCCCATAATGATAATAAAAACACAATCAGGATGACGAGGGGATATGTATGTTATGTACATATAATTGCAGGGCTGAAGTAATTACAGGATTGATCAAACTGAACTATATGATTCATTCATGACCACTGACATCATAAATTAAAAAAAAGGAAAAAACTGAAATAGTAACAAATAGGCTAAACAGCAATAGCAGTATACTATACATGTAAAGGGAGATCAGGACACAGACTGCAACATCAACTTGGATGAAAGTATAAAACTAAAGAGATTGATGTCAAATAAAAATTCTGAAAGAAAAGCTGAGAGGAGATGCACATCAACTGTATCAAATAAAATTGGATCACACAAACTAAAATGCAAACGGAACGGAGAGTGTGCAACACTCTCAGAGTTAAATTAATGATTGATTGAATTAATTAACTGGTGATTTCCCTGTGCACCACGCAACACAGGGGATTCAAACGGTGACCACAAGGAGAAAAAAACACAGGAGAGGCCAACTGTGAAGAGGATGGGAGAGGTACCGTATATTCATTCAAGGAAGGTTTGAGTGGATGTGTCAACTTGAGGATTGGAGCGTGATTCAAATGCAATGTTTTTTTTAAATGTGTGTGTGTGTGTGTGTTTACTCACCAGCGATGAATATGTATATACACAGAGAGAAGAGACAAAAACAAAGATAAAACTGCATCTTCAGCCATACATGAGTTGCCAGACAGAGAGACAAACAGACGGGCAGAAAGACAGACTAAGCAGAGATGATGCTTCTGCAATGAAGAGCACATGACATTGATTGATTGATTGATTGATTGATTGATCGGTTTTGAGAAATAACTCTTATAGCGTATATACCAAAGCATAGCCAAATTTCATATGGGAGTGGCCTGTTGTGATTATGTCCATATGAATTTAAATATTAAAGCAGCAGACTGAAGAATGTGACACAAAGCTTGGTTAGGTCAACGTGGAATGTGAGAAGCAGAATTTGGGGGATTGAAGCAGAGCAGACAATCAAATCTACAGTACACACAGAGCTCACAACCAACAGGATAAATATATATACTGTATGTCTGATTAGAGCACTTTTGGAATAATATGAATTCCATGACTTTGGATATCTACTGTAGAAATGCAGATATCCCATCGTTTTGTAGTGAAGGGGAAACATATTAATAACCCAAATGACTCTATGATGGCGTCGGCGCCATCAAAGGACTCTAATTACTATTTTTAGAATATCTCTGGAATGCTTCATGCTAGAGACTTACTTTAAAGTTGCTGCTCAGCATCTACTGTAGCTCTGTAGTGAACGTTAGTACATATAGATGGAATCTGCATCTCAAATGCAAGACTCCTATTGGAGGTGAAATATGTCCGCATCACACATCAAGTCAGTACTGGCATTTACGGTGGGGGTTTTGCTGCGGAGCCAGTCATATGTAGAATAATCTACTGACTGGGTATTTTTAGAGGAAGTCTTGTATTTGGGACAGAGTCGACACATACAGTAAAGGTTAATGATGAGGTTAGGCGTAGAACACCCACCATTTTGTTACAATGTATCCTGCCTGTTAAGGAGATCTGAAACAGTGACACGCTGTTACACACACACACACATACAGTACAGTATGTGTGTTGCAAGACAGGATTACATAGACAAACAGAATGACCCACTTATGTGTTTTTTTTTTTTTTTTTACCCTTACACGCTTTTAGGCTATTAGAGATGCATATAAAAAGTCGCGTCTAAACATGAACTACACAGTACGTACAGTACTTAGAACTATGGATTGACAGAGGATCTAAAAGAAAGAAAGAAACAAGCAAACAAACAAACAAACAAACAAACAAACAAACAAACAAACAAACAAACAGACAGACAGAGAAATAAAGAAAGAACGAAAGAAAGAACGAAAGAAAGAAAGAAAGGAAGAAAGAAAGAAAGAACAAAAGAAAGAGCAAAAGAAAGAACGAAAGAAAGAAAGAACAAAAAGGGGTGAGTTTGAGACAGATGTAGACCAGTAGGTTACTGAGACAACAACACAGCTAGAAAAACAGAACTTAGCGAGACCACGATACAGCATCAGTATCCAGATCTCCTCTCCCATGGGTGCCCAACGACATAAACCCTGGATAGTGTAATCTAAGAGCATGGCACTGGATCTGTGTTGTAAAGAACTACGCACAATCCATCACCGTGATGGCGTCGGCCACACGGCGCGGCAGAGCGTATGACTCATCATCCTCAGAAGAGGAAGCTGGGAGTCAGATGCGTTTACTGTACGTACTGTACTGTACTCAGAGGAGGATGCTGCACTCACCTCCTTTTGGATTCCGATGACATAGAAGGTTTTCCCCTCAAACTTCAGCTTGCTGACATCAGCCCTGTCGCAGGAAATGAAAGGGAACGTGTCATTTTGTTCTAAAATACACTAGGAAAATAAAAAACACACACATACCAAATACAAAACAAGATACAGTATATCGTGTGACCACGACTTAACCCATTAAGACCTGGAACGCATCTGTGTCACTTTAGATGTCTTTGGCTATTCAAAAATAGCAGATATACAAGCTCATAGCACGGCACCGAGTGCCGCGCTATGAGCTTGTAGATCTGCTATTTTTGAAAAATCTTGAAAAAAGTTTTTTTTTTCAAAAAACTGTTAGGATTTAGAAAACATTTTTAAGAATCGCCTCAGGTCTTAATGGGTCAACTAACTGAGAGCAGGCAGAAAGACAGAGAGAGAGACAGAGACAGACAGAGACAGAGACAGACAGACAGACAGACAGAGCTTTGGGATAAGTGAGTACCATTTGAGTAGGTGGATCCGCTTGTTTCCCTGGAAGACCACAAAGCCTGTGGCTGTGAATCCTAGAAATGCTGTGGAGCCTGTAAAATCCTGCACGCACGCACGCACGCACGCACACACACACACACACACACACACACACACACACACACACACACACACACACACAGAACGCACAGAAACAAAACACAAAAAAGTGAGTGTCAGCACGTGGTATTATAACAGTACAATAAGCCAAAAATCCGGGTTTTTGTTTTTTGTGTTCAAGTCAAGCTTAAAATGCACAAGATTTGGTGTCAAGCACACGGTACAAAGCCTAAAGATTTGATGTAGTGAAATCAAATGCAGCTGGTAGCATGCACTATAGGTCATAATTCCCACATAAGGGCAGAATGTATTATGAATAATCCTTTCAGTCTGATATACTGTGCCAATCTACATCTCTATAAAGTTTACAATAAACATCCTTTCTCCTTCTCCTTCATTTTGCTTTCTCTGTCTTTCCACATTTGACACTGGTGCAATGTAGCATACAGTATATACAACAGCAGGATCTAAGAACCATTTTCAGCCATCCCAAAATAACAATCTGTCTGATAAGAGTGGAACAGATAAGGGGCGATCGGCTCCCATTTACAGAATGATCCCCTTAATTTGCTTAACATGCTTTTATATGACTGTCTATGAGACAATTTCATACACTGATATACTGTATATAAGATAAGAAACACATCAGAGAAGGGAGAAGAGATATAATACAGTATAATCAGTGTGATATTACTATATTTGATCACATCCAGTCATTATTATGATAAAAAAAGCCATTTCCAAGAGCAAAAAGTGCAAATTGTGACATTTTTTATTCACTTTCATTTTAGAACAAATAAATTACCAGAAGAACGGTACAACATTATGTGTGAAATTAACAACAAGATGCATTACAGTGCAGTGAAGTGAACCAGAGAAATGTAACATGGACTTCTATTGCTCTGTTGTGAGTGGAACAGAGTCAATGACTGAGTTTCCCCTGAAGCCATGATAAAATCTTAAATCAGAGTGAATATTGATCCCTGACATTTAAGAACAATTGGCATTCCGATGTGAATTGTGGCGACAAGGTAATGGAAGGACAAGTGGATGACATGAGGATATAGGCTAGGACATCAAATCAATAAACAGATAACTGTATGTCTCACGATGGCATTACATCGTTAGAAATTAATTGCACTGCCAATGATGTCACCGCTGTAATGTTCAACATCTGATATGCCCATGGGTGGTCCTATGTAGTCCTGCTTCTGTAACATGCAAAATCCACAGGCATTGATCAAAATGAAAGGGAGGCTGGGAGAGTATGTGGACTAGAAGATATTTGACAGAGAGAAAAAATAAGGGATATGTGTCTGTAGTAAGTAAGTAGTAAGTAAGTAGAGCAGTGGTTCTAAACCTTTTCTGGATCATTGCCCACTTGAACATTTCGAGGGCATACATGGCACAACCATCTGACCCCGTTAAGTGTGTAGATGGGTGGGCCACATGCATTTTCAGAGCATGTTTATTATAATGATCAATCAATCGATTGTGTTACGGCTTGGATCAATGGAACTAACTTTAAGTTCCTATTTATTGGTAACACAAAGACTTTTTTTTCTCAAGGTTTTAAAGAAGATTACTCTTTTTTATATAATTATGTATTATCATTAAAAAAAAAAATTGATAATTATTTGGGTTCGCACTTGCAAAACCTGTGCGGCCCACCAGTGGACCCCGGCCCACAGGTGGAGAAGAGCAAAGTGAGAGGAGTTATGAGAGACAATGCAGCACACATTATGGTGCTCTTTCATACAAGCCTCTCTGAACTAACCCATGGTAACACATCACTTGGTTTCATCATGACATGAGTGCCATTGCCCCACTATTATAGAAGAAATATTAGGAAACATTAAAGTCACAGGTAGCCACCTGTGTTGGAATAGATTATGATTCTACTTAACCACTTTCAACCTGGTGACCCTATTTTGGGCATGGCATTCTAGACAAATATTTTACTGTAGGACGAAGTATAAAGTAGGGCTTAAGTGGTTATGGCACTTGAATTGTATTTGACATTACCACATGAAGATGTGACTGGAAAGATGAAAGAGTGAGTTATGGCATTGTATGACAAGGAACAAAGATTAAGAGCTGGTCATGAACTCATTATTCATAACAAGCAGTAGGCAGACAACCAGGCAGTCTTCTGGGTCAACAGGATACCCTTTGATAAATGATTACAAAAACAAGGCAAGTGAAACCTGGCATATGGTTGGATGGTGCAGGCATACCCATGGGCAATGTAAGAAATTGTGGGCAATTTGTTAGAGGGATAGTCAGTAGAATTGTCTTAGGTAGTGAAACAGTCACTGATTCAGGGACCATCACCATGCTGGCTTGTGGTAGACATTTTTGTCAAAATTCTATTTTTGCCATGGACATACAAATAAGCAGACAATAATATTAAATTAAATTACATTTAAATTAAATTACCTTTGCAGGTCTGTAACTCTGAGAGTGCACATTTGTTCCATTTGTCTTAGTTATGGACTCTCTCTCTCAGAGTTACGTTGAAAATAAAAAGTTAGAGAACCACTGTCCTAGTGGACTCCTAATGTGCCTTGGTGCCATGGTAAATCAATGTCATACATATTCTGAAGAAAACCCAGAGACTGACACTCAGTAATTGGGTCTTATGATCAAAATAAGAACATTATAATCTTACGTAAAAAATTGCCACGTACAAGGCCAAGTCTTGCCATGGACACATCTGTCTGTGTACTGACACATTGATGATCCCTGGTCAAATTATGGTCTGGTCTGAAGTGTAAGAAGTTACCTTGCAGGGGTGGGGGTCGACTCCATACGTCTCTAGGGTGTGGGCCCTTTGTAGCATGCTCAACTCAGCCATGGAAGCACACTGACCCCTACAGTGTCACATCACAGAGGAGAGGAGAGGAGAGGTTTACTGAAATAATAATAAACTGAAAACATAGACAACCTGCTCATTAAGAAATAATATTATTGAATATATCTTTTAGGTGGTGTGGTGTCATTATTACACTATAGCACTAAAAGCACTGTCCCCCTTGCACTGATTTGAAACGTTTTAACTTCAACTTACATGTCAGCTATTCTTTAAGAACTTATGCATTGACAGCAAAATCCTGAGTGTTCATTTAACTGTGAAAAAGGGCATAGCAGTGGCGGCCATTTTCTGGTGCCACAGATAGAAACCCCATTATTCTTATTTCTTATTTATATAAATCATTTTAAGCCTGGAACCAAGCCATCCAGGCTCCTGCTGAATCATGACCATAAAACATTTGATTCTGTGTAAAAAAAAAGGGTATAAAATATAGTATATAATACATATTTTGACACAGAATCAAATGCTTTATTGTCATGGTTCACCTGGAGCCTGGATAAAATAATTTATATAAATATTTTCGGAAATCTCTATGGGAAAGAAATGACGGCCACTGCTACAGTATGCCATATATAGGAGGATACAGGATTTCCCAGTGTTTACTGTTGACATAATCTTTGTATATGCAAAGACAGCTGGTAATAAAAATAATTCTGATTCTGTGACTCATTTTCATAATTACATTTGGGTCGGTTAACATATACAGTATTATACATCCAGACATATTGACATACAGTATGAAGCTCAGTGTCTGGTGGCCGTGTTGGAACTGTGTGTGTTCATCAGTCTAAGTGCTGTGAGTGATGCATTGTGTCTACTCATTGACTCACTGACACTCACCGCCACCACTAAATCAAAATGTAGTTTACAAACCTCTATACACACACAGTACACATCGGCGCTGTCGGGCAGAAACCTTTGATGTCTATATTTCAACTTTTTATGATTTTTTTCATGATTGAATGCCCTTTTTCATCATACTACTGTCTGTTGTGAGGTCTACAAGCTCACAACTATTTTTGCTCTCTTTATTTTTTAAGTGAAATTGGTCAAGTCTGTCTGTGTTTCTGACTAAATAATAACTATATTGGATCCATTGTAACACAGGTTCTTTTTTACATTTCCAGTTTTGGTCATAATGAGGTTTCTGCCTGACAGCGACGCCTTCACACATGCATAAATTCTCACACACACGCATGCACGCACACGCGCACGCACACGCACACACACACACACACACACACACACACACACACACACACACACACACACACACACACACACATGCATGCTCCCATATGCAGCACTGACACACATACATTTATCTCTCACCCTTTTACGGCACCCATAAAGTCACACGTTTTCCCCTCTTGTAAAAGACCTAACTCTCACTCCTAC